>NC_058103.1:73560075-73863106 GCF_020171115.1 Neogale vison
TCTGCATGTAGCTATGCAATCTTCCCAACACCATTTGTTGAAGAGACTGTCTTTTTTTCCATTGGACATTCTTTCCTGCTTTGTCGAAGATTAGTTGACCATAGAGTTGAGGGTCCATTCTGGGCTCTCTATGCTGTTCTTTTGATTAATGTGTCTGGTTTTGTGTCAGTAGCATACCATCCCATAGTATGTATGTATGTACCATACCATACCATACCATTCTAGGTATACTTTGTAGTAGAGCTTGAAGTCTATAATTGTGATGCTGCCAATTTTGGTTCTTTTTCAACTTTCCTCTGCCTATTCGGGGTCTTTCCTGGTTCCATATAAATTTTAGGATTATTTTTTACACTTCTTTGAAAAACATTGATGGTATTTAAAAAAATTATTTATTATTTGACAGAGAGAGACACAGCAAGAGAAGGAACACAATCAGGGGGAATGGGAGAAGGAGAAGCTCAGTGGGAAGCCTGATGCGGGACTCAGTCCCAGGACTCTGGGATCACGGCCTGAGCCAAAGGCAGATGCCTAAAGACTGAGCCACCGAGGCACCCCATTGATGGTATTTTGATAGGGATTGCACTAAGTGTGTAGATTGCTTTGGGTAGCATAGACATTTTCACAATATTTGTTCTTCCAATCCATGAGCATGGAACATTTTTCTATTTCTTTCTGTCTTCCTCAATTTCTTTCATAAGTCCTTTATAGTTTTTTGAGTACAGGTTCTTTGCCACTTTGGTTAGGTTTATTCCTAGGCAGCTTATGGTTTTGGGTGCAATGGTAAATGGGATTGACTCCTCAATTTCTCTTTTCTTCTGTCTTGCTGTTGGTGTAAAGAAATGCAACTGATTTCTGTGCATTGATTTTATATCTTGACACCTTACTGAATTCCTTTATGAGTTCTAGCAGTTTTGGAGTGGAGTCTTTTGGATTTTCCACATAAAGTATCATGTCATCTGTAAAGAGTGAGAGTTTGACGACTTCTTTGCTGATTTGGATGCCTTTCATTTCTTTTTGTTGTCTGATTGCTGAGGCTGGGACTTCTAGTACTATGTTGAATAGCAGTGGTGGTAATGGACAGCCCTACCATGTTCCTGACCTTAGCAGAAAAGCTCTCAGTTTTTCTCCATTGAGAATGATATTCCCTGTGGGTTTTTCATAGATGGCTTTGATGATATTGAGGTATGTACCCTCTGTGCCTACACTGTGAAGAGTTTTGATCAGGAAAGGATGCTGTACTTTGTCAAATGCTTTTTCAGCATCTGTTGAGAGTATCATATGGTTCTTGTTCTTTCTTTAATTAATGTATTGTATCACATTGATTGATTTGTGGATGTTGAACCAACCTTGCAGCCCTGGAATAAATCCCACTTGGTCGTGGTGAATAATCCTTTTAATGTACTGTTGGATTCTATTGGCTAGTATTTTCGTGAGATTTTTTTGCATCCATGTTCATCAGGGATATTGGTCTGCAATTCTCCTTTTTTGATGGTGTCTTTATCTGGTTTTGGGATCAAGGTAATGCTGGCCTCATAAAATGAGTTTGGAAGTTTTCCTTCCATTTCTATTTATTGGAACAGTTTCAGGAGAATAGGTATTAATTCTTCTTTAAATGTTTGGTAAAATTCCCCTGGGGAGCCATCTGGCCCTGGGCTCTTGTTTGTTGGGAGATTTTTGATGACTGCTTCAATATCCTTACTGGCTATGGGTCTGTTCAGGTTTTCGATTTACTCCTGATGCAGTTTTGGTAGTTTATGTCTTTCTAGGAATGCATCCATTTCTTCCAGATTGTCAAATTTGCTGGCATGTAGTTGCTCATAATATATTCTTATAATTGTTTGTATTTCTTTGGTGTTGGTTGTGATCTCTCCTCTTTCATTCATGATTTTATTAATTTGGGTTCTTTCTCCTTTCTCTTTGATAAGTCTGGCCAGGGGTTTATCATTCTTATTAATTCTTTCAAAGAACCAGCTCCTAGTCTTGCTGATTTGTTCTACTATTCTTTTGGTTTTTATTTCATTGATTTCTGCTCTGATCTTTATTATGTTTCTTCTCCTGCTGGGTTTAGGCTTTCTTTGCTGTTCTTTCTCCAACTCCTTCTGGTGTAGGGTTAGGTTGTGTACTTGAGGTATTTCTTGTTTCTTGAGAAAGGCTTGTATTGCTATATAATTTCCTCTCAGGACCACTTTTGCTGTGTCCCAGAGATTTTGAATGGTTATGTTTTCATTTTCATTTCTTTCCATGAATTTTAAAAAACTCTTCTTTAATTTCCTGGTTGATCCATTCATTCTTTTTTTTTTTTTAAAGATTATTTATTTATTTATTTGACAGACAGAGATCACAAGTAGGCAGAGAGGCAGGCAGAGAGAGAGAGAGAGAGGAAAGCAGGCTCTCCGCTCAGCAGAGAGCCCGATGCGGGACTCGATCCCAGGACCCTGGGATCATGACATGAGCCGAAGGCAGCAGCTTAACCCACTGAGCCACCCAGGCACCCCGATCCATTCATTCTTTAGTAGGATTCTCTTCAGGCTCCATTTATTTGAGTTATTTCCAACTTTTGTCTTGTGCTTGAGTTCTAGTTTCAAAGCATTGTGGTCTGAAAATATGCAGGGAATGATCTCAGTCTTTTGGTACTGGTTGAGACCTGATTTGTGACCCAGGATGTGATCTATTCTGGAGACTGTTCCGTGTGCACTAGAGAAGAATGTGTAGGGATGGAATGTTTTTTGTGATTTGCTTTGGGATGGAATGTTTCTGAATATATCTGTGATGTCCATCCAGTCCAATGTGTCATTTAAAGCCTTTAAAAAAAAAAGATTTTATTTACATATTTGACAGAGAGACACAGTGAGAGAAGGAACAGAAGCAGGGGAAGTGGGAGAGGGAGAAGCAGACTTCCCACTGAGCAGGAAGCCCAATGCAGGGCTTGATCTGAGGACCCTGGGATCTTGACCAGACACTTAATGACTGAGCCACCCAGGTGCCCCTTTAAAAATAAAGTCTTCATTTCCTTGTTGATCTTTTTCTTAGATGATCTGTCCATTTCACTGAAGGGGGTGTTAAAGTCCTGTACTATTATTGTATCATTGTCAATGTGTTTCTTTGATTTTGTTATCAATTGGTATATATAATTGGTTGCTCCCATGTGAGGAGTATAGATATTTAAAATTGTTAGATCTTCCTGTTGGCAAGACCCTTTAAGTATACTATAGTGTCCTTCCTCATCTCTTATTATAGTCTTTGGCTTAAAATTTAATTTATCTGATATAAGGACTGTCACCCCAGCTTTCTTTTGATGTCCATTAGCATGGTAAATTGTTTTCCACCCCCTCACTTTAAATTTGGAGGTGTCTTTGGTTCTAAAATGTGTTTCTTGTAGATAGCATATTGATGTGTCTTGTTTTTTTTATCCATTCTGATATCCTGTGTCTTTTGATTGAGGCATTTAGCCCATTTGTATTCAGGGTAACTATTGAAAGATATTAATTTAGTGCCATTGTATTGCCTGTAAGGTGACTGTTACTGTATATTGTCTCTGTCCTTTTCTGGTCTACTACTTTCAGATTATGTCTTTGGTTAAAGGATCCCTTTCAATATTTCCTGGTTTGGTGTTTGCAAATTCTTTTAATTTTTGTTTTTCCTGGCAGCTTTTTATCTCTTCTTTATTTTCAATGACAGCCTAGCTTGATATAGTATTCTTGGCTGCATATTTTTCTCATTTAGTGCTCTGAATATATCATGCCAGTTCTTTCTGGCCTGCTAGGTCTCTGTGGATAAGCCTGCTGACAATCTAATATTTCTACCATTGTATGTTATATCAGGACCTCTTGTCCTGATCTGCTTTCAGGATTTTCTCTTTGTCACTAAGACTTGGAAGTTTTACTGTTAGATAATAGGGTGTGGACCTATTTTTGTTGATTTTAGGGGGGTTCTCTGCCTCCTGGATTTTGATGCTTGTTCCCTTTGCCATATTAGGGAAATTCTCTACTATAATTTGCTCCAATATACCTTCTGCTCACCTCTCTCTTTCTTCTTCTTCTGGGATCCCAATTATTCTAGTATTGTTTTGTCTTATGGCATCACTTATCTCTTGAATTCTCCCCTATTGGTCCAGTAGTTGTTTGTCTCTCTTTTGCTCAGCTTTCTTTATTCTCCATCATTTTTTAAAAATTTTGTTTATTTATTTGACAGACAGAGATCACAAGTAGGCAGAGAGGCAGGCAGAGAGAAAGGGAGGAAGCAGGCTCCCTGCTGAGCAGAGAGCCTGATGTGGGGCTCGATCCCAGGACCCTGGGATCATGACATGAGCTGAAGGCAGAGGCCCTAACCCACTGAGCCACCCAGGCGCCCCCTTCATTTGGTCTTCTATATCACTAAGTCTTCTGCCTCATTTATCCTAGCAGTAAGAGCCTCCATTTGATTGCACCTCATTAATAGCTTTTTAAAAAATTTCAACTTGGTTAGATTTTATTTCTTTTAGTTCTCCAGAAAGGGATTTTATTTCTCCAAAAAGGGATTCTCTAGTATCTTCTGCACTTTTTTCAAGCCCAGATAGCACCTTGATAATCGTCATTCTGAACTCCAGTTCTGACATCTTACTGATGTCCATATTGATTAGGTCCCTAGCTGTCAGTATTGCCTCTTGTTCTTTTTTTTAGGTGAGTTTTTCCATCTTGTCATTTTATCCAGATAAGAGTAGGTGAATGAGAGAACAAAATACTAAAAGGGTAGCAATGATCCCAGAAAATACTAACCAAATCAGAAGAGACCTGAAACCAGGGGGAGAAGAAAGGAGGAAAAAGAATATGTATATATGTGTGTATGTATATGTATATGTATATGTATATAGACTGGTGAATAGAACAGAACCACACACTTGATTTTGGGTGTATTTTGGTTTGTTAGAAGAAACTGCCCCCAAAATTTGAAAGAAAGAAAGAAAGAAAGGAAAAAACCCATATATATGTATGTATGTGTGTGTATATGTATATATGTATATGTATATATATGTATATATATATTATATATATATATTTCTTTCTTTCATATATATGGGTAAACACAGTGAAGGGATGGACTATGACTGTAAAGATGACAATTAAATAGGATTCTAAAAAAGGAATTGATAAGATAAGAAGTTGGTTGAAAAAGGAAAAAAAAAAGAGTAAAGAATGTGATCAGGCTGGAGACTAGAACAAAACCATGCACTAGATTTAGGGTATATTTTGATCTGTTAGAAGAACTGTATCCCAAAATTTTAAAGAAAGAAAAACCTATATGTATATAAAATAAGTTCAAATATAATGAAGGGATAGAATATGACTATAACAATGAAAATTAAAGATTTTTAAAAAAAGTATTGATAAGATAAAATAGTTTAAAAAGGTTAAAATAAGAAAGAGGAAAAATAAGAAAGTAGAATAAGATAAAATTAAATTAAAAAATTTAACTTTGAAAGACTAAAGAATCATGGGAAAAAAGTAAAGAATTCTATGTGTTGCATTCCCTTAGCTCTGGAGTTCTGCAGTTCTCATTAATAAGTAAACTTGGTCTTGGCTGGATGTTCTTGCTGATCTTCTGGGGGAGGGGCCTGTTGCAGTGATTCTCAAATGTCTTTGCCTGAGGCAGAATTGCATTGCTCTTGCCAGGGGCCAGGCTAAGTAATCTGGGAGCTTTTTAACCCACTGAGCCTCCCAGGTGCCCCACACAATCTGGGAGCTTTTTTTCCCTGAATGCTTTCCATAGAGCTCTGGAAGATGGGAATGAAAATGGCGGCCTCCCAATCTCCAGTCCTGGAGGAACTGAGAGCTCAGGTCCTCACTCCTCAGTGTACCCTCAGAGAAAAGCAGTCAATCTCTCCTGTCTCCCTGGTTCTGGCCACACTCTGTGCTCACCCAGCCTGTGACTGAGTGTTTCTGTCTCTGGTTCACAGCCCCATTTGGAGTCTCCAACCCAGCTGATTCCTGCAGTGCTCCCATGCCGCTCCTCCCAGAGGAGGAAGGTGTCTCCTGGGTTCTGCCACTTGTAGGGTCCCTGCCTGAAGAGCAGTGGCCCAACTGTGCCTTGGATCATGGTTTAAGGTAATCTTGAGCTGAGACCCCACTGCTTGGCTCTGTCTCTGTAGCTGGATTCTCCATCTCAATACCTGGCAGCTCTGCCACCCTCAGACACCTCTGGTCTTTTTGTGACCCCGTGGGTCCTGAGACGACACTGTCCCCACAAGGGCTCCATGCCTGCTTAGCCTCTGGAGCAACATCCCTCAGGGGAGCAGACTTCTAAAAGTTCTGATTTTGTGCTCTGCTGCTCTTTAACTTGCCGGGACCTGGCCCTTCCCCTGGAAGTCTATCTTCTGTTGCTGCAGATTCACTTCTCTGCACATCCTATGTTCCAGAAAGTGGTTGCATTTCTGTTCCTAGAATTGCTGCTTGTCTTCTCTTCCATCTCCTGTTGTGTTTGTAGGTGTTCAGAATGGTTTGATAACTATCTAGCTGAACTCCTGGGACCTGACAATATTTAGGTCTCCTATTCCTCTGCCATTTTGCTCCTCCCTTGGTAGTTATAGTCTTAATTTTTAAAGGAACCGCCATACTCTTTTCTATAATGACTTTACCAGTTTCCATTCCCACCAATAGTGTACAGGTTTCTCTTTTCTTAACATCCTCACCAAAACTTGATATCTCTTGTCTTTTCTATTGTAGCAATTCTAACGGTGTGAGGTGATATTGCAATGTTTTTGATTTGCATTTTCCTGATGGTTAGTGCTGTTGAGCACCTTTCTATATACCCGTCATCTATTTGCATAGACTAGAGGAAATAGACCTGGAAAAAATGTCTATTCAGGTTTTTTTTGCCCCTTGTTTAATGGGCTTATTTGATTTCTTGCTATTGAGTTGATTTTTCATGAACCCAGGTAGTTCTCTTGAACTCCAGCACCTCTATCCAACTATTAGCTCAAGATCTCTATGTGGATGCCTTAAGGCCAACATGTTAGAAGCAACTGGAGAAATATACCAGAGGCCAATAAAAATGGTACTTGTTGCAGGTGGTGGTTTGGGGTGGATAGTGATAGGGTTGACAGCATGATTCCTAACCATGTATCTTTTTATATATTAAAAAATTTGAACCGAGTCAATTTTTAAAAGTAAAATGATTGATGAGTGAAAAAATATGAATGTATTATCTCTCTTTCTCCCCCAATTTACTTCTGCCCAAACTTGCTCTTCTTGTGTATTCCTGTTGATTTGAAATGGTATCACCATTTACTTGCTTACCCAAGCCAGAATTTGGGGCATTATCCTAGACTCTTTCCTCTTCATTACCCTCTTAAGCCAATGTGTGTAATTCCCCCCCCAAGATATCTTGTGAATGAATTTCCTCTTTTTTCATTCCTACTGCCATTGCCTTTGCTTGGGCTCTTTTATTGGGATTTTAATATCCTTCTCACTTTAACTCTCTACTTTAAGAAATGCAAAAGAGATAATAACATTTTCCAGCTTAAAATAATTTGATGTCTTCAGATAACCTTTAGAGTCAAATGTAAGCTTCCCAGTACAACATCCTTTTGATCTTGGGTCTACCTATTGTTCTAATTTTCTTCTCCCATTGTTCTTACATCACTTAATCTCCAAGCAAACTGGGGCTCCTCCTCTTGAAAGTATCCTGTTCTCTTTGGTCCCCATGCCTTTGTATATCATGCTCTTCTTATTTAAAATGCCTTCTCAGTCTTGGCAAAAATTAGATCCAGTTTTTCATGGAAAAACTTTTTTGAGAAGTTCCCCATTCCCTGTGCCCAGCCACCTTCCTCTCATCTAGAAATACAAACTCTGATATTGCACAAAATGCAGTATTATCACTGTTGAATTTTTCCTCTGTATCCCCATACTAGCTGTATGACACTGGGCAAGTCCTCACATCAGATACTGAACTGTATTTTTCCTTGTATATTCAGCAGGTGATGTGGTACCAATTTTTCAAATCTTTTCTATTATGTTAAAATTTTTTTTATTTTTTAAAAATTTCTTTTCAGTGTTCCAGAATTTATTGTTTATGCACCACACCCAGCGCCTCATGCAACACATGCCCTCCATAATACCCACCACCAGGCTCACCCAACCTCCCACTCCCCTCCCCTCCAAAACCCTCAGTTTGTCTCTCAGAGTCCACAGTCTCTCAAGGTTCATCTCCCCGTCCAATTTCTCCCAGCTCACTTCTCCTCTCCATGTCCCCTTCCCCTTCGTGTTATTCCTTATGCTCCACAAATAAGTGAAACCATATGGTAATTGGCTTTCTCTGCTTGATTTATTTTACTCTATTATGTTTTATGTATATTTCTTATCCCTCCTACCTATCTTATTCCTCCCATTTGGGTAAGGAGACTGGGAAAGAAGTGCTATTGCAGAAAACAGAGCAAAGACTTTTCAGGTTTAGGACTTGGGGTCTAGAAAAAACCTGATAAGTTGAGCATGGCCTGGTCTGTGGGAAGGGACATTGTATTCTGTCCTCCCAACCATGGACTGAGTCCAAGAGGGGAGATGGCAGAATCTTATATAGGGCTGTGGGTCTGTGAACAGAGAGCACTGGCAACTTTATTTCTGGGAAGGGTTCAGGGCAGTGGTAATATGACAGAGAAGAGGCTGCAAAAGGTTTCTAGGGAGGTGGGACCTTCTAGAGCATCAAAAAGTTTCACATATTCTGAGATGTGGGAGAATAGGGTAATAAAGCCTAGTACACCCTAGAGAGAGCTGCTCAACCCTCAAGAGCATCACTGATGGGAATGAGGAATGATGTGTCAGCTACCTGTGCACTGGTGGCCTGGGGCAGGATGGGAAGGTCCAGAGGACAAACAGGCATAGGGGACACCTCCTTGCCTCCTCTTATCCTCCTCAAAACTCAGACACAATGCTGAAATATGCTTGTGGGAGAATCCAGAATTGAATGAGATTTAATTTCCACTATCAGGTTAATGGGGCATCTAGGGAAATTAAGCTGAGTTTTAAAAATTAAATTTGGTGTACTCAAGAGTTTGCGAACCGAGATTAATATTTGCTTTACCTGGCATCAGGCAGTGTTATAAATCAGTTAATTAAATATGTATGTAAAATGTACAAAGGAGTAGAAGTACATATATCAAATTGCTCTAAGTAAACTTTGCAGTCTAAATAGAATTTAGATTATTAATTCTTTCTCAATAAAAATGTGGCAGAGTTCTGCTGCCCTAAAGGCTAATGACTCTTAGTCTATTAACTATGTGGTAGAGTGAAAAGATCGTTGACCTTAGCATCAGATAAACCTGGATGTAGATACCAGTTCTGGAATCTGCTAGCTGGTGACACTTATTCTCGGAGTCTCATTTTCCTCATAGGAAATAGGTACTCAACACACATTATTTTCCTTCCTTTTTAAAAAAAAATATTTTGTTTATTTATTTGACAGGCAGACAGACAGAGATCACAAGTAGGCAAAGAGGCAGGCAGAGAGAGAGGGAGGAAGCAGGCTCCCTGCTGAGCAGAGAGCCCAATGCAGGGCTGGATCTCAGGACACTGGGATCATGACCTGAGCCGAAGGCAGAGGCTTTAACCCACGAGCCACGCAGGCGCCCCCCCCGACTTAAAAAAAAAAAAAAAAGATTTATTTATTTTAGAGAGAATGGGAGTAAAGGGAGGAGAGAGAGAATCCCAAGCAGACTCCTCACTGAGCATAGAGCCAGACAAAGAAGTTGATCACTTAAAAAAAAAAATCTGTAACTCTTGAATAACAGTTTACCTGCTTTTTTTTAAAATTCATCCACTTTAAACAATATTATTTACTTCCTTTTGTGAAGGGTGAATAGTTTTGTTCACCCTCTCTTCTCAAATGTCTCCTCACAGTTTTATTCTTAGTTTTAGTTCTTCTATACTTTTGTATCTTTAAGTAATATAAATCTCTCTTTTTTGACTCATTGGTTTGAGTAGTATTTCTAGGCTTTCCAGGGAGAGGAAGAAATCTTCAACCTCCCTTTTTTCCACCTTTCCAAGATTCCTTCGATGAGATTTAATGGTATTTATTGAGACTTCCTTTGTGAATTTCCCAGGGATCAATTTTTGTAAATGATTGATGTGTGTTTAAAGAAATATATGTTCTCCAACTTTTGGATACAAGGTTCTATATTCATGAGACTGAGCTTGTTAATTGCATTCAATTTTTTTATAGCCTACCCAATATTTCATCTGATTGATATATCAGTTTCTGAGAGATGTGTTAAAATCTCCTCTTGAGCTTGCAACTTATCAGTTACTCCCTGCAGTTCAGTCATTTTTTTCTTTCTATCTTTTAGGCTATGTCGATAGATGTGTACAGGTCCAGTATTGTTTTATCTTCCTTCCTTTCATTGTATATAACAACCTTCTTTATCCCTCATAATGGTTTGCTTTTCTTTTATTTTCTTTCTTTCTTTCTTTCTTCTTTCTTTTTGCCTTAAAGCCTACTTAGTTTGATATTGAAATAGCAATATCAGCTTTCTTCTGGTACATCTTTCCCCATCCCTTTATTTTTATAGAACTTTTTGAGTTACTATGTATCAGATGTGTTTCCTTAAATAGCTTATAGCTGATTTGTTTTGTATGAGTGTTTGTCTTGGGGATCTCTGTCTTTCAACCAGGGGCTTAATCTGTTATATTTATTGTGATTATTTATGTGCTTGGATCTATTTCTAGTAAACCATTTATAAAAAAGTTTATTTATTTTTTTAAGTAATCTCTACACCTAACATGGGGCTCCAAGGCAGAACTCTGAGATCAAGAGTGGCATGCTCTTCTGACTGGGCCAGCCAGGCACCCCACTATTAAACTGTTTTGCACTTTACATTTATCATGTTTTTCTTTTCTGAATAAGTAAAATCTTTAAAAAATTTTTTTAAGACAAGGAAAATAACTACCAACTTTTGATTCTGTCTCTAGCAAAATATTCATTCAAGAAAAATATCTTCATATCAAGACTGAGAGTTTATCACTTTCGAATCCTTGCTGAAAGGATTTTCCCTATATTTTCTTCCTCCCTTTCTGTGTTCTATTGGGTTGACCCAGTTTTCTTTATTGTTCATTTCTGACCCTTATTTTTCCATTGTTATTTTGAAAGTTGTACATTTTATTTCTGTGCTTTGACAGTCACCTAACGTTTTTTTTTCACCTTACACTTTTAACATGCACTTTTTTTGCTTAACAAAATCCTAAGGTAATCAATAACCTTTCTTTTTTTTTCTGAACAATACAAACGATATAAGAACATTAACACAGACCAACCCCTTCCCTATCTTCCATGTTATTATCAACCCCCTTCCTTCTTCCATCTCATTTTGTTTTAAATAATATCTATCAAATCAGTCATAATAATTATTGCTTTTTATAGTTGATATTTGTTAGATTTACCCACGTTTTTACCAACTTGTTGGCTTACCA
The DNA here is from genome assembly GCF_020171115.1 of Neogale vison. Classification (NCBI taxonomy): domain Eukaryota; kingdom Metazoa; phylum Chordata; class Mammalia; order Carnivora; family Mustelidae; genus Neogale; species Neogale vison. The sequence goes on from NC_058103.1 coordinate 73,571,508, forward strand.
TGACTTCTTGCATCTCTTGCCTTACTTCTAGATTCAGTCAGTTATTCTTTTGGAAGTAAATCCTTTAGCAGATCTTTCAGCAAGGATTTGAAAGTGATAATCTCTCAGTCTTGATATGAAGATACTTTTATTTCACTCTTGAATGAATATTTTGCTAGAGACAGAGTCAAAAGTTGGTAGTTATTTTCTCTTGGCTTAAAAATTTTTTTTAAAGAATTTTACTTATTTATTTGACAGAGAGAGAGATCACAAGTAGGCAGAGAGGCTGGCAGAGAGAGAGGGGGAAGCAAGCTCCCCGCTGAGCAGAGAGCCCGATGTGGAGCTCAATTCCAGGACCCTGGGATCATGACCTGAGCAGAAGGCAGAGGCCCAACCCACTGAGCCACCTAGGCAACATAACATTTTTTCTTTAAATTCAATTTAATTAGCACGTTTTGTATTATTAGTTTCAGAAGTAGAATTTAGTGATTCAACAGTTGCTTACAACACTCAGTGGTCATTACTTCAAGTGCCCTCCTTAATGTCCATCACCCAATTACCCTACTCCCCCACCTGTCTTCTGTCCAGCAACCTTCAGTTTGTCCCGTATAGTTAAGAGTCTCTTTTGTTTTGCCTCCCTCTCTGTTTTTGTCTTATTTTATTTTTCCTTCCCTTCCCCTAGCTGTTGGCTTTTTGAGTGATTATTTTCGTTGTTTCTCAATGTCTCGGTTGTTGAGATTTCTGCTGTCAACTTAGTATCTTTTTACCTTTTATCTCCAGTGCCTCTTATTTTTAACGACCTATAGTTTTACTGTGACAGACTTAAGGAGGATATACTGCTTGGGATACAAGGTGCTTTAAAAAAATAAAATAGAAATTTACTAATTATCATCTGTTTTTTAAAAGTTTATATTCTTTAAAATTTTTTTTTAATTTTTTAAAAAGATTTTATTTATTTGACAGAGAGAGACACAGTGAGACAGGGAACACAGCAGAGGGAATGGGAGAGGGAGAAGCAGGCTCCATGCAGAGCAAGAGCCCGATGAGGGGCTCGATCCCAGGACCATGGGATCGTGACGCGAGCTGAAGACAGACAGTCAACGACTGAGCCACCCAGGAGCCCTGAAGTTTATATTCTTTATCTAAGTTATACATATGCGCATTTATTTATTTTATTAAAACATTTTATTTATTTATTTGACAGAGAAAGAGAGAGAGAGAGAGAGCGCGCGAGCACACAAGCAAGGGGGAGGGAGAATCAGGGTCCCTGCTGAGCAAGGATCCCGATATGGGACTCAATCCCAGGACCCTGGGATCATGACCTGAGCCGAAGCCAGCAGTTGAACTGACTGAGCCACCCAGGTGCCCCACATATGCACAGTAAAAAAAATCACAAGGTCCTATAAGACTTACTATGAAAAGCAGTAGTCTCCATTACCTCCATTGAATCCTAGTTTCCCCTTTCCCAGTGGCAACCACTTATTTCTTTTAGTATTTGCCTCCATGTCTCTAAATAATATGCTTGTATGCTATTTCTTGGGTTTTGGTGTTAACATTATCTGTTGACTTCCTGCTACAGAAGATGAGAATTTCACTCTTTCTTTCCCCTACCCCACCACACGTATGTGCTCTTCCCATCCCCTGCCTTTCCATACACTTATATTGTAATTTTGGTTCAGTTAATATTTGGTGTTTAAATTATTGTTGCATATGCTATTTATAGTCATTGCCTGTACTTTCTCAATCAGTTTCATTATCTTGAATAAGTCCCTCCCAGAACATTATGACCTGTTTCAATCTCAACTAATGGCCTATCCCTCTATATCTGATTTATACCTACCACCATCACCTGAGGATCTCCCCTGCCCGTTACCTTGTGGATTCACTAAATCTGATCCTGTCTCCCACTATTTCATGTTTCTTGACTTCATTTGATGGGGTTTATCATCCAATAGCTTCCTGAGCACAGGAAATGTAATATTTTGAGAATTTGTGTGAAAATATCTTTCCCTGACAGATTGATAATTTGTCTGCATATAGGATTCTAGGTTGGTTTAATTTCTGCAAGATAATGAAGTAACACAACTACAGTTTCCCTCCCTCAAGATCAATAACAGGGGAACCAGAGAGGGAAATTACAAAGATTTGAAAAAACCGTGAGAAAATCCTGGGATTCTGGAGATAAGGGGCAAGGGTGGTTTTCCTGCGTGTGTGTGTGTGGTCTCTTGTTGTGTTCCCCTTTTCTGGTTGCCATTCTCCTGAGTGAGATCCCACTCTCTACTTTGTATGTTTGAACCCTGAGAAATATATCCTTTCCCACCAGTGAGTATGCAGAATGGCCCATGGCTGCACACCATCTCCATCTCTCAGCTTTGTCATCTCTTTTCTTTTTAAACAGAAACCTCATTTCTGTTTAACACAGGGCATATAAGCAAGTTCACTGTCTGAGCAGAACTGACAGAAATAAGAAAGGAATAAAATGCATTCTTTAAGGCATTTCTCATATGGTTTCAGGGAAAGGTCTCCCCCCCCCCAGAGATCTGCAATCTGTTCCTTCTTGGTAGTTTCCTATATAGACCTATGTATGTGTGCATGTGTGTGGATGGGATGATGGTTGGTGGTGAGACTGGTCTGCTCTACTACATTCCAGTAAGCCCCAGGAGAAAGCTGAAGGGGCTCTGTTACTGGCTTCTCTAACTTAGAATATGGGATACTTAGGACATTTTGTAGTCAGCTTTTTTTTTTTTTCCCCTGCCCACAATTCTAAGACAATAGGAAAGATTCCACTGGACATTCTATTACACAACTAGTAATAATTATTATAAACTACTCTAAGCCAAAAAATTATTCAAAGAGTATATATTAGTCACCCATTGCTCCATAACAACCCGAAACTTAGTGTCTTAAAACAAACACATCTTGTTTTGCTAATTTTGGCCATTCTAACTGGTGTATGGTGGTATCTCAATGTGGTTTTAATTTGAATCTCCCTAATGGCTAGTCATGATGAACATTTTTTCATGTGTCTGATAGCCATTTGTATGTCTTCATTGGAGAATTGTCTGTTCATATCTTCTGCCCATTTTTTGATATGATTATCTGTTTTGTATGTGTTGAGTTTGAGAAGTTCTTTATAGATCCTGGATATCAACCTTTTGTCTGTACTGTCATTTGCAAATTCCTCTCCCATTCCGTGGGTTGCCTCTTTGTTTTCTTGACTGTTTCCTTTGCTGTGCAGAAGCTTTTGATCTTGATGAAGTCCCAAAAGTTCATTTTCGCTTTTGTTTCCTTTGCCTTTGGAGACATATCTTGAAAGAAGTTGCTGTGGCTGATATCGAAGAGGTTACTACCTATGTTCTCCTCTAGGATTCTGATGGATTCCTGTCTCATACTGAGGTCTTTTATCCATTTCGAGTTTATCTTTGTGTACGGTGTAAGAGAATGGTCGAGTTTCATTCTTCTACATATAGCTGTCCAATTTTCCCAGCACCATTTATTGAAGAGACTGTCTTTTTTCCACTGTATATTTTTTACTGTTTTGTTGAAGATTATTTGTCCATAGAGTTGAGGGTCCATATCTGGGCTCTCTACTCTGTGTTGGAGAGGATGTGGAGAAGGGGAACCCTCTTACACTATTGGTGGGAATGCAAATTGGTGCAGCCATTTTGGAGAACAGCGTGGAGATTCCTCAAGAAATTAAAAATAGAGCTTCCCTATGACCCTGCAATTGCACTACTGGGTATTTACCCCAAAGAAACAGATGTAGTGAAAAGAAGGGCCATCTATACCCCAATGTTTATAGCAGTAATGACCATGGTCGCCAAACTATGGAAAGAACCAAGATGCCCTTCAATGGACGAATGGATAAGGAAGATGTGGTCCATATCCACTATGGAGTATTATGCCTCCATCAGAAAGGATGAATACCCAGAGCGCCTGGGTGGCTCAGTGGGTTAGGGCCTCTGCCTTCAGCTCAGGTCATGATCCCAGGGTTCTGGGATCGAACCCCGCGTCGGGCTCTCTGCTCATCAGGGAGCCTGCTTCCCTTCCTCTCTCTCTGCCTACCTGTGATCTCTGTCTGTCAAATAAATAAATAAAATCTTAAAAAAAAAAAGAAAAGAAAGGATGAATACCCAACTTTTGTAGTAACATGGATGGGACTGGAAGAGATTATGCTGAGTGAAATAGGTCAAGCAGAGAGAGTCAATTATCATATGGTTTCACTTATTTGTGGAGCATAACAAATAATATGGAGGACATGGGGAGATGGAGAGGAGAAGGGAGTTGAGGGAAATTGGAAGGGGAGGTGAACCATGAGAGACTATGGACTCTGAAAAACAGCCTGAGGGTTTTGAAGGGGCGGAGGGTGGGGGGTTGGGGGAGCCAGGTGGTGGGTATTAAGGAGGGCATGTATGGCATGGAGCACTGGGTGTGGTGCAAAACAATGAATACTGTTATGCTGAAAAGAAATTTTAAAAAAAAGAAGAAAAAAAAACCCCAAATACCTCTTACAGTTTTTGTAGTCAGAGATTCAGGAATGGCTTAACTGGATGGTTCTGGGTCAGGGTGTTTTGCAAGGTTGCGGTTAAGATGTTGGCTGGGGAGGCCATCATCTGGAGGCCTGAATGGGGCTGTAGGATGTGCTCACTCACATGTCTGACAAGAGGTTATTGGATGTTGGCAGGTAGCTTCAGTTCCTCTTCAACTAGGTTCAGAGCAGCTACTTACCCAGTGTGTAGTCCAAGAGAGAGCAAGGCAGGAGTTGTAATAACTTTTATGACCTAGCCTCATCCTTTCTACAAAATTCTATTAATTACATTGGAAAGCCCTATTCAGTGCTGTAGGGGACTGCATGAGGGCATGAATATGAGAGGCACTAACCACTGGGGGCCATCTGGGAGTTGGTTACCACAAGGTATCAGCATACCTTCTGGATCTTAACGGTAAGAGGGCACTTAGTTTCACGAAAGACCTAAAAACCGGATGCTAGGGGCATAAAATTCCTGCCTGTCTTTCTGCTTTTTTCTCTCTGTCTCTTTGTCTCTGTCTCTGTCTCTCTCTGTCTTTCTCTCTCCTTCTCTCCATTGATTTCCAGTCCATTGTCTCTGCATCTGCTTTTTCTTTCCTATATGCGAACTGGGTTTTGCTGCCTTGGCTGCATCAGCAAACATGGCTACCCACAATGGCCATCTCATTCTCTGAGTTTCAATCCATGTAATGAAGTGAACAGCACGGAATAACCAGACTCAAAGAATCCCAATTTCAAATTCTCAGGACAAGGCATCTGTTGTATATCCTGGCTAGATTAGCTAGGGGAAGGAGTTCAAGAGGAATAAAATAAAGATGTGATCACAGCTTCCCAAAGAAGGGGAGATGGATGTGAACTGGCAAACACATCTAGTATCTGTTATTGTGATCATAGACCACAGTTATATCTTCTTCAGCTTACAAAACTGAATTGCATCATAATAAACACCTTCAAGGATCCAGCTTTTACCAGTGCTCTTTTACTATAAAGTATTTAAAGTAGTGTGTGAAAGGTAGGTCTTTCATACACTATTTTAAAAACTCTACAGAAACTTAGGATTTCACTCATTGCTCAATTACGTTTTGCATAAATTCCATTTTTCAAACAAGCTTCTATAAAATTTGTTTTGTGTTTATGTCTAAAATTCTCCAAGATATTAGTCATATACTTCATGCTTTGAGAACATTCTGAAAGAGTTGACCTCTGAAATGTCAACAGCCTGCTAGAAGTAATTTTAGAGAGAGAAAAATGTTAAATCATCTCCTGGGAATATCTCTTATTAGGACACTTGCCTGGTATAGGTTGGAGCATTCTTCCTTTCTGTAACATCATAATTTAGAAGAGGTTTTCAACATTTTGGTTAATAGATCAATAGATGAAACAGAGAAAACCACTTAATGACAAAACATAGGAGAATAGATTGCTTTCACTTCAATGAAGTCCCAGTTTTCCTTTCACAGTGTGTTCTGCTGATGGGTATGTTGAAATAAACAAATGACTTGAGAAGGATATCTTCTGCATAGTACAAAATTTATTATTCTGACATTTGGCAGCAGGATAAAATGATGGCTAAAACCTGGAGTCAAATCACACTGTAAGTCTCAATTTCCTCACTTGCAAAATGGAGTATCCTGGTTATAGTTGCTATATATAGTCAACAGCCCTAAGCTTAGTGAGGTAAAACATGGGTCAGGGTGTCAGAAAGAGCATGGCTAGGAAATTCTCACTTTGAGGATCTCTCCTGCCATTGTAGTGAGAGATCAACTGGAACTTCAGTTATATGAAGGCTCCATGAGGCTGCACATCCAGGATGGCTCCCTCATATGGCTGGCAGTGAAGGCTGGCGCTATTGATTAGAAATACCTACATAGACATGGCCTCACCAGCATAGCATAATGGCCTACCTGCAGTAGGATTTAAGTTGTGGCTGTTTTCCCCCCAGAACAAACATCACAAAAGAGCCTGGTGGAAGTTGTAAAGCCTTTGCTGACCTAGCCTTGGAAGTTATATGACCTTATTCTGCCATACTCAATAGGTCAAAGCTGGCCCTTGTTCAAAGGGAGGGTACTTAGGGACATGTGTTGATGGGAAGATTAGCAAGATTACATTGTAGAAAAGCATTTGAGATGGGAGATACGGTTGTAACCATATTTAGAAAATATAATCTGCTGCACATGAATAATAATAACAATTGCTACTTCAGAAGGTTTTATGAGTACTGAATGAAAAGAGTATGTAATGTAGTATTGAATCAGCACTTAAGTACTGATTTAATTATTTAACTTAATCAAGTGCTTAACACTTAACCAGTACTTAAAATATTGCCTGAAACACTGGAAAAGCTCAGTAAATGTTATCATTATTGTTATTCCTACAGTGCTTTTTGGAGAATTTTTCCAGCTTGGAGTAAACACTATTTTGATTTTCTGTTACTGTTGTTCTCAGATAAATCTGATTAAATTAGACAGGCCGAGGCAAAAAAATACAACTGAGATTGGATGGAAATGTATTGTGGTTACCTTTGAAGTGTCTTCTTGTCACTTTATAAGAATTATGAAGTGTACAGCAGCCTTTACTTAGAAGTAAAATATCCCAAATCAGAGGAAAATGCTTTGTGGCCCTCTTGCTTGCTTCAAGATAATGAAAACACTTTGGATGGGAACTTGCACTAGACCATAAACAGCCTATTGCTTTTGCCTTTGTTTTCTTAACGTTAGATCTGTTGTAATGTTGAAGTCAATGTCGACTTCCTTATCAAGGTTTGCAGTTCTGTTCTTTATGATTGGAAAAGTCACAGATTTTCAGATGTGATGAAATTTAGCGGCAGTAACTTTGCCTTCCCAAAATGATTTGAAATGAGCATCTCTGACAAACTCAGCTTGTGTTTTATTGTCATTTGTGATGATTTAGATTCTTCTCTCCTTGGTTCAGAAATTAATGTGCCAACTGCACTAGGTACCAGCAAATGATATTAGTTTTATCTGCCTTTAGCTATGAAATTGTGTTCATCTTATCAATGTGGGTTGAAGGACATCTTTGTACCTGAACACTGTGATTTGACGGTGATGTCAAACAGATTTTCACTCAAATAAATATTCAGTCGGGCAAAGAATTACAAAAAGAATCTTGTGACCTTGTTGTAATCAGGAGAAAGGTGGAACGAATTGAGGAAAAATGTATTAAAATAACGTTTTTGGATTTTTTTCTACCAAAAAATAATTTATATTCCTCATAGGGAATTTTAGAAAATCCAAGCAAAAAGTGAAAAATAAAAAATCACCTGCATTCTTGTCACTCGGATGCAATAATTAATTCACATTTTACAATAAACGTCTTGTGCATACACACTTTCATATACACCAGAAATGTTTTCTAAAGTTTTTATTTATTTATTTGAGAGAGACAGAGTGAGAGAGCGAGACTGCAAGCAGGTGAGGAGGGTAGAGGAAGAAGCAGACTCCCCACTGAATGGGGAGCCTGATGTGGGACTAGATACCAGGACTCTGGGATCAAGACCTGAGCCAAAGGCTTAACTGACTGAGCCACCCAGACACACACCACAAATTTTAAAAAAAAAAATTTTATTAACATATAATTTATTATTAGCCCCAGGGGTTAGGTCTGTGAATTGCCAGGTTTACACACTTCACAGCACTGACCATAGCACATACCCTCCCCAATGTCCATAACCCCACCACCCTCTCCCTCCCTCTCTGCCCCTGGCAACCCTCAGTTTGTTTTGTGAGATTAAGAGTCTCTCATGGTTTGTTTCCCTCCTGATCCCATCTTGTTTCACTTATTCTTTTCCTACCACCCAAACACCCCACGTTACATCTCCACTTCCTCATATCAGGGAGATCATATGATAGTAGTCTTTCCCTGATTGACTTATTTCGCTAAGCATAATATGTCGTCACAAATGGCAGGATTTCATTTCTTTTGATGGCTGCATAATATTCCATTGTATATATATACCACCTCTTCTTTATCCATTCATCTGTTGATGGACATCTAGGTTCTTTCCATAGTTTGGCTCTTGTGGACGTTGCTGCTATAAACATTCAGGTGCACGTGCCCCTTTGGATCACTACGTTTGTATCTTTAGGGTAAATACCCAGTAGTGTCATTGCTGGGTCACAGGGTAGCTCTATTTTCAACTTTTTGAGGAACCTCCATACTGTTTTCCAGAGTGGTTTCACCAGCTTGCATTCCCACCAACAGTGTAGGAGGGCTCCCCTTTCTCTACATCTTTGCCAACATCTGTCCTTTCCTGACTGGTTAATTTTAGCCATTCTGACTGGTGTGAGGTGGTATCTCATTGTAGTTTTGATTTGTATTTCCCTGATGCCGAGTGATGTGGAGCACTTTTTCATGTGTCTGTTGGCCATCTGGATGTCTTCTTTGCAGAAATGTCTGTTCATGTCCTCTGCCCATTTCTTGATTGGATTATTTATTCTTTGGGTGTTGAGTTTGCTAAGCTCTTAATAGATTTTGGATACTAGCCCTTTATCTGATATGTCGTTTGTAAATATCTTCTCCCATTCTGTCAGTTGTCTTTTGGTTTTATTGACTGTTTCCTTTGTTGTGCAAAAGCTTTTTATCTTGATGAAGTCCCAATATTTCATCTTTGCCCTTGCTTCCCTTGTCTTTGGCGATGTTTCTAGGAAGTATTTGCTATGGCTGAGGTCGAAGAGGTTGCTGCCTGTGTTCTCCTCAAGGATTTTGATGGATTCCTTTCTCACATTGAGGTCCTTCATCCATTTTGAGTCTATTTTCATGTGTGGTGTAAGGATATGGTCCAGTTTCATTCTTCTGCATGTGGCTGTCCAGTTTTCTCAACACTATTTGTTGAAGAGTCTGTTTTTTTTCCATTGGACATTCTTTCCTGCTTTGTCAAAGATTAGTTGACCATAGAGTTGAGGGCCTATTTCTGGGCTCTCTATTCTGTTCCATTGATCTATGTGTCTGTTTTTGTGCCAGTACCATTCTGTCTTGATGATGACAGCTTTATAATAGAGTTTGAAGTCTGGAATTGTGATGCCACCAACTTTGGCTTTCTTTTTCAATATTCCTCTGGCTATTTGAGGTCTTTTCTGGTTCCATATAAATTTTAGGATTACTTGTTCCATTTCTTTGAAAAAAATGGATGGAATTTTTATAGGGATTGCATTAAATGTGTAGATTGCTTTAGGTAGCTTGGACATTTTCGCAATATTTGTTCTTCCAATCCATGAGCTTGGAACATTTTTCCATTTCTTTCTATCTTCCTCAGTTTCTTTTGTAAGTCCTTTATAGTTTTCTGAGTATAGATGTTTTGCCTCTTTGGTTAGGTTTATTCCTAGGTATCTTATGGTTTTGGGTGCAATTGTAAATGGGATTGACTCCTCAATTTCTCTTTCTTCTGTCTGTTGTTGGTGTAAAGAAATGCAACTGATTTCTGTGCATTGATTTTATATCCTGACACTTTACCGAATTTCTGTATAAGTTCTAGCAGATTTGGAGTGGAGTCTTTTGGGTTTTCCACATATAGTATCATATCATCTGTAAAGAGTGAGAGTTTGACTTCTTCTTTGATGAAAGGATGCCTTTCATTTCTTTTTGTTGTCTGATTGCTGAGGCTGGGACTTCTAGTACTATGTTGAATAGCAGTGGTGATAATGGACAGCCCTGACATGTTCCTGACCTTAGCAGAAAAGCTCTCAGTTTTTCTCCATTGAGAATGATATTCCCTGTGGGTTTTTCATAGATGGCTTTGATGATATTGAGGTATGTGCCCTCTATGCCTACACTGTGAAGAGTTTTGATCAGGAAAGGATGCTGTACTTTGTCAAATGCTTTTTCAGCATCTGTTGAGAGTATCATATGGTTCTTGTTCTTTCTTTAATTAATGTATTGTATCACATTGATTGATTTGTGGATGTTGAACCAACCTTGCAGCCCTGGAATAAATCCCACTTGGTCATGGTGAATAATCCTTTTAATGTACTGTTGGATCCTATAGGCTAGTATTTTGGTGAGAATTTTTGCATCTGTGTTTATCAAGGACATTGGTCTGTAATTCTCTTTTTTGACAGGATCCTTGTCTGGTTTTGGGATCAAGGTAATGCTGGCCTTATAAAATGAGTTTGGAAGTTCTCCTCCCATTTCTATTTCCTGGAACATTTTCAGGAGAATAGATATTAATTCTTCTTTAAATGTTTGGTAGAATTCCCTTGGGAAGCCATCTGGCCCTGGTCTCTTGTTCGTTGGGAGATTTTTGATGACTGCTTCAATTTCCTTACTGGTTATGGGTCTGTTCAGGTTTTCTATTTCTTCCTGGTTCAGTTGTGGTAGTTTATATGTCTCTAGAAATGCATCCATTTCTTCCAGATTGTCAAATTTGCTGGTGTATAGTTGCTCATCATATGTTCTTATAATTGTTTGTATTTATTTGGTGTTGGTTGTGATCTCTCTTTTATCACACCATAAATTTTTAAAAAAATGGATCATAATGTACATGTTATTTAACACCTGGATTTTTTTAAAATAAAAAAAACCTTGATACAGTGTGGGGATCTTTCCATGTCAGTAAATACATAAAATTGATTTAAATTATTTCAGTTTGTCTCCTATTCATCTCTCTGTAGGTATTTAGATTGTTTCCAGCTCCAATAATTATAAAGAATATTAGAAAGAACATATTTTGCACACATATTTTATTGTTTAAAAAATTATAGAGGTATTGGGTTATGGACTTTGGGTGCGATGGTGAGTGCTGTGAAGTGTGTAAACCTGGCAATTCAGGGCGCCTGGGTGGCTCAGCGGGTTAAGCCGCTGCCTTCGGCTCAGGTCATGATCTCAGGGTCCTGGGACCGAGTCCCGCATCGGGCTCTCTGCTCAGCAGGGAGCCTGCTTCCTCCTCTCTCTCTGCCTGCCTCTCTGCTTACTTGTGATCTCTCTCTGTCAAATAAATAAATAAAATCTTTAAAAAAAAAAAAAACCTGGCAATTCAGAGACCTGTACTCCTGGGGCTAATAATACATTTTTATATATATAACATAATAATATATATTAACATATGATATATAATATTATACATAATATGTAATATTATATATAATATATTATAATTATTATATCATACATATTATATATGCATGATTATGTACTATGTATAATATTATATATTAGTATATGTGCTGCCAAAGTTATATATTATATGTTAATAAAATGTTAATGTTAATAAAAATAAGTATATTTATTTTATTAACAATAAAAAGAATATATTAATGTTAATAAAAAATTAAAAACTAAAAAATATTATAGAGGTAGTGCAGAAATAAAATTTGAACATTATAGGAGGTTATAAAATGAAAAGTAAAAAATTTTCTTTCCTCTTGCCTTAGTTCTGTTCACCACAAGCATCTAAAAATACTTTCTGATTGGGATTATTCTCATAATTATTATTTTATTTTTAATTAATGTTCTTTAGTTAATTATATATTTAATATTTCTGTCTTTAGTAATATTTCTGCCTTTTTTTCTTGGTTTATCATCTTTTGACAGTGTCCATGGCTATAATCTGAAAGATGAGGAATTTATTGCTTCTATAGCACCTCTCACTTTCCCTGATTCCTTCAGCTCCAGATGGTGATAGTTACATTTTTTTTCATGTAATTATAAAATAAATAAAATTTAATTGAATCTCTATTTTTATTGTCCTAATATTTTTAGCTGTATTGTAATTTTATATTGATTGTCAAGATTTATAACATTCCTATTCTGTTCTATAACTCCAATTACATCTTTGTATCTTGTCCATAGATTAATTTTAGAAGTGGAAAATCAGTAAACATTATTTTTCAATTTATCGGATAAATACTAATATAGTTTGATTCCACCCAAGGAAAGAAATATAATTCATGTCATTAAATGGTTTTTGCTTAGAGAAAAATCTTCCAAATACTAACTGTCTAATCAAGGATGGATCCAAGTTTTGTAGATCTTGAATCTTTTACAATTTGGGCGGTCGTCTTTAAGAGAAAAAAAATGTAGAATTACAAATAGAAACCGTTAGGGCTCATCCCTTGGACTTGGAAAGGTCTGAAGTGTGTGAGGAGCCCTGAGGCTTATTTTCATTAGTTTCATAGCAAATCTGCCTCTGGGTTTAACAAATCTGCCTCAACATATTTTGGTTTCTTTCACTTCTTATTGGTCACATTCAGCTACTGCTATGTATTTGGTGTCCTGTGTGTCCTCTTTCTTGGTTCCCTTTTCATTTTGCTAAAATCCTTCTCTAGCATTATATTTCCAAAAACTCCATTGGTACTCTCTACTCTGAGTGCTTGTGTGTATCATGTGCATTTATTTTTCCCAAACTCGATCTATTGTTTGACTTGATTTGGGTTGTTTAGAAATCTAAGTTCAGAAATGTGTGGGTAGCTCATTCGCTTAAACATATGCTTCTGCTCATGTCATGATCCGAGGGTCCTGATATTGAGTCCCTCATAAGGGCTCCTTGCTCAGCAGGGAGCTCGCTTCTCCCTCTGCCTGCCATTCCTTTGCTTGTGCTCTCTCTCTCTCTCTGAACAACAACAAAAACACAATAGCAAAAAACCCTTAAGTTCAGGTTCAGGGGTGCCTGTGTGTCTCTGTCAGTTGAACATCTATCTTTGGCTCAGGTCATGATCCTGGGAGTCCTGGGATTGGGCCGTGCATCAGGGTTCCCACTCAGTGGGAACTTATCCTTCTCCCTCTGCCCCTCTCCCCCATTTGTGCTCTCTCTCAATTGCTCTCTCAAATAAATAAATAAAATCTTTTTTTTCAATTTATTTATTTTCAGAAAAACATTATTCATTATTTTTTCACCACACCCAGTGCTCCATGCAAGCCGTGCTCTCTATAATACCCACCACCTGGTACCCCAACCTCCCACCCACCCCCCCCGCCACTTCAAACCCCTCAGATTGTTTTTCAGAGTCTATAGTCTCTCATGGTTCACCTCCCCTTCCAATTTACCCAAATTCCCTACTCCTCTCTAACGCCCCTTGTCCTCCATGCCATTTGTTATGCTCCACAAATAAGTGAAACCATATGATAATTGATCTTAAAAAAAAAAAGAAATCTAAGTTCAAAACCATTTTCTTAACTTTGAGGGTAAACAAGAAACTAATAGAGATGATTGTTCCTCCACATGAGGGAAATACTAATCAAAACCACGACGAGATACCACCTCACACCCATCAGAATGGCTAAAATAAACAAGTCAGGAAACAACAAATGTTGACGAGGATGTGGAGAAAGGGGAACCCTCCTACACTGTTGGTGGGAATGCAAGCTGGTACAGACACTCTGGAAAACAGTGTGGAGATTCCTCAAGACGTTAAAAACAAAGCTATCCTACCACCCAGCAAGAGCATTACTAGGTATTTACCCAAAAGATACAAACATAGTGATCTTAAGGGGCACATGTACCCCAATGTTTATAACAATGAGCTCCACAATAGCCAAACTATAGAAAGAGCCCAGATATCCATTGAAAGATGAATGGATGAAGATGTGTGTATATATACAATGGAATACTATTCAGCCATCAAAAATATGAAATCTAACCATTTGCAATGATGTGGATGGAACCAGAGGGTATTATGTTAAGTGGAAATAAGTTAATCAGAGAAAGACAATTATCATATGATTTCGCTCATATGTGGAATTTAAGAAACAAAGCAGAATATCATAGGGGAAGGGGGGAAAAATAAAATAAGATGAAATCAAACAGGGAGACAAACCATAAGAGACTCTTAATCCTAGGAAACAAACTGAGGGTTAATGGAGGGAAGATGGGTGGGAGGATGGGATAACTGGGTGATAGGCATTAAGGATGGTACGTGATATAAAAAGCATTGGGTGTTATGCGCAACTGATGAATCACTGAACCCTACCACTGAAACTAATAATACACTATCTGTTAATTAACTGAACTTAAATAAAACAAAATTTATTTAAAAAAAAGAGTGATAGGAACAATTAAAAAAAAGAAATGGTTATTATCTTTGGAAGTAGGTGAGTGGAAAAATGAGGTGAATGGTGGGGCAGGGGGGATGTTCTGAACATTTTTAATGTAGTTTCATTCTTTTGCCAAGAAAAAGTATTATTATATTTACTTAATTAATTGGGGCACCTGGCTGGTTCAGTTGGTAGAGCCTGCAACTCTAGATCTCTGGGATGTAAGTTTGAGTCTTGTGTTGGGTATAGAGATTACTTAAAAAACAAACAAACAAAAACTTTAAGAAAAAAAATTCTTAAATTAAAAAAATTAAATAAGTAAAGATACACAAACCTCTTCCCACTCATAAAAGCTTGAAAATACTGTTCCATTGTCTTTGAGCATTAAATGTTGTTGATGAGAAATTTGATGCCATTCGTATCCTTATTTCTCAGGTAACCTGTTTTTCCCTCTTCTTCTCTGGGAGTTTTTGGGATTTTCTCTACCCTTGGAATTCCAAAATTTCATTACATTAAGTCTAAGAGTCAGTCTTTTTAAAATTAATTTTGTTTGCCTCAACTTAAATAATTTCAAAATGAAGACTCATGAAATTTGGGACAATCTTTAGCTCTTTCTCTGCATATTTCTTTTTTGCCATTGTCTCAGTTTGGAACTATTTAAAAAAAAAAGGTTTATTTACTTTAGAGAGAAAGAAAGGAGGGGGAAAGGCAGAGAGAGGAAGAGAGACTCCCAAGCAGACTTTGCACAGAGCCCAAAGCAGGACTGGATCTCACAACCCTGAGATCATGACCTGAGCTGAAACCAAGAGTTGGACACTGAAGTGACTGTCACCCAGGGGTGCCTAGAACTTTTAGACAGATATTTGACTTCTGGATCCAACTTCCATGTGTCTCAACTTTATTTTTATATTTTTAAATTATTTAATTTCTTGTTTCTATTATAGGAAATTAAACACAGTTCTGATTTCTGATTTAGTCTTCGTGGTCATTTTATTATTCAGACAGTCCAATGCAATTTTTTGACATTTATATTTTTAATGTCCAAGGATGTTTCTGTTCTCTGATTGCTTCTTTTTTTCTCACAGACAGTGTGCTTTTATGCATACCATAGATTTTGAGTAATTACTCAATTACTTTGAGTATTGTAAAAATTTAGTTCCCTAATCATCTCAGATTCCTCCAATGCTAGTTGCTTATTTATTCATCTTTGTACCTCTTTCTTCACACCAGTGATTTTTATTTGAATATTTGCTGTTACTCAAGTATCCAATTATATTTATGAAAAAGTCTTTGTTAAATAAAGGTAGCTGGTGTGGATTTTTCTCCCTAGTTGGGTAGGTCTAGTTCCTTGAAAGGGCCATCCCCTGAATGAGAGGACCAAAACTTTGGCTCTGTGTTAGTTGGCTGTAATTGTCAAGAGGTAGATTTTTCACTAGGGCAACAGGGTGTGAATTTTGCAGGCCAGTGATCCACGCATGATGTTTGCCAGAGCGAAAAAGTCTTTATTCTGGTGGTGATACACTTCTGCACATCTCATCTGCTGACTGGGCTGCCTTTCTGTTGTCTTAATGTTTTATTCTGTATTATGAAACTCAGCTGTTACCTAAACAGGAAACTACATCTCTGTCAGGTTTCAATACCCTCCCTAAGAGCCCTTTCTAGATCATCCATAGATGATCCATAGGTCATCTATTCTTTAGAGAATAGGTCTCCAGCTTTAGTCTAAGAGCAATGGCCCTGGCTATTAGCAATGTTCCTTTAGGGGGTGAAGGGAGCAATCCACAGCTCCAAATATTCCCAAGGCCCTTTGTTTACACATTTGTCTAGGATTTAGGGGACTGTGGGCAGGTGGTCTCTCCTACACACAGGTGTGTTTGGGCAACAGTGAGTGACACATATAGCCAATTTTTAATTTGTTTATTGACCACTTGTATTTTTTCTTTTGTAAACTACTCATGCTTGATCATTGCTCATTTTTACTGTGGTATTCACCTGGTTGAAAAATATTTGTTTTAATTCATAAGAATTCTTTATATGAGACTAAGAATCAGAAATAAGACAAAACTATAAATTTAAGACAATTAAAAATTTTTTAAAGGATTTTTTATTTATTTATTTGATAGAGAGATGACAGCAAGAGAGGAAACACGAGCAGGGGGAGTGTGGGAGAGGGAGAAGCAGTCTTCCTGCCCAGCAGGGAGCCTGATGAGAGGCTTTATCCCAGGATCCTAGGATCATGACCTGAGCCAAAAGCTTAATGACTGAGCTACCTAGGCGCCCCAAATTTAAGACAATTTAAAAGAATAAAAGAATCACAAGAGCTTACATGGAATGCTGTGGCAAAAACATAAAGTCATGACCTTCAAAAATTTTTTTGTGCAATATTAATGATGGGGGATGGCTACCAAGGTGTGGCAGCCTGAAGAGACCAGTTAAATATTGGAGACTGGAAAGGTGACTAAAGATTTAATAATAAAAAGGGAGCAGAGCCAGCAAGACTCACAGCTATAGTTTGTCTGATATTTCAAGACCAGACAACTTCAATGTTATTTAAACTATTCTAGGGCATAAAAAGAATTAGAGATCTCCATGATTCCTTTTATGAAGCCAACATAACTTTGACATAAGACCCAGAAATAGAAGAAAGGGATATAGAACAAGCCTGCTTTAGAATATAGGAGGAAAAATTCCTATATTAAATACTAGTAAATTAAATCTAGTATTTATCAAAGGGATAATAAATCATGACCTGGAAAAGTGTATTCCAGGAATACAATTATGTTGAATATCAGGAAATGTAGCAATACAATCTATGACAATAACAAATTAAATGAAAAATAACATGATGATATCAATAGATGCTGAAGACTTTTGATAAAATTTAGTAGCCATTCTTAATTTAAAAACTCTAAAAATAAGGATAGAGCAGGCTTCTTAAATATAACAAAAACCAATTACCAAAACACACCAGTAAAGCTAATTATATATGATTTCAATTAAAATTAGGAACCAGATAAGGATGCTTGCTATGGACATTATTTGATATTATCTTGTAAGCTTTTTAGCAAATATAGTCTCACAAAATGAAATAGCCAGCTGAGACATTGGAAAAGAAAAGATAAACACGTTTCTTCAAGCTGGTAATATGATTGTATAAAACCCAAGAGATTTAGTAAAATATCACTGGAGTTAATAAGGAATAAGCAAATGGAAAATAATGTATTCACAACAAGGATTATTAAATGTTGTTTCAAACAAGAGACATCTTTGTGAAGAAAATTATTTTATGCAAAACCTGAACGAATGGGAAGACATACCGTGCTCTTAGGGAGTCTTAATATTAAAGAAGTTAATTCTTTCAAAATTAAATTATAATTAGATTACTAGTGTGTGTGTCTGTGTGTGTGTGTGTGTATGTGAATAAAATAAACAGAGTTTGCATAAAAGAGTAAGTGTTTCAGAGTAGGCAAGGAATATTTCTTTTGTAGAAACATTAGCAACAATGTGGTTGCCTTCTTATATACTACAATGTACTTTGAAGCTATGTAGCAAATTGGGATGACTGACATAAAAATAGCAAGTAGATTGGTAGAATTGGATAGAGGATCTAAAATAGATTCCATTATGTGTGAGAACTTAATATACATAGAAAAGGTGTATCGCAATCAAATGGGAAAATGAGAAGCCTTTTAATTCTGTCTGGAATATGTAAATTTCCTTTGTTTTAACCTGGACTTTGTAGCTCTATTATCTGGTGCCTGGCTGACTCTGTGGATGGAGGATCTGACTCTTCTTGATCATGGGGTCAGGAGTTTGAGCCCCACATTGGGTGTAGAGATTACTCAGATAAATAAATAAATCTTAAAAAAGTTTCCTTCTGTATTGGTTAATTTGTTTTTAGTTGAGACTGCTGGAAATGAGACATAGTTTTATTTTCTTATAGCCTTTTATTTTGATATAACTTCCAGTTTACAGACAAGTTGTAAGGATAGTACAAAGGATTCTCATGTATCTTTCACCCAGATTCCCTGTATGTTAACACTGTAACCACACTTACTTTATATTTTTTTCTCTGGACATATTTCTCTTAACATAGGTGATTTTCATGTTTTTAACTCCAAAATATAGTTTCTTTAAACATAAATGGGAACATGCTATCCACATATTTGGCAACTAGCATTTTCAATTAATAGTTGACACATATATGTATATACATATACATTTCATTTTTAACATCATAAATGTATATATTTTTAAATTAAATGGTTATTACTTGAAATGACATGAATCTCTTCTGGCTGCTAAAACCCTTGTCTTGTTGATAATGCTAGAGTTTTGTTGGACTACTACCTTCATTCCCAGACTCTAACTTTCTATTTATTTATTTATTTATTTGAGATAGAGAGAGAAAGAGAGAGAGAGAGAGTGTGTGTGTGTGAGTAGGGGGACAAGAAGGAGAGGGACAAGCAGACTCCATGCTGAGCATGGAGCTGACACATGAGATCTCAGCTGACCCTGGGATCATGACCTCAGCCAAAACCAAGAGTTGGATGCGTAACCAACTAAGCCACCCAGGAGCCCCTGTATCTGCTATTTTCATACATTAATTGGTACTTTGTTTTTCTTTTTCTTCGAATTGCCTATTCCCATCTTTTCCCTACCAAAGTGATTAACATGAAAAATAAATCTTCTTACCATGTTTTCCCCCCGACACCCAGTTCCTACTCTCCAGAGGCTTCTGTAGTTAGCATTTTTGGTGTGTATTCTAGAGATATTCAACACTTGTAGAAACACACATATTCTTTTTTATTTAGGAAACTTTACTGAGGTATGATATACATTCAGTAAAGTCAAACAATTTTAAGCATACAGTTTGATAAGTTTTGACAAATGTATACAACTGTGAAACCATCATGATAATCAATACATAGGATATTTCCATCATTCTGGTAAGTTGTCTCAGACCCCTTTTCATCAACCCCATGGCTTCTCCTTTTCTCTCTCCCTGCTTCCACCCCACAAATGCCATCCCTGGGCCCAGGCAACCAGTGATCTGCCTCTCTTCCCAGTGGATTATTTTTGCCTATTCTATGATATCATATAAATAGAATCATAGAATGTGTACTCTCTTCTGTCTACTAATTTTGCTTACTGTAATGTTTTTGAGTTTGCATCTGTATTGTGTGTATCTACAGTTTATTCTGTTTTATTGCTGAATAGTATTTCATTGCATTTATATACCACAATTTGTGTGCCTATTTACCTGTGGATGAAATTTAGGTTGCTTTTGGCTACTATGAATAAAATGGCTATGAACATTTATGTACAAGTCTGTTAGTAGACTTTGTTTGTTTGTTTCTCTGGGCCAATAACTAGGGTATTGCTGGGTGATATGGTAAGTGTATGTTTAACTTTATAAGAAACTGACAGGTTGTGTTGCCAAGTGGTTATACCGGTTGTACATCAGTAATGTATGATATTTTGTTTTTCATATCTTCATCAATTTTTTCTATTATGTCTTTTTCATTTTAGCTGTTCTAGAAGTTGTGCTGATATCTCATTGTGGCTTTATTGATTTTTTATTTTTTAAAGAAGATTTTATTTAAAAAATAAAAATAGAACAAAAGGTTTTATTTATTTAGTAGAGAGAGAGTATGAAAGAGCGAGAGCATGAGAGGGAGGATGGTCAGAGGAGAAGCAGACTCCGCACTGAGCAGGGGTCTCAGTGCGGGGCTGGATCTTGGGACTCTGGGATCATGACCTGAGCTGAAGGCAGACTCTTAACTCACTGAACCACCCAGGTGCCCCTCACTGTGGTTTTAATATGTATTTCCTTGATGACCTATTTGCCATCTGTAACTTTTTATATGTGTAATATCTGTCCTTATTCTTTGCCTATTTTGCAAATTGAGTTGCCTTTTATTTATTTATTTTAATTTATTTATTTGACAGAGGAGAAATTGCAAGTAAGCAGAGAGGCAAGTGAAAGAGAACCAGGCTCCCTGCTGAGCAGAGAGCCCAATGCGGGCCTTGATCCTAGGACCCTGAGATCATGACCTGAGTCAAAGGCAGACACTTAACCCACTGAGCCACCCAGGCACCCCTATTGAGTTGTCTTTTTATTGCTGAGCTTTAAGAGCTCATTATGGAGTCTGAAAAAGTCTGACTTATAATTTTTTCTTTCTCTCTCTCTCTTTTTTAAAGATTTTATTTATTTATTTGACAGACAGAGATCACAAGTAGGCAGAGAGGCAGGCAGAGAAAGAGGAAGGGAAGCAGGCTCACTGCTTTGCAGAGAGCCCGATGCGGGGCTCGATCCCAGGACCCTGGGATCATGACCTGAGCTGAAGGCAGAGGCTTTAACCCACTGAGCCACCCAGGCACCCCAGACTTACAATTTTTTCTATTATGGTTTATACATTTCAGGTTCTATCCAAGAAATCTTTACCTAACCTAGGATCACAAAGATTGTCGTCTACATTTTGTTTTGGAAATGTTATGGTTTAAGCTTTTATGTTGAGGTCTATAATCTATTTTTTTAAAATATTTTATTTATTTATTTGACAGAGAGAAATCACAAGTAAACGGAGAGGCAGGCAGAGAGAGAGAGAGGGAAGCAGCTCCCTGCTGAGCAGAGAGCCCGATGCGTGACTCAATCCCAGGACCCTGAGATCATGACCTGAGCCGAAGGCAGTGGCTTAACCCACTGAGCCACCCAGGCGCCCCTATAATCTACTTTTTAAAAGATTTTATTTATTTATTTGACAGACAGAGGTCACAAGTAGGCAGAGAGGCAGGCAGAGAGAAAGGGGGAAGCAGACTCCCTGCTGAGCAGAGAGCCCAATGTGGGGTTCAATCCCAGTACCCTGAGATCATGACCTGAGCCAAAGGCAGAGGCTTAATCTACTGAGCCACCCAGGTGCCCAAATCTATTTTAAGTTAATACTTTTGTTTGGTATAAAGTAATGGTTGATGATCATTTAAAAAATACTTATAACCAATTGTTTCAACACTGTTAAAAGAACTATTCTTTCCGCATTGAATTACCTTTGCATCTTTGTGGAAAATCAATGGGCCAAATAAATGTGAGTGAATTTCTAGGATCTATTCTGTTCCTTTGAATTATGTCTATCTTTCTGCCAATGACAAATCATGTTGGCTACTGTTGCTTTATAGTAAGTCTTAAAATCAGATAGTGTAAGTTCTGAAACTTTCAAACATATATATCCTTGGAGTACAAACAAAACTGTATGTTATGTTTGGGTTTAGAAACTGTTAGTAGTTAGCAGCAGCAATGAGACAACAAAGAGAAATAAAAGGTATCCAAACCGGCAATGAAGAAGTCAAACTCTCTCTCTTCGCAGATGACATGATTCTTTATATGGAAAACCCAAAAGACTCCACCCCCAAACTACTAGAACTCATAAAGCAATTCAGCAATGTGGCAGGATACAAAGTCAATATACAGAAATCAGTGGCTTTCTTATACACTAACAATGAAAATACAGAAAGGGAAATTAGAGAATCGATTCCATTTACTCTAGCACCAAGAACCATAAGATACCTGGGAATATACCTAACCAAAGAGGTAAAGGATCTATATTTGAGGAACTACAGAACACTCATGAAAGAAATTGAAGAAGACACAAAAAGATGGAAGACCATTCCATGCTCTTGGATCGGAAGAATAAACATTGTTAAAATGTCTATACTGCCTAGAGCAATCTATACTTTTAATGCCATTCCAATCAAAATTCCACCGGTATTCTTCAAAGAGCTGGAGCAAATAATCCAAAAATTTGTATGGAACCAGAAGAGACCCCGAATCGCTAAGGAAATGTTGAAAAACAAAAATAAAACTGGGGGCATCATGCTACCTGATTTCAAGCTTTACTACAAAGCTGTGATCACCAAGACAACGTGGTACTGGCATAAAAACAGACACATAGACCAGTGGAACAGAGTAGAGAGTCCAGATATGGACCCTCAACTCTATGCACAAATAATCTTCGACAAAACAGGAAAATATATACAGTGGAAAAAAGACAGTCTCTTCAATAAATGGTGCTGGGAAAATTGGGCAGCTATATGTAGAAGAATGAAACTCGACCATTCTCTTACACAAAGATAAACTCGAACACAAAGATAAACTCGATAAAGATAAAACCGTACACAAAGATAAACTCGAAATGGATAAAAGACCTCAACGTGAGACAGGAATCCATCAGAATCCTAGAGGAGAACATAGGCAGTAATCTCTTTGTTATTAGCCACAGCAACTTCTTTCAAGATATGTCTCCAAAGGCAAAGGAAACAAAAGCGAAAATAAACTTTTGGGACTTCATCAAAATCAAAAACTTCTGCACAGCAAAGGAAACAGTCAACAAAACAAAGAGGCAACCCACGGAATGGGAGAAGATATTTGCAAATGACAGTACAGACAAAAGGTTGATACCCAGGATCTATAATGAACTCCTTAAACTCGATACACACAAAACAGACAAGCATATCAAAAAATGGGAGAAGATATGAACAGACACTCTCCAATGAAGACATACAAATGGCTATCAGACACATGAAAAAATGTTAATCATCACTAGCCCTCAGGGAGATTCAAATTAAAACCACATTGAGATATCACCTTACACCAGTTAGAATGGCCAAAATTAGCAAGACAGGAAACAACATGTATTGGAGGGGATGTGGAGAAAGGGGAACCCTCTTCCACTGTTGGTGGGAATGCAAGTTGGTGCAGCCTCTTTGGAGAACAGTGTGGAGATTCCTCAAGAAATTAAACATAGAACTTCCCTATGACCCTGCAATTGCACTACTGGGTATTTACCTCAAAGATACAGATGTAGTGAAAAGAAGGGCCACCCGTACCCCAATGTTTATAGCAGCAATGACCATGGTCGCCAAACTATGGAAAGAACCAAGATGCCCTTCAATGGACGAATGGATAAGGAAGATGTGGTCCATATCCACTATGGAGTATTATGCCTCCATCAGAAAGGATGAATACCCAACTTTTGTAGCAACATGGACGGGACTGGAAGAGATTATGCTGAGAGAAATGAGTCTAGCAGAGAGAGTCAATTATCATATGCTTTCACTTATTTGTAGAGCATAACAAATAGCATGGAGGGCATGGGGAGTTAGAGAGGAGAAGGGAGTTGGGGGAAATTGGAAGGGGAGGTGAACCATGAGAGACTATGGACTCTGAAAAACAACCTGAGGGTTTTGAAGGGGCGAGGGGTGGGAGGTTGGGGTACCAGGTGGTGGGTATTATAGAGGGCACAGATTGCATGGAGCACTGGGTGTGGTGCAAAAATAATGAATACTGTTATGCTGAAAATAAATAAAAAATAAATTAAAAAAATAAACTATTAGTAGTGGTTTTATATTTAACTTAAACTTCTTTTCCTTGTAAAACCTTTTATAATAGAAGCGTTTTGTCATACACAAATGTAGAGAAAATAGTATGATGAAAAGACGCTCAACATCACTGATCATTAGGGAAATACAAATCAAAGCTACCATGAGATATCACCTCACACCTGTCAAAATGGTAAAATCAACAGGACAAGAACAACAGGTGTTGGAGAGTATGAGGAGAAAGGGGAACCCTTTTTCACTGTTGGTGAGAATGCAAACTGGTGCAGCCACTCTGGAAAACTATATGGAGGTTCCTCAGAAAGTTAAAAATAGAGCTACCCTATGACCCAGAAATTGCACTACTGGGTATTTAATACAAAAATACTAATTCAAAGGGATACATGCACCCCAATGTTTACATTGCAGCATTATCAATAGTAAACAAATTATGGTGTTTATGTATATACAATGGGATATTACTGAAGAAGTCTTACTGAATATTACTAAATATTACTAAAGAAGTCTTGGGGCACCTGGGTGGCTCAGTCATTAAGCATCTGCCTTCAGCTCAGGTCATGATCCCAGGGTCCTGGGATCAAGCCCAGCATCGTGTTCCCTGCTCAGCAGAAAGCTTGCTTCTCCCCCTCACACTCCTCCTGCTTGTGTTTCCTCTCTTCTTGTCTCTCTCTCTGTCAAATAAATAAATAAAATCTTAAAAAAAAAAAAGAATGAAGTCTTGCCATTTGCAATGACATGGATGGAGCTAGAGAGCATTATGCTAAGTGAAATAAGTCAGTAAGAGAAAGATAAATATCATATGATTTCACTCACATGTGGAATTTTTATATTTTTTTTTAATTTTTTTTTTTAAGATTTTATTTTATTTATTTGAGAGAGAGAGAGACAGTGAGAGAGAGCATGAGCGAGAAGGTCAGAGGGAGAAGCAGACTCCCCATGGAGCTGGGAGCCTGATGTGGGACTCGATCTTAGGACTCCAGGATCACGCCCTGAGCCGGAGGCAGTCGTTTAACCAATTGCGCCACCCAGGCGTCCCTCACATGTGGAATTTAAGTAATAAAATAAATGAGCAAAAGGGGAAAGAAAGAGAGAGAGGTGGGTAAACCAAGAAACGGACTCTTAACTATAGAAAACAAACTGATGGTTACCAGAGGGGAGGTGGGTGGCAGAAGTGCACTTGCAGGGGCACCTGGGTGGCTCAGTTGGTTGAGTGACTGCCTTCCGCTCAGGTAATGATCCCGGGCTTCCAGCATCGAGTCCCGCATAGGGCTCCCAGCTCCGAGTCTGCTTCTCCCTCTGACCTTCTCCTCTGCCATCCTCTCTCTCACTCATTCTCTCTGAAATAAATAAATAAAATCTTAAAAAAAAAAAAAAAGAAGTGCGCTTGTGATGATTATTGGGTGTTGTATGGAAGTTTTGAACCACTATATTATACACCTGAAACTAATATTACACTGTATATTAACTAACTGGAATTTAAATAAAAACTTAAAAAATAGTATGGTGGGGCGCCTGGGTGGCTCAGTGGGTTAAGCCGCTGCCTTCGGCTCAGGTCACGATCTCAGGGTCCTGGAATCGAGTCCCGCATCGGGCTCTCTGCTCAGCAGGGAGCCTGCTTCCTCCTCTCTCTCTCTGCCTGCCTCTCTGCCTACTTGTGATCTCTCTCTGTCAAATAAAATAAATAAATAATCTAAAAAAAATAGTATGGTGAAGGTCCATGTACCCAAAATGATAAATTTTTTACTAAACTTGTTTCATCTAGATTTTTCTGTCACTGGATTATTTCGATGCATATACTGGACATTATATAATTCCATCTCTATATATTCAATGTTTATCTCTAAAAGCTAAGAACTATTTTTTCAAAAATCACAACTCTAACAGCATTTATGACACCTGAAATTTAGCAATTTCCTGATGTTTATATTAATAATCTTGTAAATTAGTATATGGCAATACATATTAAGTCTTAATACATTAAATAACCTTTTGTTTCATATCCTTATTTTCCTGATTATTTTGAAATATTTGTGAAGAATTTGGATGAAAATCCAAACATGAACCATGCTTTGTAATTTTTTGGTGTACCCCTAAGACTTTGAAAATCTAGATCTTCACTCTGTCCATCTCTCTCTTCCTTTTTCTGACAGTTTTTTGGTTGCATGAACCCAGACGTGTGTCCTTTAGCATGCCCATGGTCTCTGCTTACGGTGGGCATTCTCATGCTGGGGTGCAATGTTTTCCTCTGTCCTTCTGTATTCCCTGAAGACTTTAGAGGCTTTATCAGATTCAGGTTTGATTTCCTTGGTGAGAACCTTTCATAATGGTTGTATCCAATTCTTTCATACTTTCTTTATTTAGTAGCTGGAATACTTCTATAAGAAAAATATTTATCAACTCTTTGGTTATCCTGTCAAGACTGTTTTCAATTTTTGCAGAAAGGCGTCAATGAATTCTGATACCTGGCTCATCAATTAAAAGCCACTCAAGCCTTATTGGTTGTGAAGAACCATATCTGAACTCCAAGCACAAATCTTTTTTTTTTTTAAGATTTTATTTATTTATTTGACAGAGAGAGATCACAAGTAGACAGAGAGGCAGGCAGAGAGAGAGAGAGAGGGAAGCTGGCTCCCTGCTGAGCAGAGAGCCGGATGCAGGACTCGATTCCAGGATCCTGAGATCATGACCTGAGCCAAAGGCAGCGGCTTAACCCACTGAGCCACCCAGGCGCCCTCCAAGCAGAAATCTTAAGGGAGTTCATTGGAAGATTATATTTATTGGAAATGGTTCAGAAATATCACTCATAGACTGTAATTATCTCCTTCACTTAGTTTTGCTTCATTATTTCCTATACTTAAATCCAGTTCATGATTCCTGATAAAACTTTAAGGTATTCATTTAAAATGTATAATGAAATAATTTAACAGTGAGGAAAAAATTACATGAATTTATGTATTTATTTTTACATTGAATAGCAAGAAAAAAGAAATCTGTCACTTTTGTTTGAGAAAACAGTTAAATATGTTCTCAGTTGAGTCTTTTACCCTGGTTGTTTAATCAACTGTGTTTAATCTGAAAACTTATGAATTTAAATTTCTTATCAGCACAGAACAAGGCATTTTATAACAGCATCTGAATTTAAAAGTGTCTCGGGTCTGAGGAGATTACTTTTACAGTGTCTTTTCATTAGAGCTGACTTTCTATGGCTAAAAACTTCATTTGCAAGACTGCATCATAACTAATTAGCATTCTGCATGAAATTTAGATTTTGTGGGATGTCTGGGTGGTTCAGTTGGCTAAGCATCTGCTTTTGGCTCAGGCCATGATCCTGGAGTCCTAGGATCGAGTCCTGCATGGGGGTCCCTGCTCAGAGCAGAGCCTACTTCTCCCTCTGCCTGCTATTCTCGCTGCTTTTGTGCATGCACTCTCTTTCTCTCTTTGTCAAGTAAACAAATAAAATCTTTTTTTTTTTTAAAGAAAGTGTTTAAAAAGAAAAAGAAATTTAGATTTTGTACGTGCAGGAAACTGTATCTGAGACCGTGTTATGTAGGGAGAACAGGAAGGCATGAGAAAGTCCTCAGGGTGTGTTCCAACATAGTTCATGGCAGGCAGTGTGATTGTGGGGCAGCCTTTTCCTGATTCAGCAGCTTCCTGCAGCAGAAATGGCATTATGTCCTATCCTAGCAGAGGTACTCTGGGTTCCTGAAAGTTCTGCTTAGACCCCATTCTTCCAGCCCTTCCATTGACTTTGTAAACCACAAAAAACCACCTTCTTCTTATACCAATTTGAGTGATTTCCATGATCTCCAACCCACTTCTCACTAATAAGATGACTGATTGTTGTATATTATTTTTGTCCTCAGCCATCATACTCAATTTATTTATTGGCTCTTATAGTTTTTCAGATAATTTTGGAAAGCTTCTATTAAAATTGTATAATTTTCATCTCTTCTTTGCTAATTTCTTCACCATTTCTCTTGAATATTTGCACCTTGTAGTGCAGGTGATAGCACTTTGGTGTTTTTATAACTTTAATGGGAAAGCTTCTAATCTTTCTCCATTGAGAATAATTCTAGCTTTGGAGATTAGAGATATGTAATGTTAAGAAGGTAGTCATCTTTGGGTGCTTGGGTGGTTCAGTAGATTAAGCATCTGACTGGCTGAGGTAATGATCTCAGGGTCCTGGGATCAGGCTCCCAGCTCAGCAGGGAGTCTGCTTCTCTCTCTCTCCCTCTGCCCCTCCCCCTAATTGTGCACGCTCTCTCTCTCTATCAAATAAATAAATAAATAAATTCTTTTTTTTTTAAAAGAAGGTATTCATCTTTCCCCATTTTATTAATAGCTCTCTTTTTAAAAAAATTAAGAATAGAAATTGGTTGTCAGAAGTTTATTTAAACTTCTGTGGGAATGGCCATTTTTAAAATCTATTCATATGAGAAATTATATTAGTAGATTTTCTTTTTTAAAAATTTTTAATATTTTTGAAAAGATTTCATTTATTTATTTGAGAGAGAGGGCATGAGAGAGAGAGCATGAGCCGGGGGGAAGGACAGATAGAGAGGGAGAAGCATACTCCCCACTGAGCAGGGAGCTCGATGCCAGCCTCAATCCCAGGACCCTGGGATCCTGAACTGAGTTGATGGCAGATGCTTAACTAAATGAGTCATCCACGTGCCCCAATTTTCTTTCTTTCTTCTTTTTCTTTTGGAAACAGATTTTTTAATATCAAATTCACCTTGCATCCTTTGAAAAACTCCACTTGGTCATGGTATATTATTTTTTTTAATGCTTTACTGGATTCTCATTAATATTTTATGATTTTTGCATTGATATTCATAAATGGGTAGTTTTCCTTTTTATATTATTTTTGCTCTTTTGTTCTACATTTCTTCTCAGTATAATGGTAGTTTATGAAAATAATGAAAAAATTTTCATTATTATTATGTTGTTTTCAGTTTCATGAAGTTATCTGGATGTGGTGATTTGGGGAGGACTGTACAGAGGGTACAGACTTTGACAACTTTCTTCTATGCTACTTCTGTGCTACTTGGCATATTTAAGTTTTCCATTTTTTTTAGGGTCAGCTTTGATCTATTTCATATGAGTTTTCAAATATATTTTCGGATAGATGTGCGCAAAACAACAACAACATATATAAGTAATTTCTGCTCTATCTGGTTACTTCTTTCTTTCCTATTTGGTGCATTTGGGTTCTCCTTTAAAAAAAAAACAACACTACACTTGCTAGTTAATCTATTCAGTTGATTTTCAAAAATCCCCTTTTGTATTTGCTCTTTTAAAAAAGATTTATCTATTTGTTTTAGAGAGAGGGAGAGAGAGTGAGCGAGAGAGAGAGAGTAGGGGGGGCAGAGGGAGGGGAAGCATGAGAAATGCAAGCAGATTCCTCGTTGAGTGGGACACTGAGGCGGGGTTTGATCTTAGGACCCTGAGATCATGACCTTAGTTGAAACCAAGAGTCAGATGCCTAAAAGACTGTGCTACCCAGGTGCCCCTGAATCTGCTCTTTCTAGTTATAAAATTCATTTTGTTCTGTTTTCTCTTTATTAATTACTTTCTCCCAATTTCCTTAGGTTTATCTTATTTTTCTTCCTAATTTACTGCTGTGCATTCTAATTTTTTTTATCATTTCTTGTTTATTAATATAAGCATCTTAAGATGTGAGATTTACCTTAGGCATTTGTTTAACTATATATTCCATAAATGAGGCAACAACAATGACAGTGGTGAATAAATCAGCCTTTCATGAAAATAGAGTTTACAACTTTAAGTGAGCACAGAGTCTTCTGAAAACAAACATTTTAGACACATGTGATTCCCAATAACAAATACATTTAATTTAAATGGTATAAGACAATTATCCTTGGAACTATTTTTAAAAATCTTTTGATAATGTAAGAAAGTGTTTTGTTCTCTTTAGTTGGCCGATTTAGACAAATGCTTAGTTCTGTAAGCACAAGATACAGAAAAGATATAGATCTAACTAAATTTTTGAGTAACCGGTATCTAACTATTTTCTTATTTATCTCATAAGGTGAAGTGGTTGGTGTAGAGTTTTGTTTTCTTAAAGGATCTATGTCAATGGTCTCCCTTTCTTTCAAGTCACCTCATTAAGTTATTAATTAAGACTTTCGTCTTCAGTTACAATTTCTAACCAAGATCAAATGAATAAATACAGAGCTTACATTTTTCTGATTTCAAAGTTAGAATTATTAATATTTCACCATTGAGTATAATCATTAGTCAGTTTTCTTGTGAATATTTGAAATTTCTTTCTATGCTTAAACATTTCATCTATCCATAAAAGCATTGATGCTTACTAAGGGATTAAAAACTTGGATCAAGCGGTAGGGGTTTGGTGCTCATTGTACTATTATTTATGCTTTTCTCTACATTTGGACGTTTCCACAATAAAAAGTTGGAAAAATCAGATCTATTTATATAATTACAAGAGACATCTAGGAATACTACAGAAATGAAAGAAGGAAGAGGGAGTCAGCCGTGGGAAGGGACTAGTGACTGAATTACTAGCAGACAGTTGGTACCCTCTGTTGTTTTTCCTCATGGAGAGCAGAAATACTCAGGAGTGGGTCAGGAAATATTTAGGTTAGATATTACAAGGGACGTCCTTCGGTAGGAGACCATGCAGCTGCTCTGCCTCGATGGTCTTTAAGAGCTCCAGAGATGCTCTCTGTCTAACAAGGTGGAGGCCATGTATGGGGGTGAGATGGCTCTTCCTTTGACTGGAGAGAGGAGGCAGTGGAATGGTTCTTCAAACAGACTGGGTGCAGCTGCAACTCATATGAGTGAATGGATTTAGTGGGATGGTGTCCAGTTGCCCTGAAAAGAGTGGGAAGGCACCAGGCAAGGATGCAGATTAGGTTCTGCCTCAGCAGACCTGCTGGGGTCCACAGGTTCCCTCTGTGAATCAGCATCTGCCTTGCATCTGACCCAGAACAGTTCCATGACAACATTGAACACAAGGCAGGGAGGCGCCCTGGAGTTCGCAGAGCCTAGCTCTTTGCTCTTCTTGGAATGAAGAACTCATACCAAACTGACACTCAAAAAAGCACGGGATTTTCCAAGGGAAACAATCTTTATGACACTGGCCGGGCAAAATGCCCTGACAGTAAAAAGTCATTCATGCAAAGCAATAGTTGGTGCCCACTGTGTTCAGAGCCATACGAATTATATTCAGGATACTGGATAGTTTCCAGAGTTCCATGTACCTTACACCTAGGAGTACAGGTTCTGGATTCTGAGCTGGATTTAAATCCTGACTCTTCTATTAACTAGCTGTGGAACTTTGGAAGCAAGTGCCTTATTAGTCTCTGTGCCTCAGATCCCTGGGTGGATTTTGTATCATAATAACAGCACCTAGTCATAGGATTAGAGAAGACATATGTAAAGTGCTTGGAATGTCATGTAGAAAGGGCTCAGTAAAGTTTAACCATTATAATTTAGCATAGTCATGTTGTATCCTCTTTGACAAGCCCCATGCTCCTCATTCCAACAATTCAACTACCTTAAACGGAACCCAAGTTACTTCAGGGCTGAGAAGCAGCTCTTAGATTTTCCTGGTCACCCAGCTGGAGGGGATGCCTGGGTTCTCAGGAGCTTCTTGCCTTTGTAGCCTCATCAAAACATTAAATTCTTAGGTGAGAGGACCCTGGCCCTTGGTGTTGGGTTCTGTGGGTGATGGAGCAAGTGAATCATCTCATGGAAACAGCCTTGGTATCTCTCCTCTTGTTATCTCCTCTTGAGCTAAAGGTGTAACTGTGGGTAATGAGATTCATGTAGCTCAACCACAGGCAATCCCAGTAGCATGCGGGATTATCCTTCATCTACATTCTGGAGTAATAGCCCAAGGACTTGGTATAAGCCGTTCTGGGGAGACTCTGTGACTGTGTGTGCATCTAGTACAGACTTGGAGTAGGTGCATTTTTTTCCAGTTTCTATGGGATTTTGAAACTTGGAGTCCCAACTACGGATCCACTGAGAGAAGATTTCCCCTCTCTGGAGAAAAGTTGTGGGGTTTCTCCAGAGACTCATTACAACGCTGTGATAACAAGGCCCCAGCCACTTCAAATCCTTTGGCTGTTGATTGCTCTAATTTTAAAAATGGAAGTTTAGGCGCACCTGGGTGGCTCAGTCGGTGGAGCATGTGACTCTGGATCTCAGGGTTGGGAGTCTGATCCCCACACTGGACGCAGAAATTACTGAAAAATCAACCAACAAACAAACTGGAGTGGGTGCCTGGGTGGCTCAGTGGGTTAAACTTTGGCATTCGGCTTAGGTCATGATCCCAGGGTCCTGGGATCAAGTTTCACATCAGGGTTCCTGCTCAGCGGGGAGCCTACATTTCTCTTACCCCCTGCCCCTCCACCCTGCTTATGCTTATTCTCTCTCTCTCTCTCTCTCAAATAAATAAATAAAAATTCGAATGAATAAATAAAAACTTAAAAAATTTAAAAACGGGAGCAAAATAAGTCAGTCAGAGAAAGACAAATATCAAATGAATTCACTTATGGGTGGAATTTAAGAAACAGAACAAACACAGGAGGGAAAAAAGAGAGGCAAACCAAGAAATAGATTCTTAACAATAGAGAACAAACTGAGGGTTACTGGAGGGGTGGGTGATGGGGATTAAGGAGGGCACTTCTTGAGATGGGCACTGGGTGTTGTATGTAAGTGATGAATCACCAAATTCTACACTTGAAGCTGATATTACACCGTAAGGTTTACAGTATGATAATATAATGTAACACACAGTGTTACACTGTGTGTTAACTAGCTGGAATTTAAATAAAAACTTGGAAAAAAAAAACCCTGGAGGTTTTTCCCTTTTCCCTCCATTTGCAAAGCATAGGAACTTTGGAAGTTTGATGAGTCTGGTTGAGGGCGTAAGGGGAAAAATGGCAGGTAAGCTCTTTCTAAGGGCTAGACCAGTGAGTTAGGACCATGGGCATTGTATGGCTGTGGTACCTGGGTGGGGACCATGCTCCAGGAGCTGCAAGATAATTCCTCCTCTGCCCCTTTCTTAGGGGTCTCCACCTGCCACTTGACCTCTTCATCCTCCTGCTCACTGAGCTTGCTCTAGCCATGGCTTCCTTGCAGCTCTTCAACCACACTCTCATCTGTCTCAGGGCTTAGACCCCACCCTTGTGGCATCTGCTCAGTGTTACCTCTTTAGATGGGCTTTTCCTGTCTACCTAATGTAAATAGATCCCTCCTTGTCAATCCCTGTCCCCTTCCCCTGCTTATTTATTTTTATTCATAACACCACTTAATATTTTATTTACATATTTATTTTTGCCTCTTTTTCCTACTAGGAGGAAAACTATGAGGATAGGGACTGACCTGTTCATTGCTATATCTCCTATGCTTAGAACAGTGCTTGACAGAGAGTAGGGGTTGAAAAAAAATTTTTTGTGAAACAGACAGCAACACAGCTCTTGCCCAGAAGCGTTTTTGCATGGAACAGAATAACTGTGGGGTACATATGGTCAGAAGGGGAGGCATGAGCACACTTTGCAGCATTTTGCGGGGTTTGGGGCACAAGTTCCCTTTTGAGAAGGGGATGTGAGGCATGAGAAAACCAAAGGTGAATCATTTAGGCTAATTCAAGTCTTCTTGGGATTATTGGTCTCTCTCTTAAAACCAGCACGTTAACTCAAGATGTCTTCAGCTCCTTTGACTGCTCCACTGAGACTGCTTTAATATATTCTCATCTTCACCTCAAGAATGGGACCTACAGTGATAAGAAATGTGGAGGATGGGTACTCAAGAATATAGACTTGCTTCCAGCCAGACAGGACCACTTCTTGTTTAAAGCATACCTCACACCTCCGTGCTTTGGCCGCTGTCATTTCTTCTATCAGGAGTCCTCTTCCCACTCTTCCCTTTTTCCAGTTACGACCCCCTCTTCAAGAACCAGTTCAAATTCTTCTGTGAAGCCCTCCCAGCCATCATGGGCAAGAACACCTCTTCCTCCCTCTGAACTCCTTTAAGTCTTACTGCTCACAAATTATGATTTAGCTATGAACAAATGGGGCAATGCAGGTAACAAACTCAGAAGTCTTTTTTTTTTTTTTTTTTTTTGGCTTCTCCAAAGTCTTCAAATGGCATCCCTCCCTTTGGTGCTTAAAGTCACAACAGACCAAGCCTGGATCCTGATGAACAATCTGAAAGTTCACGAGCCTCCTGGATCCCATGTAATTCCTGTAATTCCCAGAGGATGCTTACATTTTCTGCCTATCCCTGCTGGTTCTGTAGTTCAGCTGGTCTTCTGGCCATCTTATGACCATCTTCTCCACCTGTCACTCTTTTCCCAGACCTCCCACTCCATGTGCAAACAAAGGCCCCCTCTGTTATCTGTCCAAGTACATGAGAGACCAGCTGCATCAATTTCCCAAACTTCACAGAAAGCTTTGGGATAATAGGAGGAAATTCATTATAGAAAATGGATGGGGGGAGGATCCCATGGAATAAGATACAAAGAACAAGAAGAAATTATTTTTCTTAGAGTCCAGTAACCATAAAGCTACACAGGTTTTTAAAAAAAAAAAAATTACTTCCTTTACACTTTCCTCATCCTTCATTCTGCTGCCACCATTGCTACAATACTTGCCTTCAGCCATGTAGTGTCCTTCCCATATCTCTTCTTCTCCATTCACCGCTAGATGCAGGGTCCTGATCTCTGAGGGCCAGTGGGAAGTGAAAACCCCATTTGGGCCCAAGGACACATTCTGTTCAGCAGAGATGGAGTTCTTTCCCCAGTGTAAGTCGACTCACTGTCATCATAAGCAGTATAGCTCAGCATCGTCTTAACCTATTGAGGACATTATCTTGGCTTTACAGTCATAAAGCCATTGAAGTGTTTTCCCCAAACACACTAACAAACACAGTCTAGTCCCTAGTCCCCAAGTTGAATAAAAAAATTTTTGGTAATTTTAAAATAACTTATCTTGGCTTCTAGACATTA
This sequence comes from Neogale vison, assembly GCF_020171115.1. Lineage (NCBI taxonomy): Eukaryota > Metazoa > Chordata > Mammalia > Carnivora > Mustelidae > Neogale > Neogale vison. The sequence goes on from NC_058103.1 coordinate 73,606,394, forward strand.
CTTTAAATATTTAAAAAAAATTGTGGTTCAAGCTTATTAGAACAGGCTGGTTTTTTTTTTTTTTTTTTTTTTTTTTTACTTTAAATGTGTTTTATATCTTACAGAAGTCATCAGAACAGTAAAGCACCTAGGAAGAGAATGGTGGTGTCATTCAAATGAAGGCCAGGGAGATCTGTCCCCCACTTTTGGTGTGTCTAGGCACACGTGGGTCATGCTTGAGAGAGAGTCACACTAACAGAAATGTACTTGAATGATGAACATTTCAGAAAGACATTTTATTAATATCTCTGAGAAATAAGACTGTGAGGCGAGAAATGTTCTACCCAGTGCATTGTCCTCTTCCTCATCTGAACCACTTGTTGAAATCTCTTTGACCTTTCATAACCAAGAAGGGTGTTCGTCCATTGCCAGTCCATGTATTCTTAGACTGGAGAAGTCCAGGGAAGCAGACACTACTTTAGAAAGAGATGAAAATTCCTCCCAGTCATGCTGCCTGTCAGGGAGTAGACAGTGGTCTGCCTGCTGGATGAGCCCAAAGTTATCCAAAATTTCAGGGGCACTCAGCCCCTGGATGGGGCGGAGTCCCCGGTTACCTCCTGGTACTTAGGAGACGATGGCAATCACGAGTTGCACTTCCCTCCTCTACCGCCAGGAGTCTGCCACGAGCTGGCGAGGAAGGCGAGTCCGGCACACAGGAAAAGGTTAGACACCCAAGAAGTGCTGTAAGTGCTTGGATGCACTTACGGATGGTCCCTAATCACTAGTTTTTAACCATTTGAGAATTTGACTCTTCCCGCTTCCCTCCTAAGCTGAATAGACATGCTAGTTTGCGTGTGATGTATGGTATTTCCCAGAATACCTGAAGCTCATCCGTGGGCTTTCTGCTCTAGGCTATCAATTCTTGGAGGGCAAGGACTGGGCTTGTTCTCTGATGTGTGATAACCACTTGTTAAAAGTGCCTGAGATATAAGCGGTGTCAATAAATGTTTATTGAATGGAAAGGAGCGGAAGCAAACCCACATGGGCTGGGCTGTACAATTGCTAGAGGCATCAGCACCTCAGGAGGCTTCGGTAATGATTCCCTGTCCCTATTCTTTTTTTTTTTTTTAATTAACATATAATGTATTATTAGCCCCAGGGGTACAGGTCTGTGAATCATCAGGCTTACACACTTCACAGCACTCACCATAGCACATACCTTCCCCAATGTCCATAACCTAACTACACATTCCCTACCCTTCCCCCGGCAACCTTCAGTTTGTTTTGTGAGATTAAGACTCTCTTATGGTTTGTCTCCCTCCAGATCCCATCTTGTTTCATTTATTCCTTTCCTACCCCCAAACCCCTCACGTTACCTCTCAGTTTCCTTGTATCAGAGAGATCATATGATAATTGTCTTTCTGTGATTGTCCCTGTCCCTATTCTTGATAGGAAAGTCGGTTAAAGCATGACTCTTGATTTCAGCTTGGGTCATGGTCTCAGGGTCCTGGGATGGAGCCCCAAGATTAGAGTGGAGAGAGTCAGGTTCCCTGCTCAGTGGGGAGTCTGCTTGTCTCCTTCTCCTTCCGTCCCTCTTCCCACTCATGCATATGCGTGCTCTAAAAAAATCACTTTCTGATGAGAAAAGTGATATTGTTTCCTCAGCTATCACACTTTGAATTTAAAAAACAGAGGCCTATTCAAGCTAGGTAACTAAACGTGCTTGTGTGTGCGAGTGTGTGTGTACAATGTGCATGTGTGAGTGTGCATGTGGATAGCATTGAAGCTAAGTCACAAATAATGTGGTTGATTTTTTCAAATATAAGGTTGAGCAAAAGATGTCAAACACAAAACAACACATGTTATATGACTCAATTGATACGAATTTCAAAAACAAGCAAAACTAACACATGGTGTTAGAAATCAGGATGAAGGTTACCTTTGGGATGGAGGGAGGCAGGTTGAGAGCAACAGCTGGGATGCTAGTGCAATTTTGTCTCTTGATCTGGGTGGTGGTCACGTGAGAGTGTTTACTTTATGGTAATTCATTGAGCTTACTTACACTCTCTGTGCATTTCTCTATATGTGCTATATTTAAATAAGAAAAGATTAAAAACACTCAAGTTCTACACTGCAGATTCCTGATTCCAAGTGCAAGAGAAGTATGTCTAAAGAGGGACAGCCTGGCTTAGGTTTAAGCAGGTGGGACAAGAGCTGGGCTCTAGAAATTAGGTGTATGAAGACTTTCCCAGTGGTAAGACGCATGGGGCCCAGGGCCCATTTGGGGCAGGGTGAAGATAATGGCTTGTGGGAAGTAAATGGTGTGTATAGAGTGTATCAGGTGGGAGCTGAGGTTAGGAGGTAATTCTCGGGGAGTCCAGGATTGGCGCTTTTGAGGGCTGGGATCAGTAGCTTGCATTTTTTCTTTTGGATGGTGGAAAATCACTTAACATTTGGCATATTGATAGCAGTACTTTAGAATGTTCCAGAAGAGGATATTGGGGAGCATGGAGTGGTAGTTGGAAACAGTTGTCATGATGGGACTAGAGATGGGGCAGATGGAGGACTGTGTCCTGTGGGATTCTCTGAGGCATGTCTGGTGGTATTGATCTTGGCTCTGTTCCTACTCTGGTACCTGCTCATGTACACATGTTTAGGTTTGCATTCTTTCCTACATTGGCTTCAAAGTTATCAGGATCAGGCAGTGACAGTTCAGAGATAGCTTTGTAAATTGTGTCCCTGAAGACTCCCTGTGATTGTATCCTTCTCAGGAAGTGCATGCTCCTACCTGAGCCAAACCTGCCCCACTTTCCCCCCCACCATGGGGTCCAAGCATGACCCCAAACAGGAAACCATTCCCCTGTGTTGCCCCTTTTGGCCCTGAGAGTGCAGAGTCTGCCTGTGGCAGTAGAAACCTCAGTATGACAGTGCCCAAGCCTGGGAATACCCTGTGGGCACGATGTGCTGGGGACTGGCCAGTCTGCCTCATTTAGGTAAATATGAGTATTGCTGAGTTCCATCTGTGAGAGTTGTTCTGAGTATTACTGATCCTTTTGTAGAATGCAGATGGTGGAGGACAGGGCGCTGGTTTCTTTATTCCAGGAAACCTAGGCAAGCAGGTTTAAGCAAAATTCTCCCGTATAGGAGTATCTTCCCTTTGTATGCTGTCCAAGGAGAAAACAATTGATTGAGTTGGCACTATGGCCTGACAAGATGTATTGGTAGGTTGGGCGGGATGGTCAATATCTCAGTAGGGACAAGGAAAACAGAATCTGTTCTTTGCTAAAATTACAGAATAGCAGAGCTTCTAGAAATAATAGCAACATCTTATGATTTTATAAGGTACCTCATATGAATTATTTTCCATTCTGATTTCTCAACCAGGCTATAAGAAAGATGGGGAAAATAGTATTATCCTTGATTATCACATGAGGATTCATGTGCGTATGTCCAGAAACATGAGGTGATGGTAAGGATGGTAAGAGCTAGGACTTGACACCAGCTCTCTTGGCTCTAAGTCCAGAGTTTTCTCTGTGCACTAGTGATATTGCCCCTTGGCAGGATTCTACTTCCAGAAGAAGTTTAGCCCAACGGACACTTGGCCTTCCAGTCTCTGACGAAATCTGATGGGGAGGTGGTACATGTTGGATTGAGGGGACATGGAAAGAGTAAATGAGAGAAGCAGAATGGTAATTGTTGCCCATCAGGTGAATGAGGCGTTCCTCTTCCCAAGAAGCAATGAAGACTGGGCTACAGGTATTGGACAGAAAACTGACGGGGCAGGGAATATGCTAGCAGGAGAGGGGACAAGGCACTATCCAGAGGGGCTCCTGGGTGGCTCAGTCAGTTAGGCCTCTGTCTTTGGCTCAGGTCATGATCTTGGGATCAAGTCCCACTTTGGGTACCCTACTCAGCAGGGAATCTGCTTCTCCCTCTCCCTCTGCCTCTCCTCTACTCATGCTCACTTTTCCTCTCCCTCTCAGATAAATAAGTAAAATCTTAAAAAAACATATCTATATCTATATCTATATCTATATCTATATCTATATCTATATCTATCTATATCTATATCTGCTTTTAGTAATTGCCGTGTGTGTGTGTGTGTATAAGCTAGTGTGTCTGCCATACCTAGGCGGGTCAGGGCTTCTCCCTGAGGCCATGGCCTTTTCTTCTTCCACATTCTTTCTTCAGAATCCTTGGCAATAATCCATGCTACAACATGGATGAACCTTGAAAACATTGGGGTAATTGAAAGAAGCCAGACCATGTGATATATGATCCATTTCTAGGAAAATCCCACAGATGCGAAAAGTAAATTAATAGTTATCAGAGGTTAGAGGGGGTTGATAAAAAATGTTCTTATATTGATTGTTGTGATGAATGCACAACTCTGAATGTACTAAAGCTATTGATTTCCATACTTCAAGTGGATGGATGGTATGGTCTATAAATTATATCTCAATAAAGTTTTCAAAAAAAAGAAAGATCCTTGTGTGTAGCGAGTTAGCTGGAGAGATTGTCCATGTGACATGGCTGCACGGATGTGGGGGCAGGTCTTGGGGACAGATTCCAAGTGGGAGTGGCTGATACAGAATTCTGGTTTGGTTGGGATGGGCAGAAGTTACTTCAGTCGTCAGGACTTTTACTGTCTTTCCTTTATAGATGTATTCTGTTTTTCCTGTCCAGTCCCTAGACCTCTTGGTACTGGTAAGCACATGGTCCCTTCTATCTAGTGTTCAGCCCTGCCACCTGGTTATCTGAGCCCTATTTGACTTTAACCCTGGAATCTACCCATTTCCTTGGCATTTGGTTTGCTGTGTAGACTAATGGTCCAGGGCAAATATCCTATGAAAGAAACTTTGCTCTCCCTTACTTTTTTCCTCTGTTTCTGTGACGTCCCTGAACTCAGGTTCTTTCACTTGTCTTGAAGAGCAAGAGCTGTTCAAGGGCAGCTTGATCTTTCCTATCATCTCCAAAGACTCAAATCAATTGTAGAGCCCTCTACATAGTCAGCTGTCATTATGTGCTTGCTCATATACATTTCCCCCCTACCCCTCAGAGCTACAATTAAATTACACATACATATTATTTTAGGATAGCTCTAGCTTAGAGTCCTGCCATCAAGTAATAGCCACTGTCTGGGTGGCTCAGTCAGTTAGGTGGCCAACTCTTGATTTTGGGTTGGGTCACGGTCTTGGGGTTCTGGAATTGAGCCCTGAGTTGGGCTCCCCGCTCAGCAAGGAGCCTGCTTCAGGATTCTCTCTCCCTCTACCCTTCCCTCTGTTTGCTCACGCACTGTTCACATGAAGGCGTTCTTTCTTTCTCTCTCTCTCTCTCTCGCGAAATAAATAAAAATTTTTTAAAAGATTTTTAATTTATTTGACAGAGAGATCACAAGTAGGTAGAGAGGCAGGCGGGGTTGGGGGGGAGCAGGCTCCCCACTGAGCAAAGAGCCCAACTCGGGGCTCCATTCCAGGACCCTGGGATCAGGACCCAAGCTGAAGGCAGAGGCTTTAACCAACTAAGCCCCCCAGGTGCCCCGAAATAAATCAATCTTAAAAAAATAATTACCATTGCTAATAGTTTGGCATATTCCCTATCTTCTTTACATACACATACAGCCCTGTACCGTCCCTGTTCCATGCTGAGCATCCCAGGCAACCCTCTACAGAGACTGCAGAGAGAGGAAGAAATCCCACCCTTTTCTACCGCTCCAACAGGTAAGAAGAATTGTACACATTTTGTCAAGATCAAAAACTAGTCCTCAGGTAAGAGGGCTTGATAGCAGCATTTGTTGCCCAGTTCATCCCATAATCACTCGGTAATTGGGATGAGCATCTGTTAGCTAGTTGACTTTAATAACAGGAGGTTGTTTGGGAGCAAAGGAGAGAAGCAGAGAAGCGCGCTTTCTTAAAGATGGCACTTCAAGGAGATGGTTTCCAGGTCCTTAAGAAAGACACCGTGGATTACAAAAATGGCCAGAGGCTCATTCAGATTTCTAAAAGATTTATAGAATGTATTTCAAAAAGACTGAGAAAGAACTTACAATTTTTTTCAAGTAAATGTCTAAGAAAAGAGAGAGGGAGGAAGTCTCTTTGTTTATTTGCAGCAGCAAAAATTAAGCCTCTCTTTTTTAAAAATTAACATATAATGTATTATTTGCCCCAGGGGTGCAGGTCTGTGAATCATCAGGCTGACATACTTCACAGCACTCACCATAGCACATACCCTCCCCAATGTCCATAACCCCACCCCCCACTCCCACTCCCCTCGCCCAGCAACCCTCAGTTTGTTTTGTGAGATTAAGAGTCTCTTATGGGGGCACCTGGGTGGCTCAGTGGGTTAGAGCCTCTGTCTTTGGCTTGGGTCATAATCCCATGATCCCAGGGTCCTAGGATCGAGCCCTGTGTCGAGCCCCGAATCGAATCGGGCTCTCTGCTCAGCAGGGAACCTGCTTCCCTTCCTCTTGCTCTCTCTGCCTGCCTCTCTGCCTACTTGTGATCTCTGTCAAATAAATAAAAATAAAATCTTAAAAAAAAAAGAGTCTCTTATGGTTTGTCTCCCTCATGATCCCATCTTGTTTCATTTTTTCCCTCCCTACTCCCTACTACCCGCTGTCCTGCCTCTCAAATTCCTCATATCGGAGAGATCATATGATAATTGTCTTTCTCTGATTGACTTAAGACTTTTTTTTGGGCATTTGTCTTAATACAACTGGCCCTGGGAGCCCAGTCCCACAGTGCTCTTTGCTTCCATAATGCTTTGTCAACTCCAGGTACATATTTGTGCTAGACCATGTATAAAGCCCGGCAAGCAGACCTGCTTCCTGCCTAAGGGAGCTACCCCTGAAACCGACATCATGAATGTAAATCAAAATTAGGATCACCTTTGACTGCAGAGCTTTTTTTGTCTTTAATTGTAAAAACACATACTCATTGCCAAATTTTAGCCAGGATGGAAGTGCGTAAGTAAAACATGGGAATCTCACCAGCCAATTCCATCCACTCTGTAACAACAAAAATTGTTAAATATATTTTATGCTTATAGGACATACATCTATTTATCCACACAGAAGTAGCTTTTATTCTACAAAAATGGAATGGGGTTACATGAATTATTTACTGCTTGATGTTTTAAAATGTCTTTCCATGTCAGTGAAAGATCCCCCCCGGGGCTCCAAGCACCCCGGAATGGACCCCTTCTCGGGAGGAGACCCCCGGACCCAAAAACCAAGCCGAGTCCACTGATCAGATGCAAACAGCACGAGGTTTATTGAGTTGACACAGGTACCTGCGGGCGATTAAGTCTTAGGAAGACTCGCGCGCCAGCCCTTTGTTCAGGGCCTTTTTATGGGGTTTGGGGAAGCGAAAGCATACGTACAGAAGCAGAAACATAGTTACAAGGTTCTTATTGGCTGGTTTGAATGTAAGGCATACTCGGTGTTTGTAGATTGGCTTTGAAGGACCCCGGCGAGCGAAGAGAAAGGTGGGGAGGGGGAGTGAGGAGGGGGAGTTGGACCTTATTACTCAGCAGAGAAACATCCTGCCTACGTGACTAGGCCCACGTACCTAGGCGACCCCCCTTGCCTACATGACTATGCACATAAGGTATCCTGTTTAAACAGGAGACCAGTATCACCCCCTAAAAGCCAAGCGGTTACAGAAGGGCAAGAGAGCGGTTAAACAATTAACTGGGGGAAGGGTCTAACAGGGGAAGGGCGAACGATTACAGAAAAGCCAAGAAGCAGTTAGTTAATCAATGGCTGGGGGGGTGTCTATATGCGGAGTCTTTCATCAGTACCTATAAAACCATATAATATAATTTTATATGTCACTTTTATAGCCAGTGGACACAGATTGTTAAATGGTGCTAACATTTATTGGCATAAATTCCTACTATTAGGACTCATGGCTCAAGGTGTATGCCATTTTATCTTATTTATCTATTTAGTTATTTATTATTTTAAAAAGATTTAATTTATTTATTTGAGAGGGGAGTGAGTGTGAGGGAGAGAGAGAGCAAGCACAAGCAGGGGGAGGGGCAGAGGGAAAATCAGACACCCTGCACAGCAAGGAGCCCACAGCAGGACTTGATTCCAGGACCCATAGATCATGACCTGAGCCAAAAGCAGAAGGTTAACTGACTGAGCCACTCAGCTGCCAGATGCTGTCAGTCTTAAAATTCTTCTGACAATATTCATGTAAAAAAATAGTATCTCATTATTATTTTGTATTTACTGTATTACTAGAGATGTTGAAATCTTTTCATATGTTTATTGGATATCTGTATATCTTTTGTGAATGGCTTATTCATATACTTTTAAAATATTTTATTTATTTATTTGACAGAGATCACAAGTAGGCAGAGAAGCAGACAGAGAGAGGAGGAAGCAGGTTCCCCGTTGAACAGAGAGCCTGATGTGGGGCTCGATCCCAGAACCCTGGGATCATGACCTGAGCTGAAGGCAGAGGCTTAACCACTGAGCCACCCAGGTGCCCCTACTTATTCATATTTTTTATCTTATACACAAAGATAAAACATTTAGGGGAGTGTGTGTGTGTGTGTGTGTGTGTGTGTGTGTATTCCAAAATGTTTAATGTGGTTATTTCTGCATAGTAAATTATGGATGGATTTAATTAATTCTTTTAAAAATATGGATTGCTTCACAAATTTGCTTGTCCAGGGGCCATACTAATCTCTGTATTGTTTCAATTTTGGTATGTGTGCTGCCGAAGCAAGCATTGGATGGTTTTTCTAAAAAGTATTTTTTTTTTTAACAATGAAATTGTTTTGTTCGCATAAAAAAGGCAAAATGTTCTCAGAATTGAATCTCCACTCAGATCAGAAAGTAATGAGGTTTCCTAATTGAGTCTCCCCCATGAATGCAGGTCTCATTTACCTCCCATTATGTTAGGGTTCTTGGCAGCTTCATTCTTTACTGCTTCAAACGGAGCGCCCAGCCCACTAAAACCTTCATTTTAGTTGAATGTTTTTATACAAACTGTCCCTGCTTTGCTTGTTTGGTTCATTTTTTAATGTAGGAGATGTGACCTTCATCTCTGCCCACAGTTTGATCACATCAGAAGACAGAGTGTGCAGCTGCTTCCTGATTGGTGAAGCCCTCCTTCCTTCCTCAGCAGGATCCTTTGGGAGAAAACTACTAGAACTTCACATTTGAGAGCTTGCTGTCCCTTTTGGGCCTCTTAGGTAATTTTCCTTAGAACATTTTAAGATCTGACTTCTCAAAATCCATAAAAATTGCATCTGGCCATCTTCCTTCAACATTCTAGCAAGTGAAATTGTTAGCAGGGCAAAAATGTACTAGGTGCTCTGCTTCTAGCAAAAAGAGCTGATGTCCTGATGCTTGCGACCTCTGGCACAGCTGTATCCTGCCTTAGATCACATTTACCATCTGAATTAAAAAAGCATTGCCCATGTCCTCTGTTTATTTTAACATCTATTCTGTACTCCTACCAGGTTTTATTTCCTGTTCGCTTCTTCTTTTATCCGCAGCCAAATGCTTCTTTTCGGAAGGTTTGTGATTTCCTTTTTGACATATACACTACTGTTGAAAACTGTAATTAGATCTGCTTCCTCTGAGCCCTGTTATCTTTCCTGGGTCATCCACCAGTCATAAGCTCCTTATAATCTATTTATTTTCTTGTGATAAAATTCAAATTCCCATTCTGGTCTTCTTCTTCTTCTTCTTCTTTTTAAGATTTTATTTATTTGTTTGACAGGCAGAGATCACAAGCAGGCAGAGAGAGGAAGGGAAGCAGGCTCCCCACTGAGCAGAGAGCCTGATGCGGGGCTGGATCCCAGGACCCTGAGATCATGACCTGAGCTGAAGGCTGAGGCTTTAACCCACTGAGCCACCCAGTCACCCCCCCCACCCATTCTGGTCTTCTATAATATAGCACTTCCCAGACTTTAGGATTTTACTAAAATTAATTAAAATTTTGGGGAGAAAAACCCCCAAATTAATGTCTTTGGCAACAAGAAATGACAGTTCCTCCCACCCCCACACAATCTTAGAATATCATTATCTTTTCATAGAAGAACAATAATTTCATCCTGAAAAGGCTAGAAAGGACTTAATTTCAAAATTAATTAATTTCAAAATTTAGTAATATTGAAAAAAGGTGTTATTTCATTGTAGACCTGAAATCCAGCTCCAGTCCACAGACCCATGTGGGAAACCACAGATAGAATATATGGTTTTGCAGTTCTCTTTGGACGCTTTTCCCTTTCCTCCGAAATTTTGGGAGGTCTATGATGTTAGTTCCCTTGTCATTTATCAGAGGCCCATAAATCTTCTGTCACAGGCCACAAGCAGTCCCCCCAATCCTGGTCTGTGACATTAGCCTTAGTTGTCAGGTTGTCCAGCCTCGTGCTCTTTCTTTTCCAGTCACTCTTCGAACTGGGTAGTTGAAAATATCACCACAACCACAAGTCCTTCAGAGTCCTCTGTAGTAACTAGCATGTCCCAGGTTTCTTTTGCTTGTATAATTTGTTCTCAGATGGCTCAATTAAAATACGAGGTTGCCGAATTACAACAAGCTCTATCTCAGGCCTCAGAATAACTTGGGGGAAGGATCTTAATCATTCACAAGGCCAGGGCCGGCCTCCTATCCCCTTACAGAGTTACCAACTAAGAGAATGGGGTCTCATCCTCCTGGGGTGGAGGGAGGGCTGTGTGCCTCTGTTGGCATCAATGAAACTCAATCCTCCTGGGTACTCTACCGAAGGACGCCATTATTCCTGTGGAAATGTCAGGATGGGATTGTCTTTTCTCCTCAACTCTCCTGAAGAGTGATATTTAGTAGGATAAAGACAAAGACTTTTCTAGCATAATAATGCTGAATTTATGCTATGAAGAACAGTCAACATTCACAAGAGAAAAGATGGTTTGTTTTGAGCTATTTCATCTGGATGGGCTTCAGTTCTGACCCTCAAAAATCTCATGTCTGGCTTGCTTCTGCAAGATAGGTGAAGACTTTGGGGGGAAGGCAGAGAAGGGAGGGATATCGGAGAAAAAGGACTTTCCAGACCCTATCCAGGAGGACCCTGTACGAATTGGAAGGTCACATGATGAGAGGAATGACGTTTCTCACTGCTCATGGCAACTTGTGCTTGCTATCAGCCGGTAGGGTTACTTTCTTTCTGGTCCTGAACTGCCTGCACCTGCACTCATGGGTTGACCGTGTGATAGTCAAAGCAGACAGATGTATTCACCAAGCTTTCACCATGTTTTTGGCAACGAAACCAGACTGCATTTTTAGCACGCATATTTTGTTGTCTGTCCCAAGAAGGAAGTTAAATTTAGCACATTCCCTGCTAGCCACTGAATAGGACAGGACCTCCCCAGTCTTGGGTTTCTCAGTCCTCTATGTCTGTTTGTGGAATCTCTCCTTGCAGACTGCTTGGCCTTTCAGAACCCAAGTTATAGAGTGAACGGTACCCCAAATCCTTAGAACCCACCAGGAAAGGCGTAGACAAGTGGGATAGTCATAGTGATTTCTTAGTCCCAGCCCTGAGAACATTAGGAATGACCCAGTCAGATGGAATGTGTGTGCGGGGGGTGTGTATGTGTACGTGCATACGTGTGTGTGGGCCTAGGAATGTAAACAGGGTACTGTGGGGGCCCGTAAACAGGGTACTGTGGGGGCCCTTTCTCAGACTCTTCTTGCTTGTGGTCCTGAGGAATGTGTCTGCGTTGTGTTGGGTTCAAGAAAATCGGGTCAGCATGTTATGCAGGTTCCTGAAGAGAAGTGGTTCTGGAGTAAGCAGAAAATGGAACTTCCAGGGGTGCTTGGTGGCTCAGTTGTTAAGCCTCTGCCTTCGGCTTGGGTCATGATCTCAGGGTCCTGGGATTGACCCCTGCATCAGGCTCTCTGCTCGGTGGGGAGCCTGCTTCCTCCCACCCCACCCCATCTCCCTCTCTGCCTACTTGTGATCTCTATCTGCCAAATAAATAAATAAAATCTTGGGAAAAAAAAAAAACAGGAGGGGGTGGCGTGGAAGCAGGTAGCTCTCTGGCCCCCTTCTCCGACTCAGGCACCACCCATCACTCCTGTCAGAGCTTCAAACATCACTGCCTCCAGTTTTTACTCATTTCTTTATTAATATAGAAAAGGAGCCCAAGGCAGCTGGACCAGTAGTACAAAGCACCAGGAGTTAATACTATTCTGGTGAAAGGGTCGGCTTTACAAAACTCAAGGGGCAGACAGAAGCTGCCCTGGTTCTGGGGCCAGGCCCAGCCCACAGCCCAGAACCTCAGAGCAGCACCTGGAACCAGCCCCTGGGAGACAGTGACAGGTAGGTCGCAGGCAGGAGGAGCTGAAGACCATGGGACAGATGGCAGGGATAGAGGGCCAGGCAGTGAGAACCATCCTGTGGCTGATGAGGACAGGGAACTGCTGGCTTGAGGCTCTCCATCAGACCATGGGCAGGGTAGAAAAACTCCGCGGATACTAGTGGGAACAAGGAATCCAGACATAGCCCTGGGGTTGAAGGACCTTTCCCTTATCTCTCCACCAGGGGCCATCTTTACTCTATCCTACAGGTGGGGCTTTGGGGCCCAAGGCACAGAGGGAGACCAAGAGGCCTCCCAGTTGGGAGGATGAGGGGGCAGGGAAGGAAGCACTTGAGTGTCCCCCGCTTAGGCAGCCAGGGCCGAGACACACGGCCGGACAATAGCACGCCTGCACAATGGGGCTAGAAAGTGGGACAGGGATGGGCTTACCCTCGGCCAGTGACTAGGACCAGCCTCATGGCAATGGTGTCTGCCTTGAACTTTAGCAAAATGGAGTCTGCAGTGGGTACTGGGTGTCAGCAGACCTGGGTTCGAGCTTTAGCTCTCCCGGAGCAGAGCTGTATCACCATGGGCCAGCCATGTCCTGCCCTGGCCTGTTCCTTATCCGTTAATGAGCGCTTTGGACAGGACTTCTTAGGTCATGGGAGGGACCTCACAGGTCAAGGGCGCTCTGAGACCTGCTCTTGGTAGTTAAGAAGTTAATAGTTAGTTGGTAGTTAGCTCCCAACCAGACTCTGGACAAAACTGGCATGGAATGGAGGCTGGGGGTGATGGAGGAGGATGCTTTTGCTTGGAACCTACCCCCACAAGCATTCCAGAGCTGGGAAAGGCTTCCGGGAGCCTCTCCCTCACCCAGGGGAAGAGGCCGCCCCCCACCCCCCGCCTTTGGCACGGGGAGGGAACGTGGCTCAGTGCGATCCCGTCACAACCACCATCTGGGTAACACTTGGCATGGAGAGAATGGGTGGCACTATGCAACCCTTTATGTTCTTCCCCGGGGTGGGGTGCTCAAGGCCTCGTGCGGCTTCAGCCTCCAACCCTTCGTGTGGGTTCGGGAGTGCTCTTTTTCACTGTGATCCTGCCCTGGGGACAGCCCAAGACTGCCTGGCTGGCACATGTTAGTTGGTGAGGAAAGGACACAGGGGCGAGTAAGCGGACAGGGAGGCGAGAGCGGCTCTCTGGCTTTCTCCTCTTCCTCCATGGGCAGCAGGTCAGTCAACTGAGTCACAGATCTCTTCCACCACGGAATTGAAGATGTGTGGCTGGTCCGCATAGACGTGGTGCGAAGCACCCTCAATCTCCTGTGGGGAGAGAAGGAGCCCAACGCAGGTGTGAAGGCCCTTTATTCCAAGCACTAGGCAGCTGGCACACCATTTCTTTCTCCTGTAGACCTGCTTGCCCATCGCCTGGGAGCACTTATCAGAAATAACATTCCATCTTTCTCCTAGAATTTCAGCACTTTTCCTGTGGGGGTCAACAAATCCCTGCGTCCCATTTTGGTTCTCCTCTGACTGTTCACTATACCTCCTTCAATGCGGCCCCACTGCCATCCCGTTTCATCCATGGGTCTGGTAACACCAGGGCCTGTAGGTGGCCCCCAGCCTCATTAAGCACACTGCTTAGCAAATGAGGGGCGAGAGGGACAAGAAAAAGGAAAGGCTTCATGAAGGCAGCCTCTACCACCTGCTCTATTGTTCATGGCACTGGTTTTGGGGTGGCCCAGGGGGTCCAGTGTGGCAGCACTGAACAAGAACCTGTCATTCAGCTGAACTGGATGCCACAGAAGGGAGAGCCCCCTTATCACAGTATCACAGAGTCAACCCTTCCAAATCCACTGCACAATCTGAACCTACCCGCTCTCTTGGCCCCTGACTCTTGGCTCCCCCGGCCCCACCCCGAGGCTCTTCTATGCCCAGAGTTCCTTGCTGTGTGCCGGCACTCACCGCACACTTCTACCTCAGTCCAGCTCCTTGGCTGGCCAACAAACATACCATGTCTCGGACGTAGGAGTCTGGCCGCTGCATCTTTACTTTCTTCCCTGTGCTAGTATCTATCCAGGTGTTGGCCCCATAGATCATGGTGATGGGCACATCTTTGCGAATCAAGTGAATCCGCTCCAACATGGGGCGCCTCGCCCAGCCGAAGGACTCCATCATGGCTTTGAATGCTGTCTCCCCACTGAAGGAGCAAAACACAGTGAGACCACGCCCAGAGTAAACCCCGCCGCGTCCGGTGTCTGGTGTCCGCGTGCAGGCTCTTTGGAGGCTGGGGACGGGGGTACAGGACCCCCGGCATGTGTGTACTCCTCCCGGGACCCCGCATCTGGCTCAGGAAATACTGGGACGAGGAGACGGGTCCCAAGCTGCCGAGACCACCCAGCGCAGGAGACAGCTACGGACGCACTCGGGAAAACTGACGCTGACAGCTGTCCAAAGATGCAATGGGTTAACATTTACTCAACAGATATTCCCCTGTCGTGCCCTGGGTGGAGAGTGAGGACATCCAAGTCAGATAGAGGTGGTGCTGGCTCTGCCGGTGCTCACAACTCTCTCGTGCTTTAGGGAGGTAGGCATTACGTAGCTAATTATTAAAAATAAACAAATAAAGGGGCACCCAGGGAGCTCTTGTCAGTTGGGTGTCTGACTCTTGGTTTCAGCTCAGGTTGTGATCTCAGGGTCCTGGGGTTGAGCCCTGCATTGGGCTCCCTGCTCCAGGGCACAGTCTGCTTGAGATTCTTTCCCTCGCCCTCTGCCCTTCCCACTCATGCTATTTCTGTCTCAAATAAATACATCTTTTAATAAATAGCTGATGATATGGTTATTTAACTTCGTATTTCTCAAGAATGATGAAAGGCTGGTGACCGGGCAAAGGGGGCTTAGCTTGCTGGGGGTGGAAGAGAGAGGAGAGGGGCTCATGTGAGGGGCGCTGTGAGGAGCAAACACGAGCAGTGCCAAAGGCTTCCTGACGAGACTCTGGAATGGAACACTGGTCTCCAGAGGACACAGTGGGGGAAGCAGGTCAGATCTAATCTACGTTGCTCCCTGGCCACTTCCTTAGGCAGCGCTGACTGAGAAGCAGCAGGAGGGGTCTGCAAGGCTGAGACGAAACCAGCCACTTCTGGGCTGCTCTGCAGTTTTTGTGGGAGGCAGGAGGGACGGGAGGTTCGGGAGACAGCTGTCTTCCAGGCCCAGCCTGTTCGGATATTGTCTCCCAGCCTCCTGTATCGTACCCTGGGATAAAGGTGAGCTTAAGTTTTGTACAGGCCATAAAAAACAGAGTTCCTCTCTAAGACATAGCAGCATGGTGGAGAATTATGGACTTTGGAGTCAGAGAGATGTGAATTCAAATCCTGTTTTCTTAGCAAGCCAGGTAACCAGAACACACTTTAATTTTTTTATCTACAAATTAGAGAATTATATCCTCTTTATTTATTCACTGAGGAAAATGAAAATATGCACAAGGCCCCTAAGATGAGGTGAAGCCAAGAGGTAACCCCAGATATTTTTCCCTGGCTGGATTTCATGCTTTCCAAGGAATGGGTAAGAGTTACCATGAGCATGCCAGGGTTACAACTCAGAAACATGCGGACGGCTATAACATTGAGTGATGGCATTGTGGGGAGAGGCCTGATGACCACTGATGTCATCTCTGCTTCCCCCAGGACCCGAAGGAGTTGCACGATTATACATTCTGAGGCTGACATCAGGAGGCCATTCATTCCACACAACTAGGTCTGGGACTGGAGAAGTTCTGAGCAGGGAGCTGGGGTTGGGCCTTGAGTGGGTAGGAAGACTGGCACTGAGCCCGGTGGGGGCTGAGACAGGGGTCGAGAGCAGGAAGCAGGGGCTACCTGATTCGACTGCTGAGCGGAGTCTCAATGCCGCTGCTGAAGCGGGACACTTCAATTAGCTGAGCTCCTGCGGGACGCTGGGGACACAGTTCCCACGCTGCCCCAAAGCCCGCTGGGTTTGAAGCTAGTGCTCAGACAGCACCTGCTGCAATGCAACCCCCACTGTCGTCACAGCTTTGGGCTCACCACGGGTGACCTGGCCAGGCCTGGAATGAGGCGGGGTAGGGCTGCTGCTCCAGTGACCTTAACTTCCGAACCACACGCCTCCCAGCAGGCTGGGTGAGGCTTCCAGAGGAGTGCCACCAACACAGTTCCTGTGTCAGCCGCTCACAGGGCACTGCCTGGGGTAGAAGACAACCTCCCTGCCTCTCAGCTGCCAAGACTGCAGATCAGCGGGCTTGTGGGGCCTGCTGTGTGAACAGTCAAAGACTGAAACTTCTCCAGATTTGGGGGCCACCCCCAATATTCAAAAGGGTATGGAAGGAATTCCTATCCCAATAGTGAGTATTTCAAGGTGCACATAATGAAATTTTAAAATGCACACTCTTTCCATCTGCGGTTCTATTTGTAGGAAGGTATTTTAGATATAGTCACGTATGTGTGTGAAGGAAGATACACAAAGAGGTTCTCTGAAGCAGTGTCACATAGTATCTCAGACTGGAAATAGCAACAGAATTTGTGGAACTTCAGACTGCAATGGAGAAGACTTTTTTTTCCCCCTGACTTTTAAAAAATACCATATTCATTTCACTTTTTCAATTAAAAAAAAAAACAAACAAACCAAACTTTTAAATGTTTTCCAGACTCTTCCCTGCCAGGCTAACTGCCTATCTCCAGGGAAGAGTTAAGAGTCTTCCTCTAGAGATGGGCAGCATGATTAAGCAATCTATTATCTTCTCCATCCCTTTGTGCCTCTCCCTGGGGAGGTCTCTGGAAATAATGGAGCCTGCTAGCGCCCGTGTTTCCCTAATTGAATGCAAGAAGAAATGCAGCAGAGAATGGTCCTGGGAGTTCTGGAGTGTGGCCAGCAGCTGGGAGTTTCATCTCCACACCCGTCCACTCCAAGCTGGCCCTGGGAGGCTCCTCACCTGGGATTCTGAGCATTGCAGTGGTAGATATACTCAGATATAGTATCATCCTCAAAGAAGTCTGCAAACTTGCGCTTGAAGTCCGGCCGGAATCGCTGAACCAGGCCAGGCCCTGGAAGGGGAGAGAAAAACATGGGAGTAGCCAGTCTGGGGGACAGGGGTGGTGGTGGTGGTGCGGTTAGACCGCCCCCCTGTATGTGCATGTTCGAACAACTTACACCAAATGTTATTTCTCTATGGGTATGTGCGCTCTGTACATTTAACTTTATAGTGGCGGACAGACTGTGTGAGCTGTCTGGAGCCCCAGAGGACTGCAAGGGAGTCAGCTGTTACCAAAGACCGCAGACAGCCCAATGGAACCAGCTTAGCCTCAGCTCCATCAAGTCCCAAGTTCTTTTCCTCTGAGGATCTCAAGCCCTGTAAGAGGCCCCGGCTGAGCGGTGCCTGGGTGGCTCGGTCAGCTGGATGTCTAATTTTTGACTCTAGATTTTGGCTTGGGTCCCGATCTTGGGGTTGTGGGACTAGCCCACTTTGGGCTCTGTGCTCAGTGGGAGTGCTTGTGTCCCACTTTCCTCTTCCCCGAACCGCACATACGCTCTTTCTCAAATAAATAAAATCTTTAAAAAAGAAAAGAAAAGAGCTCATGGCCGAGATGCCTTTTTTGTTTGTTTGTTTGTTTTTTAACAGTCTGAGCTATGTTGCTTCTCTGAGACCCTTAGGACCCTTAGGCATTTTTTTTTTTTTTTTTTAAAGGTAATCTCTGTATCTCTGATGTGGGGTTTGAACTCACAATCCCAAGATCAAGAGTTGCATGCTCAGGGCGCCTAGGTGGTTCAGTCATTTAAGCGTCTGCCTTCAGCTCAGGCCATGATCCTAGGGTCCTGGGATGGAGCCCCACATCAGGCTCCCCGCTCAGCGGGGAGTCTGGTTCTCCCTCTGCCTGCTGCTTGCTCCCCCTGCTTGTGCTCCCCCTCTCCCTCAAATGAATAAATAATATCTTAAAAAAGAAAAGTTGCATGCTCTAGCGACTGAGTCAGCCAGGCACTCCGAGACCCTTAGGGCCTTTTATTCTTCTGAAGGTGACAGATGAAGCTTGACTACCTGCCCAGAGTCCTCTCAAGTGCAGGCCTGTAATAGAATGCGAGTGGAGACGTGAACTTAAGTCCAGCATCTCAGACTTGGGCCATGGTTTTAGAGCAATCTGTTCCGTTCACCTTCCTTTCTAGCACACATACAAGCAGGAGGGCACCCACAATGGACTAGAAATTGGGCCTAATGGTCAACTTCTGATCTCTCTCCTGGTCTTCTCTCCATGCGTGAGGACTGAGGTGTGAGAGGGAGGCATAGCTGGGGTCCCCTGGGCCCTGGCCTTTCTCCGTGGCGGCCAGCCAGCTGCTCGACCATCCTGGCTCTGAGGCCCGTGCAAGAATCGGGCCTGATGCAAGTCTAGAGAAGGGGAGAACGCTTAGAGCAGGGCTGCTCCCTGGAAAAGGACTACAGAGGGTTGGCTGGAGTGTGAGTGCTAGGAAGGTCAGCTCTCTGACCATTCTTCTTTGGCACCTATGTGTCTCAAAAACTTTCCTTTCTTCCCAAACTCCTGCCTTCTCCTCAAATCCATTTTTCTTCTTTTTCCTGAGTTACTCTGTTTCTCTTGGAGGGCCTTGAGAGATACTCTTATGCAGCCATTGCTTGCAGTAACTGGCTACATTACATATACATCACTATGTATACAAAAGTCATCATTACAGGATAGGAGGTCACCTATCTTTTCTATAAAGGGAATCTGCTTTCTACTTCATCAGATTAAAAAGTACCCCTCCCCCGACCCCCGGAAAGGAGGAGTGCTGGCAGTATGAGGTCAGAAGGCCAAGACCTCCTAATTTTACTTACTCTGGCTGGCTCCCCCCTTTCCTTCCCTTTCCTCACCCACAGAACTGGAGTAGGCACGGTTTAGAGGGGCTTGCCTAGCACTGTGGGTTATGCTAGGGGCTCTGGCTCCTGCAGGTGCTGGGTGAGCTGCAGAGACGGGATCTGATGGCGGGGCGGGTACCATGGTGAGTCACCAACAGGTTGCCATAAACTCATACATGTACCCTAAGACCTCAGCAGAGGACGAGTCCCTTCATGGCCCTGTTCTCTCTCTCTGGCGGTCTAGCCAAGGCACAGTTCTGCCTAGTTCTACTCCATCTGTCTCCTACATAGGAAAGTTTTTTGCATGTGGATGAAGGAAAAAAGAACCTTCTGAAACTGTAGACAAAGAGATCTGGTCCAGATTTAGAGCTTTAAATAACAATGCTAGGCCTATTCCTAGTTCTCATGGACAAGAGGGCACGGTGGGAGTCGAGACAGTGGGGCTGTCTAGAATGGGGAGTGGGGCTTCTAGAATGGAACGGCCTTGGTGTAAAGAGAAAATTTCTTTATCTGCAGGCTACTCACCCCAAGGCCCAGCTACTCGAAGAACAGCCAGGGGATTGGAACGCCCTAGGACAGACACTACAGCCTTGAACCAGGTTGGGGGTGCACGGATCTCACTGGGGTCAGTTGGTCGAAGAGGAAAGCCCCATGGGTCCACCAGGATGAGGTGTTTAACTCTAAAGGAAGAAAAAATAAAAGGCAAGTTGTATGGGCTTGGAAGAACCATAGCCCTTAACTTGCCCAGGAAGAAGGTTGCCGGTGAGATAAGGAATTAGGTCATAAGCAAGAGGGGTGACTCCTTACCTTTCAGGGTACTTGATAGAGTAAGAGGTGGCCAGGAATCCTCCCAAACTATGCCCCAGGAGGATCATGCTGGGGATCCCCATGGTCTCCCGCCACGTCTCTATGGATGTCACAAACTCATCCTCGGCCCCTTCGGGGTCCCTAGGGAACGTTGGCCTCGAGCTTCGCCCAAAGCCAAGCAGATCAAAGGTGTGCAGAGTGCGGCGGGCACTCAGTGAATCCATATTGAGGATCCAGAGGCCCACACCACCCCCGAAGCCGTGCACCATCACCAGGGGGGTGCGATCCCTCAGCTCCGGGCTCACGGTGACTGTCCAGATCTTGTTCTGGTTTGGGAGGGACACATATCTGGCCAGGAACTTGTTCTGGAGGCCTGGGGAGAGGGGAACGCAAGGCAGAGCAAGAACACTGTTTTCTGACAGCACTGTCATGTGTCCTTCAGCTTCCTCTCTCCATTGCCAAACCCATCCCAACCGTCCTCACCTCCTTCCTTTCATAACCCTCTGACCACATGTCCCAAGAGATCAACTCCAAGTGCGATCTGTAGGCTATCTAGTCTCTAGGAAATTAGAGGAGCCATCTTACTCCTCCAGATCGTGTGTCTGGCCGCTTTCGGGCCCAGTATGGGAGTGACCCCACTGACCTCATAGAGCTCCTGTATCCATTACTCTTGTACCTGTATGTGCTTGGGGCTCAACAGAGGGACAGAAGCATCCTCCCTGGGGGTGTCTGCAGGGATAGCTTCTGACTGGAGCTGAGGCAGGTTGAGGGGGAGATGGGTATGGACTGAGCCATAGGCTTATTCCTCTTAGAGACAGTCAGTGGGCAGTGGCTGCTCTGCGGGCATGATAACAGTCACGTGACTGAGCAGCTGCCTGGACCCCGGGAGGAGGCTTGAAAGCTGTGGCTGTTCTGCAGCTGTGCTCACGCAGGCCCATAGGAAGAGAGGGTATCCATGGCTGGGGCAGTGGGTCCGGGGCAGGGAGGATCATAAGGGAGATGTGGGCAGACCTGGACCCAGGGTCTTGTTTGAGCCTGTGGCTGCTGCCAATCAAGGGATGCCCTGCCCCAACATAATACTGCCCAGGAGAGTTGGCCCGTGGGAATCCCAAGTCACAGTAGCAGCCACGTTAAGTGGTGGGCCTAACTGGATGGTACACAAGCAAGGTCATATCAGAATACAGGACTGCTGCTGGGCCTTAGGTAGGAAGGTGGTAAATCTGAGAAGTGCTTATGTGTTTGGAAGAAGAAAGATGGAGAATAGGAAGAAGGGAGGAACAGGGGAGAAGGAGAGAAGGAGAATGCGTAGTGGGGTGTGTGTGTGTGTGTGTGTGTCTGTTTTGTGGAGATAGCTGGTATTGGGTTTGAAGTGAAGTTGTGAGATGTGTCAGGCATTAGCATGATGGATAGGGCGGGAGCTGTCGAGAAATAGTATCTTACAATATGGTGTCCCCCATGCAAATATCTTCTCTCAGATCACTGATATCCTTTCCTTCCACCCCAAGCGCTGATAGTCAGGAAGCAGTGGGCTCAGTGTAGGAACCTCTGGGGAGATCCTATATCCTCTTTGGGACTCCTGATGGAGGTGGGATCAGCCATCCCTTCTACTTACACTGGAGGATCCTGGCTTCCACATTCTTCAGCTGAGACATGGAAGTGGGGCGCCAAGCAGGCAGCCAGCTGCTCAGCCAGCCCTGAGGCCTGGGACAAAGAAACACAGTGATACCCACTGGCAACATTGATGCTCCCAGCCTTGCTGACAGTTACAGGACTTATCTGGGTGTTCCCCAGGCTTAGGAGACCAGCTCTATGGCAGTCAGCAATTCCCTGCTGCCTGATAGACTGTTACTTTTCCCCAGCAAATGGCAATTAACAACATGCCCTTTGTTTCAACAGATACTCAGGGCACCATGTGAATCCCACTTTACAGTTTGCAAAGCTCTTTCACATGTATTATCTCATTTGGGCTTTATAACTCCCCTTTGTTACTGGTTATCATAATGTTCAAGATCACAAGGGGTGAAAAAAAGCCAACTATTAACTAATGTTTCAGTTATCTTCATCTTTTGCCATGCCCAGGACTGTATGTTCCTTTAGGGTAGGACAAATTCCCATGCCACCTGCCCTCCTGGCAGGGCCTTGGGGTTTGTGTGTGCCCTCTTCCAAGCCCCTGGAAGTAGAGTGGGGTCAGTACCCAGCTGGGCTCTCAGACAGTCAATCAGTCCAGCCTGAAACAACAAGATGGGACAGGAAGGGAGCCGGAGGCAGGAGACCTGGGTTCAAATTCTGTTGGGACTGCCTTGCCAGGTTGCCTCTGGCCTTGTTTTCCAGATTACAAAATGTGTACAAAGTTCACATACGTCCTTACCTCCAATGGCACACAGTAAAATGATGATAATTCATTCTGTTGTCTTTTTTATTCCCAAGAAAATTTAAGGTTGCAGGGCAGAGATTGAAAGCACCAGGGTTTTTTTTGGTGGGGGGAACCCTCTGGTTCTGCATCACACTATCGTCATTTACAAGCAGAATGGCTTTGGTGTGATAAATAACCATAACTGGTCTTCGAGCATCTAGATATGTAAGGCAGGTCAGAAGGTGCCTGGGACAAATTCGGTGCTAAATGAGTTTATTATTCTTTGTCCATCATATGTGATATTTCTCTTTTCTTGAACTCTGCCTGAATAAAGGGGATTACAGAATGGATACCACCAGCTATGGGAAGGGTCTGTGAACATAGTTAGGCTGGGTGTTCTGTGAGGGAATGAGAGGAACCATTACCAATCCCTCTTGCCACACACTGGACATCCCAATACATCATTCGAAGCACAGGATTTTAGATTAGGATGGCTCCTTAGGAGTCATCTGGTCCAGCCTCTTTATTTCACAGATGAGGAAACTGAGGCCTAAGGTGGCTAAGTGGCTAGTTAGAAAAAGAAGCAGAGCTAGAGCCCACATCTCAAATCCAGGTTTCTCTGTACTGTTCCTCTGGAAATTCTAGCCTCAGCTTTTTCTTTTTCGAAGGAGAATTATTTTAAAAGTTTATTTATTGATTGACTTATTTTTAGGTAATATCTACACTCAGCGTGGGGCTCAAACTCACAACCCTGTGATCAAAAGTCACATGCCTGGGTACCTGAGTAGCTTAGTTGGCTAAATGTCTGCCATGAGCTCAGGTCATGATCTCAGGGTCCTGGGATTGAATCCCAGTTGGGCTCCCTGCTCATCAGGGAGTCTGCTTCTCCCTTTCCCTCTGCCCCTCCCTCCTGCTCATGCTTTTTCTCTCAAATAAATAAAATCTAAAAAAAAAAAAAGAAAAAAAAAAAAGAGTCACATGCTCTGCTGAGCCAGCCAGGGCCCCCAGGCCAGCTTTTCAAACCCATGGTATATAACCACATGTTCACACTCTGTTTTCTGAAAGGAAGTGTGAAATAAATCAGAAGACCAGAGTTCTAATCCTGACACTGTCACTTACCAGCAATGTGGCTCTGGGCACATTACCGAGCCTCTGTGTTCTTGTCGTTAAGAGAAAGGTAGTTAACAGTATCTACTTCATAGGGTCTGTATAAAGATTAAATGAGCTTATGCCCCTGAAACACACAGAATGATGCCTAACATAAGCTCCCATCAAATGTTCTTTTCTGGGGCGCCTGGGTGGCTCAGTGGGTTAAGCCGCTGCCTTCGGCTCAGGTCATGATCTCAGGGTCCTGGGATCGAGTCCCACATCGGGCTCTCTGCTCAGCAGGGAGCCTGCTTCCCTCTCTCTCTCTGCCTGCCTCTCCATCTACTTGTGATTTCTCTCTGTCAAATAAATAAATAAAATTAAAAAAAAAATGTTCTTTTCCCCAGCTAAGTCGTAAGCTGCCTACATCCATTCAACTCGTCAATGACTGTAAGAAATCCCGAGGTTGCGGCTAAGAGTGGTGTCTCTGTGACTTCTGCCAGACGAGAGCTGTCAGTCACAATCAATCCAATTCCATGAGGATACTCAACCCATGTAGTACTCTACTGTAATTCCTTATCATAGACTCGAAGCATGGGCACCAAAACTGCAGAGTTTTGCCAGCCTTAAAAGATGAACTTTCCCCCCTATATCAGAGGCTGTGACAAGTCAGACCATGACATGTGGACCCCACCTTGCCTTGTACCTGCCCAAAGGAGTGCTGAGGCAAGATGTCCGATGCCAATAGTATCATGGGCTGCTCAGCAGATATTCTTCAGGGAGGAGCTTTAGTTTCCTCTCTTCACCAAAAATGTTACAGCTAAAGCACTGGAAATAGTACCTGCTGCACTGTTACCTCCCCACTACTGTTGGGGAGGTGAGGGCTAGGGTGGGAAATTGAGGCAAGAGTCAGAGAAGCCACTCAGCCATGAACTTAGCCTGGCCAGAGTGATCTCTTCCCTCTAGAGGGCTTTTATCCCGGTGGTGGGTGTGGCAGAAGGGGTTCTGTGTTGGGTCAGAAGCCTGTTCTGGACCTCTGTGACTTGGGCAATCTGCTCTAACTTTCATGGGCACTGACTTCTTCACCTGTAAAAAGGAGCTGAGCTACTTGCATCTCTACCAGCTCTAAGCTGTGTTTCCCTAAGTCATTGTAGCCATTGTAAATTTCCCTTTGGGAAGGTCATCTTTAGAAAGCAAAACTCTTCCTAAGCAGTTCCTTCAAGCCCAGGAAGCAATTACGGGCCGTAAAGTTAATTAGTGCTGCAAGCTGCCAGTTCTGCAGCTCTGAGGAGCAGGAACATAGGATCCAGGAAAGGCCCTGTTCTGGTGCAACCTAGGCTTGGCTGGGAGCTGAGTCATTCTTCTGGACGCAACTTTTCCTTGCTTCTACCAGCCTGCGCACTGCTAGTGACACCACCTACAGGTGGCATCCCAAACCTGATGCCCTTGAGAGAGTGAAAACAAATCCCAAAACCTGTAATTCTGAAACCACGGCGTTAAGGATCTTGTGATGATTAAAAACGTTATCAACTAGGATCGCAAGCGGTTGGCTAAGTGTCTCAGCGGTGGAGAGCCGAAGAAACTTGCGTGCCCATTACTCCAGACAATCCCAGCGCGGGAGCCTTTTCTTCTTCCCATGCCCTCTCCCTGCCCGGCTAGGAGAGGCCCTTTCCCGTCCCTCCCCCGCCCCCCCCCCCAGTCCTGGGGAATTTCGACGAGCAGACTTGACTGCTGACTGCTACCCCCGCGCCCGCATCCCACAAGCTGCCTCGGGGGATCCGGACCATCACCACTAAGTCTAACCCCTCTGTACCGCGACCAGAGGAGCGAGGAGCGATCGCGAAGACTACGATGGCAAGTCAGAGTCACTCAGCTGCAGGCAAGCTTATGTACCATCGCTCCCCGAGCTCTGCTGCCTCCTCTTCTGGGCAAAAGCAAAGCAAGCAAACGCAACCCCCGGCCCTCCCATGAAGCCGACCTGAAAAAGGAAAGGCGGGAAGGTGTCTACAACTGTTCCTCAGTCACCGACAGTCCCGGGATCATGGCCCAGAGAGAGAGAGAGGAAGAGAAAGACACAGGATTAACTCACTGTTGCTCCAGATCATCAGCCATAGTAAACAAGCCCTGCCGGGTCGAGCTGAGCCAGCCCATCCCTCCGCCTGACGCCAGCACCAGCTGACCCAGAAAAGGGTCGGATAACAAAGTGGGGCGTGGCCAGGGCCGGGGGGCGGAGGCGGACTCTGAACCCGGCTGGTAGTGCAGACCGGTTCCGCCTGCCCACCGAGGGGCCTCTGGGGGCTCACGGAATAGGACCGTAATCCTGCTCATAGGTTTGGGGGGACAGTGAGGGAGACGGGCAGTTCTGAGAGGGCTGGGTCTCCCACAGGACCTTTTTCAGCCCTCCAGTCTGTCATAGTTAAAAAGTGACCCCACTACCCCTGCACGCTCACAAAACTGTTTGGGCTTCCCCGTAGAGCTCCTCTGATAGCCTCCTCCCGGAGTTTTTTGTAATGTGATGTTTAAGTTGCCTGTGGAAACTATACTACTGGTTGAATGTTTCTTACAAAGGGGCTGGGGGCCTGACAAGTAAATTGTCAGGTTTTACAAATAAAAAACAGGATTCCTAAAGTTGAAGTTGAACTTCAGACACTTTTTTTTTTTTTTTTTTTTTTTAAAGAATAAGCACATCCCAGGACGCCTGTGTGGCTCAGGGGTTAAAGCCTCTGCCTTGGCTCAGGTCATGATCTCAGGGTCCTGGGATCAAGCCCTGCATCGGGCTCTCTGCTCAGCAGGGAGACTGCTTCCTCCTCTCTCTCTGCCTGCCTCTCTGCCTACTTGTGATCTCTGTCAAATAAATAAAGACTTATTAAAAGTAAATAATAAAAAAAAAAGAATAAGCATATCCCGTGCAATATTTGGGACATAAGTGGGCATCCGAAATTTTATCAGGCAACCCTAAACCTTAGCAGCTGATGTCAAGATGCAGTTCCTCTGCTTTGGAGATTTCCCAATCTAGTTCCCAGGAAATAATGGACTCAATCCCAGCTGTCCCTGTTTGGAGGATTCCTGCTTCCAAATTTGGAGGATCAGTGGCCCTGAACTGTAAGCCCTAGCTGCTTTAAGTTGCTGGAATGGGGTGTGGGGCGTCTGGCTTATCTCTTAGGTCCTGAGTGTACTTCAGGCTTGTTGAGCAATGGAGCCAAATGTTGAGGCTGGCTCCAGAACTTACCTGAAGTGGTAAACAAGTCCTAACGTCCCTGGAGTTGTTGGGGTTCAGGTCATCCCCTAGCTTAGGTTGAAACCAAACTGTGGTGGAGGGTGGGTGGGAGACTCCTTGTGGGGAAGGGTTTGTCTAAGTGTTTTTGGTTAACCCTCTTACAGGTCTTAGATTCTGAGATTTCCTCTGTTTTGTAAGTGTTAGATTGCTCTATCACTCTAAGAGCTCAAAGTTTAAGAGAATGGGCATTTATAGAGTTTAGGGGCCTAGCAATTTGCAAGATGTGGGGCAAAGCAGTACAAATAGAAGATAATGTCTCATTTCATTCTTTCAACAGAGCACAGTGATTCTAAACTTTAGTGTGCATAAAAGTCATCTGAAGGCCTTGTTAAAAATTCAGGTTTCTAATCCTTAACCTCTCAGATTCTAAATTAGTTGGTTTGGCTTGATGCTAAAAACTGTATTTTTAGGAAGCCCTTCAGATGCTGGAGCTCAGTGAGACTCATTGGTTAATCAGAAGCATAGTTTCTAGAGTCAGAAGTCTGGCTTAAGGGTAATCTTGGTTTTGCCACATACCCACCACATGCCCCTGGGTAAGTTACTTAGCGTCTCTTAATTTTCTTTCCATGACTTGTGTCTTGTTGTGAGGATTAACCAAAATAATTCTAATGAACAGTACATTTAAGTTAAAATTTATTATTATTATTATTTATTTGTTCAAAGCCAAGCATTATGTTAGGCTCGCTCTAAGAATACCATCTGCTGCCACCCAAGGCTATTTGTCCCTTTGCAGAACTGGCAACTTTAGATTCTGAGCTCAGGTCAGACCTCCCCTCTTCTGAGGCCTCTCCTGACCGCAGGGTCTAAAAGAGATCTCCAGTCACTCTATCACACCATTCTGTTGTATTTTCTTCGTAACACTGATCACCATCTGAAATTATTGTGACTTTTTGTTTACTCATTTATTATCAGTTTCCCTCCACTAGAACTTAAGGTTCACATGGGGCCTTGTCTGTTTTGTTCTCTGCTCTGATGCCAGCACCTACAGGGTGACTCAGAGTGGCAGATATGGCTCAGAGTAGATACATGGGTCTACTTATTGGATGACTACACGGATACAAAGTCTAGCTAGGAGGCAGGGGTGTGAACAGTGACCTATAAACTAATATTGTGAACAGTGACCTATAAACTAATTTGCTAAGTGTCAAGGGCTTGGGGAGCTGTATTCTGAATTGTACCATATAGGAAATTCTGGGCTACATCATTCCAAGATAGGGCAACAAAATCTCTCCCTTTACTGAAAACCTGTTAAGACGTAGAATTTTTTGCAGCAAGGATGACCTGACTGGAACTGGTTGTATCTCTCTAGACTTCATCTCAGGAGGCAGTGTATTATGTTTCTATGTGCTAAGCCATTCTTTACAAAAGAGGTCACTCAGAAGTAGGAAACGTGTATGTATGGAAAATCCTTTTATAACCAAAGTTAATAGGTCCTTTACGATATCCCCAGAGCTGGGATAATTTAGGATTGGGTTGGATCTGCTAGAATTATAGAGTGGAGAAGGCTCTCGGTGCCTGCTCTTGGCAGGCCTCTGAGGAGAAAGAAATGTAAGGACTTTCTTTCTCCTTATCTTTAAGACAAGACACACTGTGTAAGTACAAAAGAAAAGATTTTCCTTCTATTGCCATCATGTGTGATTTTATGGATGATTAAAGTATTAATATGATCTTTATTGATGGAAATGAATTTTGACAAACCCTCTTTTCTGTACCTGTAAGTCACATTAAATATTCTAGAAGTGGGTGGAGCTGGTAACCTGATACCTCAGGCCTGGCAGGGATAGATCATTCTTCAGTTTCTTTTTTTTTTTTTTTTACCCCCATTTATTTATTTTCAGAAAAACAGTATTCATTATTTTTTCACCACACCCAGTGCTCCATGCAAGCTGTGCCCTCTATAATACCCACCACCTGGTACCCCAACCTCCCACCCACCCCCCCGCCACTTCAAACCCCTCAGACTGTTTTTCAGAGTCCATAGTCTCTCATGGTTCACCTCCCCTTCCAATTTACCCAAATTCCCTACTCCTCTCTAACGCCCCTTGTCCTCCATGCTATTGGTTATGCTCCACAAATGAGTGAAACCATATGATAATTGACTCTCTCTGCTTGACTGATTTCACTGCTGAGTGAAATCATTCTTCAGTTTCGAATGTGTGTCACTGCCTTTTGAATGAACTATGAACAAGACATGAGCCTTAGATTAAACATGGGAACTGAGTGGAATAGTTCTGAAGTAGTTCTGTCCGACATGATAGTCACTAATTACATGTGGCTACTTAGGTTTGTTAGAAAACAAAATTTAACCAAGTTAAATATTGAAGGTCCAATTGCCTTTAATAAACAATTCATGAATCAGGCAGCATCTGATCTAGCAAATAGAGGGGAATGCCAGGAGATTTATGAAATGGAAGGCTTTTACAGAAAGGGGGTGAGCAAGAAAGCTATTAGCAAAAGAATTGATCTGGCCACTGTGCCACAGTAGGGAGGGTAAGGGGTCTTATCTTCTTTTGGGGGAGGAAGAGGGCCCATGTGGCAGATTCCTTGGGACTAATGGAAAAATTCTTTCTTAACCCATTAAGACTACATTTCTGGGAGAGGATGAAACTGCAATTAGAATAGATATTAACGCTTGGGATTGGAATTTGGTCTAAGTGAAACCATTTTGGGCCTGTGGTTTTGTTTTTGTTTTTGTTTTTTACAACAGATTCAAATTAGAAAAAAATGAAAAAGTTTCTTAGATACAACTGGCTGTATTTGAAGTGCTCAATAGCCATGTACATCTAGTGGCTGCCATACTGGACAGCACTAAGACATTTACATCATCACAGAAAATTCTGTTAGATGATATTGCTCAAGCAGTGATATGTTCAGTCTCCATGACACCATGGGGAGTGCTCTGCCCTTGCGAAAGACATACACTGGATTCTGGATGCTAGGGTGAAAGAATTAGAGGTTCTCTTTATGGGACTCCCAAAGATTATGTTAGGGAGGAAGAACTTCCTCTGACTTTCTAGCTGGATGAAGAATCAAACTGACAGGACAAATTAACAGGAGAAAATCAAGTCCAGGTTGTCACCTGTGCTTCTGCCAACTGGCTACAAATTGAAAGTTCTCATAACCCCCTCCTCAGGTTCTGTAACTTGCTAAAATGGCTCATAGAACCCAGGAAGACAGTTTACTATATTATTGGTGTTAAAAAGAAACACAAGATCTAAAATGGAGTTACTTTTGCTAAGACCCCACCAAGACTTAATACTTAACTGCAGTTGTTGTCTTTGGAACTTCCTGGTCAGTGAGGTAATTGGCTTGAGACCCTGGGACTTCACCTATGGGGAAGTAGCCTTACCTGAAATCATCCTCTTTTAGCTTCCTGTCCCACTCTCCTCCGGCCTAAAATACCTTCCTGTTTTTGTATGACTCCTTGGAGCTCACTTGTATTTGCTAGATGGGATGCTCCGTGATTCAAAAATTATCATATAATGCCAACTAGATTTTTTTTTTAAGATTTTATTTACTTATTTGACAGAGAAAGCACAAGCAGGAGGGGGAGCAGAGGGAGAGGGAGAAGCAGACTCCTTGCTGAGCAGGAAGCCCAATATGGGACTGGATTCCAGGACCCCAGGATCATGACATGAGCCAAATCAGAGGCTTAACCAGCTGAGTCACCCAGGCACCTCTAGATCTTTATATTTACTCAGTTGAGGGGGGCCTGGCTGGCTCAGGCAGTGGAGTATGCGACTCTTCATATCAGAGCTGTGAATTTAAGCCCCACGTTGGGCATAAAGTTTAATAAAAAAAAAAAAAAGCATTTTAAATTTACTCAGTTGATGGGCGCCTGGGTGGCTCAGTGGGTTAAGCTGCTGCCTTGGGCTCAGGTCATGATCTCAGGGTCCTGGGATCGAGTCCCGCATCGGGCTTTCTGCTCGGCAGGGGCCTGCTTCCCTTCCCCTCTCTCTGCCTGCCTCTCTGCCTACTGTGATCTCTCTCTGTCAAATAAATAAATAAATAAAATCTTAAAAAAAAAATTTACTCAGTTGAATTTTTTAACACTGATTTGTTATAAAAGGACACAACTTAGGCACAGCGATATGGAAGAGCTGCATAGGGCAAGGTATTGGGGGGAAAGGGCACAGAGCCTCCATGTCCTCCCCGGTTGTACTACCCTCCCAGCACCTGGATGTGCTCAGCAACCCACAAATTTTCCAAACTCCTCTAGTTAGGTTTTCTCATTTCTTTCCTTCCTTCCTTCCTTCCTTCTTTTCTTCCTTCTTTTTCTTTCCTTCCTTCCTTCCTTCTTTCTAATTGGAAGCTTTATTGCATAGGTATGATTGATTAAACAACTGCCCATTGGTGATTGAACTCAATCTCCAGTGCATCTCTCTCCTCTTGGGTTGTGGCTTAAAGTTCCTAGCCTGAAATCATAGAGTTGGTTCCCCAGGCAACCAGTCCCTACCATTAAAGACTTTCCAAAAGTCACTTTATTAACTTATATTCAAATGTGGTTGAAAAGGGCTTGTTATGAATAACAAAAGGCACTCCTTTCACCTTTATTGTTCTGGAGCTATTTCAGGAACTGGGAACAAAACCAAATATTATAATAAATAATGCTCCTTGTAATGAAGGATAGTTGTTAGGAGAGGCAGGCAGTGACAAGTGGCACCCCCCCATCCCCAAAAGGAGACCACCCTTAAAAGGATTTTATACCACCCTGGAAGGTGTCCTCTACCCTTTCCCACTTGATAGATAGATGACAAAAACCTTATTGGGTGACAGGTGCACAGAGGATTAATCAGATTAAAATAACTCACCAACAAGCCCATAAAAACCTTTAGACTTAGGGTGCCTGGTGGCTCAGTTGGTTAAGTGTCTGCCTTTGGGTCAGGTCATGATCCCAGAGTCCTGGGACCCAGTCCCACATCCCAACATCAGGCTCCCTACTCAGCAGGGAGCCTGCTTCTCCCTCTGCCTCTCTCTCTGTCTCTCATGAATAAATAAATAAAATCTTAAAAAAAAAACCCAAAACTTTAGACACTTGGGGCAACCCTCTCAGGTCCCCTCCCTCTTTGGGAACTTTGTACTATCACCCAATAAACTTTACTATGGCTTGATAAACTTTGCTCTGCTCCCCACCACCCTTTGTCTGGTCTACCTCTTCATTCCTTGAAGCTGTCTGACTGAGAACAGCAGGCACTGAAGGAAAAGAAATCCTGTAACACTAGTGCTTTTATCATCACTTAAGAAATTACTAGGGTTTTAGGAGCCCTCCAACAGGAAAAGGAGTGAAGACTACACATTTCTTATATTAAAATATAAAAGGAAAGGGGGTTTCATTTCTTACTGTAAAGATGTGGCCTTTGTTTGTAAGGGGACTCTCTTGCCCCTCCACTTTCCTATTGTTTTAAAATGTTGAGTGTTGAATAGCAGAACATGCCACCCCAAAATGTATCACTGTAGCTAGCATAAGCATTATTTGGAGCTGAAGGTAACTGAGAAGCAGATATAAGAAAAGCTCTCTGCCCTCTTCCTGTTTGCCTAAAAGCGGGACATAACTTTGTAAATGTGCCCCCCCCACCCAAGCCTTTATAAGGGAAGAAAAGAAGAACTCTAGATCCTTATCAATCCAGAGAGGGTACCAGAGGAATCTACCTAATGAACTTTAATTAACTAATCCTTATTTTTATTAATTCCCTCATACATTTTTACCTTTCCACAATTTGGTGCCCTAGAAACTCAAAGTCCTTTGTATTGTTACTTCTTCGAAAGTGTATTCCTTTTTTGGTAAAATGCTATTGCTACAAACAAAACAACAGTCCCCAAATAGAGTCTCTTATAATAGGTCCCACATCATCAAATGTTAGTTTTGGCTTTCCCAGAAATGGAATCAATCAGGAATTACCTAATTAGCTTTCATCAGGAAATGTGCCTGATAGATCCCTGCCATCCCCCAAAGGAAAATGACCTTGACATCACCAATCTGCCTTTTTTTTTTTTCCCAAAGATTTTATTTATTTATTTTATATATAGAGAGATCACAAGTAGGCAGAGAGGCAGGCAGAGAGAGAGGGGGAAGCAGACTCCCCATTGCGCAGAGAGCCCAATGTGGGCCTTGATCCCAGGACCCTGAGGTCGTGACCTGAGCCGAAGGCAGAGGCTTCACCCACTGAGCCACCCAGGCACCCACCAATCTGCTTTTTGTCTAGTATAACTTCCTAGTTCTTTCTCCCATCTGCCTATAAAAGTCTTACATTTTATATAGCTTCTTGGAAATCCTTTCTGTTAGACTGAATATGCCTGATTCATGAGTATTAAATAAAGCCAGTAAGATCTTTAAAATATACTCAGTTGACTTTTGTTTCTTACCATGATTTAAGCCCAAGTTCTAACCACCCCTTTGAGTTACTCATAACTGAGTATTCCCATGTGTCTATGTGATGCACATGTTAATAAAGTTGTTTATTTTCTCTTGTTAATCTTTTTTTTTAAAGTCTAATTTGCATGGTCAATAAAACCAAGATGGTTACAGGGAATATTTTCTTCTCCAACAATACTTTTATAATAAAACTCCCAAGGTCTATTCTGACTTCCAGCTTCAATTTATAAACCTGTTTTGCCCCTTTGAGCCATCTGAGTGGCAGTTTTGCAGTGCCATTCCTTGCATGCCCAAGATATTGGGACTCTGTGGTTTGCCCAACTTTTAGTCAGAGATACAGAGGAAGCATAGTTAATTACCAGCATTAATGATTGTTAAGAGCAAATTTTTATAGAACATTACTGTGTGTCAAATACTATGTTAAGTGCTGAGTGTTAACATCTCATTTAATCCTCAAAATTGTCAAAAAAATTCAGCCAAGTAAATTTTAAAGATTAATTGGTTTAAAAAAATGATTCATAAATTGAGGAGCATTTCATCTAGTAAATAGAGGAGAACTCTGAGGAGTTTTGCAAAATGGAGGGCTTTTATAGAAAGATGGTAGGGCAAGAAAGTTATTAGCCAAAGGGAAGGATTGTTCAGACTACTTTTTCATGGTGGCTAAAGCAAGGGGTCTTATCTTCCCTAGGTGCACGGAGAGGGTCCATGTGGCAGACTCACTGGTGCTGACTGTAAAATTTCTGACTGATTAGTTAAGACTACATTTCTGGGAGAGGTTGAAATTGCAGTTAGATTCTATATTAATTTCCTGGTCTGGGACTCAGCCTAAGGTGCTATTTTGGGCCTGTGCTTTTCTCTTTAACACAACATTCCAGCCATCCTGGCATTGTTATTTCCATTTCAGAGAAAAGAAAAATGAGACTAACTTGTTATGCATTAGGCAATTAGTAAATAGCAGAATCAAGATTTAAACCCCTGACCCTCTGACCCTAGAGCTAGCACTCTTATCCATTATTCTGGATGTGAACTTTTACATATATTCTGATTTAAACTATTGAAATCAGTACTAGTATTAGCAATTTCCTATTGACAGATCAGTCAAAAATATTTCAGTGATTATTAGAATCATAAACTGAACAAAGAACTAGAGCTTTTCTTGCTGTTTTAAGTAGTCCAGAAAAACTTTAGTTTATTATATTGGTGTTTGACTTTGCAGGTCTCAGAAAAGGATGCGCTCAGTAAGTGAATTTGGTATTTTTCATTTCTTCTGCTTTCCCCCTTCGGGAGTTCCTGTGGAGATGCTAATGATGATAGTTGACATGGATCAAAGGCAGACAAAACATAAGGGAGAAACCGCTGGCAGGAGCCTGGCTGATGGAATAGAAAGCCCCTGAGGAATCCACTCCTGAATGACTAAAAAGCTTCAGCCTAGACTTTAAAGTTTGAAGTTGAATACTGGTAAGGAAGCTACCTTCTAACTTGCTGATGAAGCAGGGAGAAAGGTTCAACTTGTCAGAAAAAGTGAAGCTTCCAGCCTTCTTATATTGAAATAGGAACCCACAGGTTATTCACTTCCCCCTCCTTTCCTTCTCAGCAACATAAGAGAGTTTAGGCTGAACTTAAGTTCATATAGCAGCACAAATCTCTGTGGGTGTGACTATGAATCTATTTTTCAGATAGATTCTAAAGCTTTCTGAGGACGTGATTTATTTCTCTTCTTTCTAGGCCCTAAGCAAAGTTTTGCTCACCACTGCTAATCAGTACATTTGTTGACGTTGATGTAGTTTCTACTTTAACAAATGAAGAGTGAAAATGAGGGGCACCTGGGTGGCTCAGTGGGTTAAACCCTCTGCCTTCGGTTAGGGTCATGATCTGGGGGGGGGGTGTCCTGGGATCTAGCCCCACATGTGGCTCTCTGCTCAGCAGGGAGCCTGCTTCCCTTTCTCTCTCTCTGCCTGCCTCTCTGCCTACTTGTGATCTCTCTCTGTCAAATAAATAAAATCTTCAAAAAAAAAAAAAAGTGAAAATGAAGGACCTTTGTCTTTACTTGCTGCTTTAGGAATTTTGACTGAGTACCTAGGATAGCTCAAAGTTGTTAATAAGCTTAAAAAGCACATGGTTACACGGGACATGCAACTAAAAGATGAGAGAAGTAGGGCTGGAAGGTCAGATTAATGTGACAACTAAAAGGGCAGCGAAAGCCAGAAATTAAAGTGGATCTTATTTTTTTTTTTAAGTTAAAACTTTAAATATAAATAGGTAATTCCATTTGTTTAAAACACAAAACCATAAACCTTCACTTTCCTCTGCAAAATGAGTTGGATGGAGTAGGGTGTGAACCAGGAAATGCTCTTTCGGGCCTTCCAGCACTGATATTCCGGAATATTACACCGGGTTCAGGATGCCAGCTTGTTGCTAAATTTGATCATTTACTGTATGCATGTTAATCGACTTGTTTTCTTTCAGTGCCCACCTCCAATACCGGGCCTTTCGAGACCGAATCTGATTCCCCGGACGGCACCCACAATTGGGCACAACGTCCTGAGGAGGCGCCCTATAAATGCTAAATTAATGAATCCCCGTGGATTCTATCGCGCTTATTCGTTAGCTCTCCCAAGGCTAGATCCCGAGTCCTATTCAGGGCCAGGCAGAGGTCAAGATTCCTTCCTCCATCCGTTCCACACTTCCTTCCCTCCATAACCGAGTCTAAACTGGTGACTGCATGGTGATTAGCAGCGGTTGTTCTCCCTGCGGGAGAACTTAACTTGCTCTAATGATCTGGGACAGGCATCTGACCCCAACAAAGCCAGGGCTGCGTAAGTCCCCAACCCGGAGAGAGCCAGGAATTGCCTCACAGCAGATCCAAAACAGTTAATCTTTGAAGACGTGGGTGGACCAAAGAAAGCCGGAACCCTTGGTTAGCCACGCAGTCCGCTGTAAAACGTGTCCCCCTCTTCCTCCTACAGTATCTTGTTGCTAGAGCAACCGTGGGCGTCACCAACCTGACCGCGGAAGTAGGACAAAAAGAGTACACGTCTTCAGCCCTGGGACAGAGCCATAGCGCAGGCGCTTTAATTTTCTCTGGCCGCAGCGTTCTTCCGTAGAAGTACTCTGCGTCTGCGCATTAGTTGTTTCGCGCCTTGGCCCGCGTATACGCCTGCGCTAAGAGGCAAATCGGGGAGGGTGGAGCTGGGTTAGAGCGGTGCGCAGGCGCCAAGACTACATCCGGCGTGGTCGTCGTTGGGACGGGAGTTCGGGGATCGCGGGCCGAAGAACTGAGTGTGTAGTCATGTCGGCGTCGGTAGTGTCGGTCATCTCGCGGTTCCTAGAAGAGTACTTGAGCTCCACTCCTCAGCGTCTGAAGTTGCTTGACGCGTACCTCCTGTACATACTGCTGACCGGAGCGCTGCAGTTCGGTTATTGTCTCCTCGTGGGGACCTTCCCCTTCAACTCTTTTCTCTCGGGCTTCATCTCTTGTGTGGGGAGCTTCATCCTAGCGGGTAATGATTCTATACGTAATCGCAGTAACAATGTTTACTTTGGTGCGCTGATTTTGTTCCTACAGCACCCTCCTTTATATCAGATCACCGTCATGGGAAGTTATGAGAGGAGCCTGCACTGCCCTCTTTTGTGAACGGGGAAACCGAGGCTCAGAAAGGTTGCCACAAGCCCAGTGTCAAACAGCTGGAATTCTGGAGAAACCCTCTTTATGTTGCTGTTCAGCTTGGTGATCCACTTCACTTCATCTTGGTCCAGGAAAACTCCCATTTCACTTAGCCTTAACATAACCTTTAAAGTTGGTAGACCTTTAAAATGGAAAACGCAACTCTGAAGCATCTCTCTCGCCTCAGCCTCATCACTGCTAACCGCTAGTGAAACAATTCTGTGAACAGCGTAAGAAATACATAGGTGGTTTGCTTGTTGACTCACCTTTTTTTTTTTAAGATTTTATTTATTTGACAGAGAGACAGCGAGAGAGGGAATATAAGCAAGGGGAATAGGAGAGGGAGAAGCAGGCTTCCTGCTGAACAGAGAGCCAGATGAGGGGCTGGGTCCCAGGACCCTGGGATCTTGACCTGAGCCGAAGGCAGATGCTTAATTGACTGAGCCACCCACGCATCCCTCCTACTTTGTGTGTGTGTGTATGTATGTATGTATGTGTATGAAGCTTTTACTTTGTTGTGCTGAACTCAATTTTTATTCGCAGAACTCTATTTTAGCAGTATTATTCTGAATCCCAGCATTTGATACCTTGTAGACTGCCATACTTAACAAGAGCTGACTGTCCCATAAATTTTTTTTTTTTTTAAAGATTTTATTTATTTGACAGAGAAACAGCAAGAGAGGAAACACAAGCAGGGGGAGTGGGAGAGGAAGAAGCAGATTTCCTGCTGAGCAGGGAGCCTGATGCAGGACTCCATTCTAGGACTCTGGGATCATGACCTGAGCTGAAGGCTGTTGCTTAACCACTGAGCCACGCAGGAACCCCTCTCCCATAAATTTTTTTGCCAAAATCTGACCTTTCTGGCCCAGTAGGAACTCAAGTGAATGCTAAGTTCAGGCTTGGCCCGTGAGAGATGGCCAGTCCACTTTATAGATGGCCACCAGTTGGGCCTTTCTGGTCACTGGTATTGCCTTCCTTCTGACTTTTAGAACAAGCCAGAACTCATTTTTCTTCCATTGTGATTGTTATAAGTCAGACCATCAATTGCATTTTGAGTCTTAATACAAGGTACTAGCTTTGGGGGGTGCATCAGATTTGTGTTTTTTGTCCTCAGTGAGTTTATAGTCTAGTTGGGGGCACAGACAAAATACAGCCTTAGAATTGTTCATTTTTGTTCATTTATAGTGGTTCTCTGTCCGTAGAGCTATAGGATGCTTTTTTTTTTTTTTAAAGATTTTATTTATTTGTCAGAGAGAGAGAGGGAGAGAGAGCGAGCATGCTTTTTATATAAATACTAGTTCAGACTCATACCAAAGGTACTCTGCCTTCTCTCTCAGAACTTAAGCATTAGGACTTAATAATTTGTGCACTAGCCTGTTAATTGGATATTTCATTATAATCTTTGAGTTTTGTCCTAGATGACCAAGACCTGGTTCTCTGTGGCAGCATTGTGGATATCAGGAATTGAACTGTCACTATGGCCGTATACACCAGATAGATACACTACCCTTTTTGCTCCAGATTCCTGACCTCCTATCCGACTCCCCATGACTCCCCCCCCCACCCCAGACTGTTCAAGACTAAGAATTTTATTGTTCAAACTGGAGAAGGAATTTTGAGAACCTCTAGTGACTTTTGTTTGACGATTTTGTCTTCCATGTCTGCAAGGTTAGGAATGGGTGGGGCCCAAGTTGATTGAAAAGAACGTTTCTTGCTGCAGTCACCCTGGCTTTATAAGCCTTTTAAGGTTAAGAATGCCTTCCCAGGGCTACAAAAGAGAGTGTGATTTACTGAAGAGTGTGTGGACTACAGTTGTAAATTATTGGTGTGATGAAGCCAGAAGATCTTTTTTTTTTTTTTTTAAAGATTTTATTTATTTATTTGACAGAGACAGATCACAAGTAGGCAGAGAGGCAGGCAGAGAGAGAGGAGGAAGCAGGCTCCCTGCCGAGCAGAGAGCCCGATGCGGGACTCTATCCCAGGACCCTGAGATCATGACCTGAGCCGAAGGCAGCGGCTTAACCCACTGAGCCACCCAGGCGCCCCCAGAAGATCTTTTTTTAACAAATAATTTTTTTTAAAGATTTTATTTGATTTGACAGACAGAGATCACAACTAGATAGAGAGGCAGACAGAGAGAGGGGAAGCAGGCTCCCCGTGAGCAGAGAGCCCTGTGTGGGGCTCGATCCCAGGACCCTGAGATCATCACCCGAGCCAAAGGCAGAGGCCCAACCCACTGAGCCACCCAGGCGCCCCCAAATAATTTTTTTCTTATGCCAGGTCTTGTTTTTGAGGCTGTTGTAGCTAAAAATGAGTTGGCAGACTCCTATCCCTCCTCCCCAGTGGGAAAGTCCTAGCTTGTCTTTGAAGACAATGTCTAGTTAAAGGGCACAGTGATAGTGGAGTCAGGGGGATTGGGATTTCCAAAGCTGTTAGATAACAGGTAATTAGGCCAGAGAAATGAAAGTTGCTTCAGGAAAGGAAGTATTTATGACAATTCATAGTTAACCATCAAAGGGTATCATTTGCATTTCTTTTGACAGCGTTGCCCTTACTAGGTCCTAACTCTTGTGCCATTTGTTAGCTCAGATGCTCAACAGGGAATGTGTTAATGGGAAATTTTGAAATTTGGAGTTTATTTGTTGTGATTATTGGGAAGGGAAGCCTTGTACTTGTTTATGGTGCTGGGTTTCTCATTTTCTGGTGGTTTGTGTCCTGTTGGAAGAGAAGGGAGGAGGCCTGTTTAGCTGGAGAATGGGAATTGTAGGAGATAAGGATGGTTTAGATAGTGCTGGATGCTCGAGCTTTGACAGGGCCAGGCCAATGATTTTATTCTGTAGGTAATAGGAAAGCATCTAAGGAGTTTAAAAAAATTTTTAAATCTAATTAATTAGTTAATTTTTAAAGACTTTATTTATTTATTTGAC
The DNA here is from genome assembly GCF_020171115.1 of Neogale vison. Lineage (NCBI taxonomy): Eukaryota > Metazoa > Chordata > Mammalia > Carnivora > Mustelidae > Neogale > Neogale vison. The sequence continues at coordinate 73,646,025 of NC_058103.1, forward strand.
AGAGATCACAAGTAGGTAGAGAGGCAGGCAGTGGGGAGGGGAAAGCAGGCTCCCCGCTGAGCGGGGAGCCTGCTGTAGGGCTTGATCCCAGGACCCTGAGATCGTGACCTAAGCCAAAGGCAGAGGCTTAACCCACTGAGCCACCCAGGCACCCTTAATTTTATTTATTTTTAAAAGTTTATTTATTTAGTAAAGCAAACTCTATACCCAACATGGGGCTTGAACTCACAATCCTGAGACCAAAAGTTACATGCTTTTCTGACTGAGACAGCCAGGCGTCTTCCCCTCCCAACCCCGCCCCTGCCAACTTTTTTTTTTAAATTTGAGTAAGGGAGAGACTTAGAATTGGTGTTAGCCTACACTAGATGAATTGGTGGGAAAAGTTATTTAGTTTGGTTTCCTAATTTCTTTTTGGCAGTCTTTTTTCTTACATTTCATCTGCATGTGTTAATTAAGCATATGCTCTTTGAAAATTGATCAGTGTATTTTTAACCCATATAGAATGCAATAACACTTTTAAAAAGCCTGGTGTTATTTGCTCTCAGTGGAAATGATCTATTTTCTTCTACTTCCTTATGGCTGGGAGACTTACCATGATTTTAAGAAGGGAGCCCGAGATAGAAAATTGTCATTGAGAAATCTTTTTTTTTTTGTGGATCAACAGTGTAAAGTATAGTAAGCTTTAAGAGACAAATTTCAGATTTCCTTAGCAGCAGACTGTTTATCTTATGGTTAGATATCTCTAGCTGAGGACATCTGTCCCTTTGGTAGAGTAACATTCCTGTGTTGGCAGCCCTTCTAGTTTCCTTTTTTACTTAAGTGAAATCCCTCTTTCTGCTCATTCAGAGTGCTATTTAGGAGAGACAAATGGAAAACACGAAGACTGTTTTTTAAATAAGTCTTTGATCTGGAAATCAGTTAAGTCATTTTTACAACTTCGTCTATTTTATTTTCTATAAGAAACAATTCTGGATTTTTATTTTTATTTTTTATTTTTTAAAAGATTTTATTCATTTACTTGACAAAGAGAGATCCCAAGTAGTCAGAGAGGGTGGCAGAGAGAGAGGGGGAAGCAGGCTCCCTGCCGAATAGAGAGCCTGATGTGGGGCTCGATCCCAGGACCTTGGGATCACAACCTGAGCTGAAGGCAGAGGCTTGACCCACTGAGCCATCCAGGTGCCCCTAATTCTGGATTTTTAAAAAATTAATTTATATTTTTGAGAGAAAGAGAGCATGTGCGCTTGAGAGGAGGAGTGGGGCAGAGGGAGGGGGAGAGAGAGAGAATCTCAAGCAGACTTCCTGTGGAGCAGGGAGCCAGATGTGGGACTGGATTTTACCACCCTGAAATCAGGACCGGAGCTGAAATCAAGAGTTGGGTGCTTAACCAACCTAGCCATCCAGGCTCTTTGGATTTAAAAAGAAAAAAAAAAAAAAAAAAAAAAAAAGTTTTGTTTCTTCCAATTTACAAATCCGAAAGCAGTTTGAATTTGAAAGGCAAGGACGCCTAATCCAGAATGTTTTTCTCTCATGGGAGCTTTTGGGCCATGTGGACTGGGGGGTCCAGCATTTCTTTGGGCATTATCTGTCGGATTTATGGGCCCTAATATCTATCATAACTGCTATCCAAGAGATTGAAGTTTGCTAACCTTGTGCCCGAGAGTCCTGTTTAGAAATATTTCATTTATAAATCTTCCATAGCTGTTGCTCGCTTTCCATCCTCAGTGTCTCAGGCTCTCACGACCTCTTGTCGAGACCCCTGTAATCTTCTTCATTCCTCCCCCAGGCTTGATTTGACTTGCAAATCTGCTCATGCCTCTCCCTGTGGAAATATAGTCTTGTGGTTCCCAGTGAAAAATTAAAAATCTTTTTTGTGACACCAGGCTCTTATCTCCAGCTTCACCTCTTACCTCTGCTTCCTCTATATTTTATACCCCTGCTTTATTGAGTTAACTTGGTATTCTCTGAAGATACTGTGATGTCTTAAGCTATTTGTACCTTGGCTTGACTGCCTGGGAAATACCTTCACTTCTTAGACAACTCAGCTCAAGTGCTGCTTCCTTTTGGAACTCTTCCCTGACTCTTCCAGCAGATCTGGGTCTTTTTTTGTATATGTTTTACCTGTTGGTGGGGGGGGGAAGAGGGTGGAAGAGAGGAAGGTGTGGCACGTTGATACTGCGCTGTATTTGTTTTTGTGTCTGTCTGTCTGCTGGAGGGTCAGCCCTTCGAGGATAGGGGCTGTCTTTTCATCTCTGCATTGTTAACTGCTTAACACTGTAAAAATTAAATTGTGAGGGCACCTATAATAAGTAAATGAATACTAAGCAATTATGTGCCAGATTCTCTGCCAAGGTACTGAGGATGAGCTGTGAGACACACAGACATGGTCTCTGCCATTCTAGAGTTTGTAATCTAGTGGGAGATAGAGATAATTGGCTATAGTGCTGTGATGGAGAAGTATTGGTGAAACTAGGAATACAAATGGACACTCAGCTTTGCCCAGTGGTCCTATAATAATTCTCTAATATCTTAGCTTTTCCAAAATATGCATCATAAGTTCTTTTGACTTTTCCATATGTCCTCTCTTCCTTTGTTCTCAGTTGATAATCTTGTTTTACCTTTTTATTTTTTTAATTTTAATTTTTAATTTTTTTACTAAAAAGGTAGACAGGAATCCTTTCATCTTCCCAGTGAGAAGTCATATAGCAGCTCATTTGCACCTGTACCTCTACTCTTTTACTTCCCCTGATAATGGTTGATGTGTCCCTTTCCTGTTCAATGCCAACGCCTTCACTTGGGCAGAAGAACCAATGTTCTCTTGCTTCCTCAGGGACTCAACCTCTGTGATCATCTTTCCATGCTGCATTATTAATATCTCTCTGCTGGATCATTCCCATGGTACAAGCATGCTCTGATATTGCCAAAATAAAAAGTGTTTATTTGGTCTTAGATGCCCATCCAGCTGCCATTCTGTTTCTTTCCAATCCTCAGAGAATACCATGAAAGAATAGTCTAGTTGCTGTTTCTGCTTTCTCACTTTCCATTCATTCCTCACCCCATTCTTGTGGTGGTCTGTTGTCACCACTCTGGCTCAACTACACTTACCATCTTGACAAACCTAATGGCCATCTCCCTCACCTTGCTTGAATGCCCAGCAGCATTTAGCATTTAATATTGTTGGCTGCTGTCTTCTCTGTGTGGACTTTCTTCTTGAGGCTTTTATAGCACTCTTGGTTGTTCCTTTTTACCGCGTTGGTTTTTCCTTCCTACTCTTTGTGCTGGGTGCTTTGCAGTCTGAGGACATGGAGCTAGACCTCCTCTGGTCTCTGATTTTTTTTTCCGTAGGTGAATTTAAATAATGTCTATATAACTGTAATTTACTACATTTACGTTTTTAGTTCTGACCCATTCTCTGTATTCCAAATTAGTAAATCCAGTTGCCCACTTGACATCTTCACTTGATGTCTGGTATATAAAACTCCAAATTGAACCTTTCTGCCCAGCCATCTGCCTCTTCACAGTCAGTACACTGGTTGAAGCCTTGATCCCTTATTTCTGTTATTTCCTACGTCACATCCATTTCATCAGCAAGCCCTGTCTTCTCCAAAATATAGTCTGTATCTCTTCACTTCTGTTTGTTTTTACTACCATTACATGCTCCTAAGTGGTTCCTATGCTCCTTTAACTCCATAAACCATTCTCTGGTGCAATTCTAGCAACCTTAACAATTATAATTCAGATTATTTTACTCATCTGTTCAAAACTCTGAAATGCTTGGGCACCTGGGTGGGTTAAAGCCTCTGCCTTCAGCTCAGGTCATGATCCCAGGGTCCTGGGATCGAATTCCGCATCGGGCTCTCTGCCCAGTAGGGAGCCTGCTTCCCTCTCTCTCTTCTGCCTGCCTCTCTGCCTACTTATGATCTCTCTCTGTCAGATAAACAAGTAAAATCTTAAAAACAAAACAAAACAAAACAAAACAAAAAAAAACTCCAAAACTCTGAAGTGCTCTATTGCACTTAGACTACATCCAGACTCTTTCCTGAAGCTTACACAACCCCACAGGATTTGGCCCTTGTCTCCCTCTTGCTCTTGATCACTATAATCTAGTTAGTCTGACCTATACCTAGAATATGTCAGGATTGTTCTTGCTACCTGGAATGCTCTGGCCCCAGATCTTTGCATGGTTGTCTCCTATTTTTCAAATTTTGGTCTTAAGTAACATCTCTTAGATCTTCTGTGACTACCAGATAAAAATAGCTTCCTGGTCACTCTCTTATTACCTTCTTTTATTTTCTTCATAGCACCTATTACTAAGTGATACTTCCCTTGTTTAGTGCTTACTTACTTGTTCTTCTCTATTACAGTGTGAGATTCTTGGGAGCCAGACTCTTGTTATTGTGCCACGTTCCCAGTACCTGGGATGATGCTTGGCACATAATAGATGCTCAGTAAATATTATGCTGGATGAATGAACATTTAAGGAGATAGATTAAATTAGGATGTTTAAATGAAGCAGGCTGCCTTAGGAGATAGTAAATTTCCATCTTTGGAAGTGTTTAGGGAGATAATGAAGGATCATTTGTGGAGGAGCTTTTTGAACAGATGTTCTTGGCCATTTTTGTATCCCAGTGTGTCTGAGGAATAAGACACCCCTATCAGTAACACAGGTTCTGGAAAGTTTGTAATTCTCCACCTGGGGATGCTTGTCAGATTCGGGAAGTGGTGAGTGTACTTTGGAAAACTTCCTGGGTGATCATGCAGCCTCCCCCAGAATGCTCACCCCCACCTCCTCTTGGGCATTATGTATCAAAATGGGTGTTGGTCTTTATAACTCGAAGGTCTTTTCCATCTCCATCGGTCTCTTAATGTTGTCATTAAAATAAGCTGGGTGACTGTGACCACGGTAACCGTACACCCCAGTTCATTACCTTATTCACCCTCATGGGGAGCTTCTCTTTTGTTCCGTTAAAATTCCTGAAACACTACTCTATCCCTAATCTCCATCTCAGTAGCCACTGTTAATAGTTTGGTATCTCCTTCTCCAAATTTTTCCTAGGTTCCAACTAAAAGAAATGAGAAAATAATGATACCTATTTTTTTCTTAAGAGAAATATGGAATGGAATAATTTTTTTAAAAGATTTTATTTATTTATTTGACAGAGATCACAAGTAGGCAGAGAGGCAGGCAGAGAGAGAGGGGGAAGCAGGCTCCCTGCCGAGCAGAGAACCCAACCTGGGACTTGATCCCAGGACCCTGGGATCATGACCCGAGCCGAAGACAGAGGCTTCAACCCACTGAGCCACCCAGGTGCCCCAGAATGGAATAATTTTTTAAAAAGATTTTATTTATGCATTTGATAGAGACACAGCGAGAGAGAGGGAACACAACCAGGGAGAGTGGAAGAGGAAGAAGCAGGCTTCCTACCCAGCAGGGAGCTTCATAAGCAGGGCTCTATCCCAGGACCTTGGGATCATGACCTGAGCTGAAGGCAGATGCTTAATGACTGATTCACCCAGGTGCCCCTGGAATGGAATGATTTTTTTGTCTTTTTTTTTTTTTTTTTAACTTAATATATCTTGGCTATCTTTGCTGTAGAGAATTTGTCTTTTTTTTTTTTTTTTGAATAATTGCATGGGATTTCATTGCATGTCTAGTGTAATTTATTGAAATAATCCTCTTGGTGACATTTGGACTGTTTTTACTTTTTTTTTCAACTTTATGAACATGCTGTTAGAAATTCTTTGTTCTGTAAGATAAATTCCTTACTCAAAAAGTAAAAACATTTTAAATATTAATGCGTATTGCCAGTTCTCCCAAATGGATGAACCAGTCTGTACTCTCCACGGCAGGATTTTAATTGGTTGCCCTTGCTTCAGTCAATGTCCTTCATTATTTTGAAGGGTCCAGGTGCTTGAAAAGATCAGTGGTGTTTCCACAGTGTTTACATGCTTAAGCATAATGAAAACTGTTGCTGTGGTGATGGCCTCTGGAGAGCTGGTCTGGTAGTTTTCTGATCTTTGGGTTAGATCTCAGTTCATTTTCTTTCTTGGTTGGTGATGGAGCGGATGCTAGCCTGAAGCAAATTTGGGTTTTCTTAAGTGGCATAATTATTTAACACAGGCATAAAGACATTTTGGGGAATTGTATTGCTGGAGCTTGCTTTTCGTCTCAAATGGTGACCATGGCTAATGAATTTAGCAGGTTGGCATCTTCAAGGATGTAGAATGAGGCAGGAGAGAGGTCTCGGTCAAGTTTATATAGTTTAGGTCTCTTGCATTTTTTTGGAGGAGCAACTGCTAGAACTTTAAGATCAAAACTTAAATTTATGAGGTCCTCATAGATAAGCAATCTTATATTTATACTGTGTGCTATCCAATATTATACACTTTTTATTAGAAAGTAATCCACAGTTTTACAACATTGTGTCATTTAGCCCAGCCCCTTTGTAACTTCCTCACCTGCATCCCAATTGAGGTATAATTAGAAACTGAAATCGGGAGATAAGATAGTTCTGAAGATATTTTGGTTATATCTATCTTTTTCTGAGTAAGCTTTTGGTTTTTAGCCTGAGAAGTCATACTTTTTTTCTTTAACAAGAGCATAAAAACATAAGTATACAATCATGAATTCCTAAATTTACCCATCTAGCCAGCACACAGAGCAAGCTACAGGTTGTTCCTAGCACCTAGAGGCCTCCTCCTTGCACTTTCACAGTCATTCCTCCTCCTCTGAAAGATAAAAACCACTATCCTGGTCTGTATTACTATAGATTGGTTGGCCTCGCATTAAGCTTTATATAAATGGAATCATACAGCGTGTCTTTTTTGTGTCTGAATTGTGTTGCTTAACATTATATTTGTGGAATGCATCCATATTTTGAAGTTCTTTTTTACTGCTGTATAGTATTTTATTGTGTGCATATGCCATAATTATACCCCATTTACTGTTCAGAGACATTTAGAGTGTTTCTAGTTTGGGGCTCTCATGGGTATCGTTCCTTTGGATGCACTTAACGTATCATTACTGTTAGAATTATTGAAACGTAGGGTAGGGGTGTGTTCATTAGCAGTTTATGTGTTTTATGTTTCTAGATAATCATTTTCATGTTTTGCTTCTTGTGCAGTTTGCCTCAGGATACAGATCAACCCACAGAACAAGGCAGATTTCCAAGGCATCTCCCCAGAGCGAGCCTTTGCTGATTTTCTCTTTGCCAGTACCATCCTGCACCTTGTTGTAATGAACTTCGTTGGCTGAATTATTCCCATTTACTTAATTGGGGAGTAGGAGACCAGAAGAATGTAAGTACTGATCATATCCCTTGCCCCATAATGTTGATTTTAGGAATAGAAATTGAGTGTGGCTGGTTTTGATTATGGTTACCAAGGTTCCCATATTGCTGATAAGACACTTGGAGAATTTTCTGTCAGAATGCAAAGTATGCATAATATCATCATGATTCATCAGTGCTGCCTCTTTTGGTCATTGCCTTCCCTTCTCACTGTTTTGCAAATCATTAAGATAACAGAAAGTAAGTTTGCCTCTAGCTAATACATTAATTTCTACATCAATAACTCCATGAAAACAACTAAGATCTTGGAAGAGACGTAAACTGTAGGTTCTTCCTGGAGATTTGCTCCATATTTCTTTCTGGTTTTGATCTCAGATAACTTAAATTGTGGGGCCGTTGTCCACCCTCGTAACTAGTCTAGTGCTTATACCTTATATGGTGCATATGCCATCCAGTACATGCTGAATGAATGAATGTGGCCATTTACTAATAATGTGTGTACTAAAGTGGAAATAGATGGGGAATTTGGATTGGCCTGGGAGAAGACTTTAAAATCTACGATGAGATGTCATTTGGTTCATTTGTCATTTTCCTTTTATTCACAGTAGAGTTCCTTTTTTTTTTTTCTAAATAAACTCCTACGTAGAATCCCAGTCTATAAAACAAGCAGTGGAGCTGGAGTTGTTCTCACTGACATAGCTGAGAAGCCCTCTGTGCTTGGCCCCTCTTTCAGGGGTGATATGCCCTTCGCTTTATCCCTCCCTTCCAAGCAGAATCCTAAATCTCTAAGAAGTACGTGAGTATTTTCCAATCTGTATGTTGACCTTATTATTTTGCATATGAGAAAACAGAGGCCTTCTGTGGCCAGCTAAGTGGTTGCAAAGAAGTGCCTTAGACAGTGGTGCTCTTGGCTTAGTGCTTTTCTAGTAGCCCACCTAGTTTACTGATGATGAATGTGCTCTTTTCTGTGCCTTTCCACTACAAAATTTAGTGTTGTTGCTGTTGGGTGGCAGATAAAGAACTTTAGGAAATGTTATCTTTTTTGGGGGAAGAATTTCTTTCTTCTTTCTGTCACTACTTAGAAATCTATCATTTTTAGGGGCGCCTGGATGGCTCAGTGGGTTAAAGCCTCTGCCTTCGGCTCAGGTCATGATCCCAGCGTCCTGGGATCGAGACCCATATCAGGCTCTCTGCTCAGCAGGGAGCCTGCTTCCTCCTCTCTCTCTCTCTCTGCCTGCCTCTGTGCCTGCTTGTGAGCTCTAGCTGTCAAATAAATAAATAAAATCTTAAAAACAAGAAAAAAGAATTCTTTCATTTTTGTACTAGTTAGTAATATAGCACGTGAATTAGCAACCATTTACAAAGTGTATGCAGTAACGTGACAAGGATTGTACATCAGTTTTGGCATGAATGAATCCATTAACTGGTAATGTTACATGAGTTCTTTCTATTATTGATAATCGCCTCAAAAACAGTTCTGTTAATTCATGTAAGGTTTCATTTTTGGTAGTGGCAAGTTAACAGAAATGGTTTATTTCAGTGAAAAAGTTTGAGAAGTACTTCTTTCTACTATTCTTTATTAAAAAAAAAATTATTTGACTAAGAGGGAGAGCACAAGCAGGTGGAGTGGCAGAAGGAGAGGGAGAAGCAGGCTCCCCACTGTACAAGGAACCGGATATGGGGCTTGATCCCAGGACCCAGGGATCATGACCCGAGCCAAAGGCAGATACTTAACCACCTGAGCCACGCAGGTGTCTCTCTTTCTACCATTCTCATAAAATTTAGCTCTTTGGACACCTGATCAGGACTTGAGTTGTCCCCCGTCCCTCCACTTACCACCCCTTCTATGTGCCGTTCAGTGCCTTGTTACCAGGATAGTAGGAGAGAAGGCCTATGAACACACCAGTTAAAATTCGGCATAGTTAAAGCCACAACAGAGTGCTGTGGGAGTCCGAACACAGTGCTGTGGGAGTCCAGAAAAGGGAGCTATGTGCTCTTTGGGAGCGGAAGCAGCAGACACGGTGTCTGAGAATGATAACTCCTTGAGCAAAGCTAGAAAACCAAATCAACATTGACCTTACATTTGGCAAACCTCATGAGTCACTTTTGGGCTCTCTGATAGTAACCTTGCTGGAAAGGTCCTAACGTCTAACTGCCTTACTTTAGATTACTAAAATAATTTTTTCTAGATGAGTCATGTGTGTTTAGGAAGGGAACAGAACAAACAATTCAAGGATGTTCTCTAGGCTCAGGGAGATACCAAAGCATGGAAAATGATTTCCTAGGACTGTCATGATTGGAGGAGGACTTTGCTGCAGAGAGCTCAGTATTTCAAAATTATGACAAAAACAGAGACAAAAAAGCAGGCTCAGCAGGAACTGCGTACTGCAGACCATATTAACAACTTACAGCCACCTGTTCCACTGGGAATTACGGGCCCAAGGTACAGCAAAATCTTCAAGTGCCAGATTACAGTGTTAAATCATTCTTTAGAGCATGTACTCATTGAAAAATCCTTCTCTCTGGGACACTGCCCAAAAGGTTTTTCACTGAGATCTTTCATTTGACATAGGTTACATTGTCCTGCTTTTAATTCTTAAACATAACATCTTTTTGCCCTTCTTATGTGCTTCTAACCCAGCTATGTGGGTAGTGTGCCAAAACACTTTTAAAATAATTTCCAAGTGAGTTGTCAATATTTATACCAACTTAGAAGGTAGAACAAAACAGATTGAACATTCTCCATACTTGCCAAGTACATTGAGGGTTGGGTATAAAAAGAATAAACATCTGTAATGTACTGCTCTTGCATGAATTGGGGGATGACATTTAAAACCAGCAGCTACTCTGAAAAAGGCAGATCAAAAGAAAATGGCATTGAGTTGAAAAGATAAATTTATTCAAGGAGAAGCAAATAAATTAACAGTGAGAGCTCACCATGGGTCAGACTTTAAATGCTTATTGTTCTGTGTCTTTATTTTCAAAATAACCTCATGAGGATAGGTTTGCTCATTCCATTCATAGATAAGAAAGTCTGATAATCCAGTCTGACTTCAAAAAAATTTTTTATACCCTATTTTTGCTCCAGTTTGTTTACTGTAAAGTATTTGACAATTTCAGTGTTAAAGAAATGTTTAAAAAGTTATCGTTCTCTCATAATTATTCTTTATTGTTCTTGTTATGATAGTTTAAAAAATACAGAAAAGTACAGAGAATAATGTAACCAACCACTACGGGGAATTAAGATTTTGAATAGATTAGGGGTACTTGGGTGGCTCAGTTGGTTAAGCTCAGGGTGGGATCAAGCCCTGTGTCTGGCTACCTGCTCAGAGGAAGTCTGCTTCTCCTTCTCCCTTTGCCTCTCCCCTCCCTGCTTGTGCTTGCACTTTCTCTCTCTCTCTCCGCTAAATAAATGAAATCTTTAAAAAAAAAAAAAAAAGGGGGTTTTGAACAGATTAGACATTGTAGATTCAGCTAAAGTTCCCTTTGAGTCCTTCTCTAGTCCTTGTTCCTTCCGTCTGCTGTAAGACTTGAGCTTCATGACAGTTTCTTTCACCCAGGCCTGATGTAAAACCTAGGTCTGTTAACATAGCCTTTTCCAAGCTTCAGCCTTTGTGGTCTCCTGAAAACACATCCTGCGGTAAAAGAGCCACTCAGTTGACAGCACTGGTTTATATAGGTGTCTATCCCAAGGGCCAAGAGTAAATTCACGACGAGATAGGGGTGTGTGTGTGTATGTGTGTATTTATACTTTTATTTTTTAAATGAGACTTGCTTTGAGATCCCTTTATTTTTAAGCAATCTCCACACCCAGCATGGAACTTGAACTCATGACCCTGGGATCGGAGTTGTATGTTCTGCCGAATGAGCCAGCCAGGTGCCCTTCCCATGATATTTTTTAGATTATCATAAAAATGGAAATGCAGAAGTAAGAAATGCTCCTCATGCGCTTTGGAGTTGCCGATCAGTGTCTGGTACTTAGGTGGCTGTGTATCTGTTTTGAATGAATGTATGACACAGAAATTCAGTAGATTTGAATATATTAACATTTACATAGTATCTAAATATTTTCTGTTGTTTCTTCATGTCTCTTTGTGAAGTTCTTTTCAAAAATTGTCAGCTTATATAAGGGGTTCTGAAGGGAATTGAGGAGAAGAGGGACATAACTACATAGTGTCAAAGTTTGGGAAGGAAAATTCCTGATGACATACATGGCCCCTGGATTTGAGGAAAAGTGAACCAGGCACAAAGGGACAAGCCTGAGCTTGGAAATATGCTCAGCCTGGAGGGAGTTTTGTTTGCCAAATGTTCAAATGCTCATGTTAAAATCTTGTTAGTGTTGCTTTGTTTTTATAATTCTCCCACAGATCTTTAAAAATTCATAGTGTTTAATCCTGGCTGGAACAAGGGGACTGACCGGGCTGGGCAGAACAGAACTCTGACAAGCAGGGCTATTTACAAACAATTGCTGTTGACTTTTCGAATTTTTTTTTATCAATAAAGTACAGTAGTCCCCTCTTATCTGTGGGGATATATTCCAAACCCCCAGTGGATGCCTGAAACCACCAGTAGTCCTGAACCCTACATACACTAGTGTTTTTCATATATATATATATATATATAGTAAAGTTCAGCTTATCAGTTAGGCACAGTAAGAGATTAACAACAGTAACTACTAAGAAAATAGAACGATTATAATATTATACTGTAATTAAAGTTTTGTGAATGTGTTCTCAGAATATCTTACTGTCCTGTGTTCACCCATCTTGTGATGATGTGGGATGATAGAATGCCTATGTGATGAGATAAAGTAAGGGGAATGATGTAGGCATTGTGACCTAGTGCTAGACTACTATTGACCTGACAGGTCAGAAGGTGGGTCATCTGCTTCTCCTGTGATTGATTGCAGTGACTATGAATACGGGGGTACTATTGTGTAGTGGCCTAGAAAATTACCTGTGGAAGGGAATCTAAATATTATTATTTAGGCTCTACTGCCACCTAGTGGGGTTGTAATTTCGTTTGCTGAGAACGTACTACAAAGTAAAAGAAAAGTTGAGTTGTGGGGGGAAACCACCAAACTAGATTTGTGATAAAATCTAGTTTCTTTCTAGTCACCTGAGGGCAGCAGAGGTCCAAGTGGGCTTAGATGCTGGTTGGGGGTTGCTTTATAGTCTCACCAGAGGTGGGCAGTGTGGAGTTAGGCACAAAAGGTTATTCAACCTGAAAGTGGCCTAGGGATTTTGTTACGGCCTCAAGTGCATGGAGACCCACTGCTTTTCCCTTTAATTTCTTTTCTTGTCAGTTCAGGAGATCCCTTTTTGGTTCATTCTAGATCTTATTTGCTCCCAACATGACCTCCACTAGTAATAATCTTCAATTTTTTATTTGTGGGGAACTGTTCAGTTTTTATTTCACTTTATCTTTGACATTTCATCTTATGTTGAACTAGTTCTAGCCACCAAATAAGTTCCCAAAAAGGGAACTATTTTAAATTTGAGGAATGTTTTTTGAGCTAAGCACATGGTATGATCTTTTTTTCACTATCCCCTTTTTCTCCAATTGGAGAGGGAGATGAATTCTTTAAGCCATTATTCTTAAAACCCCGAGTCTGCTTATTTTATTTACTAAAAAAGCCACTAATTAATGACTAATTAGTGATTGAACTCTATTTTGTATTTGGTCTGTTTAAAGCTACCCATTAAAAAATATGTCAAATATTGTTATGAAGTACATTGCTACCCTAATTCCTTGTGTTATTTCTCCATCCTTGCTGCTCACATGATTCCTTCTCCATGTCATCCCTGCTCCCAAGTTGTATAGGACTTCTTCTGGGGCCCACTGTGTCCACCTTTAATGCTGCATTTAACAATAGTTAATGAAATTGTTCATCTGCTTTCCTGTCTCTCCCACTGAACTCTTGAATTCTCTGTAGGCTTAGCACAGGGCTAACAGTCACTGTGCATGTTTGTTGAATGAGTGTATGAATAAATAATTTCAGCCCTAAGAAAATGCTATGAAAATAGCTAAGTCATTAGTTACATGGATGCTAACACATGGAAAATGCTGTGGAAGAAAGGAGCCAAGGAAAAAATTCGTATGAAAGGCTGTAGGGTGGGGTGCAAGTATGAGACTAGAAGTTGGAAGACTTGCATTATAGATTTTGCTCTGTTAACTAGTTGATTGGACACATAAGCTTGTTTTTGAGGCCTAGTTTCCCTGTCTGCACAATGAGGGAATTGGCCTGGATGCTCATCAGTCTCTTAAAGCTGCTACAGCCCGTGATTATTAGAATTCGTGATAGTTCTCTCATTGTATTTGAGACGATTCGTGCCATTTGTGTGGATCCTCAGTCGAGCTTTTCTTTTTTTCTTTTTTTTCATGAGTTGTTGCTTTTTATCTGTATTACCAGATTTCCATCATCCATTCACAGGGGGTGGGAAATTAATGTGTCCATATGTAACAAAATGCACAATGTTTGTGTAAGATCTTTTACAAAATTAGATTAACATTTATAAAATGTTTTATAGTTATCACATTACTAGGCTTATGGGACTCACTCTCCCAGAAATGTTAACTCATGTGATCCTCATGGCCCACCCTGTGAGGGAGGTAGTTGAATAGTAGTAGTCTCATTTTACACATAAGGTAATTAAACCTTGGTGAAGTGGGTACCTGGGTGATGCAGTCGGTTAAGTGTCAGCTCTTGGTTTCGGCTCAGCTCCTGATCTCAGGGTTGTGGGATTGAGCCCCGCATTGGGTTCTGCACTGTAGAGTAGGTTTCTCTCTCCCTCTCCTCCTGCCCTTCCCTGCCTTACTAGGAGCTCTCTCTAAAATAAATAAATAAATCTTAAAAAAAAAAATAATGAATCTTAAAAAAAAAAATCTCACCCAGCATTCCAACATATGAGGAAGCTACCCATCAAAATATACTCATTCCAACACGAGGCTCAAACTCATGACCCCAAGATCAAGAATCCCATGCTTCATTGACTGAGCCAGCCAGGCTTCCAATCCTGGTGAAATTTGTATTAACTTGTCTAGGCTCTGGAGCTAGTAAGTGACCAAGTGGAAACTTGATAACAGACATTTTGATTCTGAACATTTATATTCCTTCTCCTCTATTATGTTCGGAGACTTGGATGATGAATATCTACATCTTGTTAAAAGGTTTTCATTAAAAATATTAAACTTACATTTTTTCAATGGGAGAAACTTAGGAGAGATGATAAGAAAAGATGAAGATAGGCTATTTAAAATGTTTCTGTGGGGCACCTGACTGGCTCAGTTGGAAGAGCGTGCAGCTCTTGATCTCGGGTTCATGAGTTTGAGCCCCAGATTGGGCATAGAGATTACGTATATATGTAAATTTAAAAAAAAATGTCTGCAAAGTCAGTCATCTTGGGGTCAGAAGACATGCAAGAGAATGCAGCTCAGGAGACCTGACCTTATCTAGAGAGGATGACATAGGCTCAGTGCTTGCTAGTAGAACTCGGCAATGTGGAAGTGTTATAAGCCTGCTCCATCCAGTACGGTAATCACTAGTCATGTAGTTTTGTTTGTTTTGCTTTTTTAAAGGTTTTATTTTTAAGTAATCTCTACATTCAGCATGGGGCTTGAATTTACAGCTCTGAGATGAAGTTAATGCTCAAAAAAAAAAAAGTCAAATATTCTACCAACTGAAGCACTGAGTTTTTAATTTTACTTAATTTTAACTAAGTTTGAATAGCCACATATGGCTGGTGGCTTCAGTAATAGACAGCACAGCTCTTAACTGATCTGTTAACCTACCAGGTTATCGCTTCCTCATCTATAAAATGAGAGGCTCACAGCAGCTCATGTGCAAAAAGCTCCTGCCATCTTTTGAAACCCATGATCTGTGCCTTCTGAAATTATGATTCAGATTGAGTTCCGAACCTAGAATTTCTGCAGAATGGTCTTGATTCACATTTTCTCTAATTTCATTGTTAATTGGGTGACCAGGATATCCAGGATGAAATTGATTTGAAGGAAAATCAGTATTTGAGTGTATCTGCTTAGTACTGGTGTCTGAATAGAGACACTGCTGGAGAAGAATGGAGATTCCAAATAGAAATGACCCTGTCTGGCGTAGTCTTTTATATCTATACAGAGAATAATTGTTTTTAACTTTGCTTTGTGCCTGGTTTTCTTTTAAGATGATTAGAACAGATTGATCAGATGGCATGGTCTTTTCTGCATGGGTGAAATAGACTGAAGGAGTCATGTGAACTTTTCTCAGTAGGTGTCTCCCATTTTGCATGTCTCGGTCTCAAGGGAAGCAATTTTATTAGTTTCCTGAACCCTTCATCCCCTGGTTTGCAGTGGAAGCATTCTTCTGAGCTGTTGCATAGTCCAGTTTTGTTGAATTAACATTTCAAAGAAACCTAGATCCTCTGTTTTTAGAATACTATCTGGTAAATGTAGTTTTGTGTTAAAAGAAGGGAGCACATCTTTGTTGAATAGAATTTTCTGAAAACCACTATCAAAGAGTCTTAATCCCATGAGTCATTTTGCCTTCTAAATCGACCAGCCCCAGTATGTGAGATTTATTTAACTGTTTTAATACTGAGAAGCTCAGAACTTGACTTTTGTACTAAACTAGGATTTCTTTTATAATTCTTTGTTAAGGCTTCTCACTGAAATGGCCCTGTGTGTCTGCTCTTAACCTTGGCCATTAGAACTAGAAGCACTCATAGTACATAGTCTGTAGCCAGGGAGTTTGCTTTAAGAAATTTGATGGAGTGGGATGACTGGCTAGCTGAATCCACGGAGTATGCAACTTTTGATCTCTGGGTTGTGAGTTCGAGCCCCATGTTAGCTATAGAGATTACTTAATTTAAAAAAACAGAGTCTTTAAAAAAAAGAAATTTGATGGAGTATAAGTAGGTGAGTTTAATAGGTCTGTTTGTTCTTGGTTGGCACTGTGAATGCTTTTTGTTCCTTGTTTTTTGTTCTTTCTTTTTCTCATAATTCTGATGTAGGAATGTTCTACAGTTCCGTACCATTTCTGTGAGTACTGTTGTTAGTAAAATAAAAGTACTCTGGCTAGAAGTCTAATAAGATCTTTCCTTTAAGCTCTGTTGCTAGAATCTGCAGATCACCAGAACTAGTAGGCAAAATACAGTGATGCCCTCTTACCTGCCAGGGTAGCCCAGCACTTCTGAAAGGATGTGTTTTCCAATCTTTTTTTCAAATCATGACACCCAAAGAAGATTGCAGTCTTTTAATGGCAAATGGCAGGAAAAATGGCTGCTGATGGCTGGAAATATTGGCGCCCCTAAGACTATGGGGTCACTTTCTGGCCGCACCCGTATTGTAGTGCACTAGGCCAGCAGCACTCCTGGAGGGACTAGAAAGGAAGCCTGGGTTTGCTGGGAGAGTGCTCTGTCTCACTAGGCACAGATCGCAATCTTGTGTGGCCTGCAGCAATGTGGCTGCTTCCCTTGGAGTTATCCTCCACCTTCTTCTTGCCAAAAATAACCTTATCTTGCAATGAAAATGAAATTATTTCTTCTATTTTGTTCCTTTGTTAAATTCAAGATAGGGAATTTTTCTCTACTTTTTCCTTCCCTGATGTCTTCCTTTTACCCCCTACTTTCCAACTGAAATTTAGTTCTTTGTATGCTTTCTCGATCCAGAAAAGCCTTTGAGGCTAAGTTGCAGCCTCTCTCACCTCTAAGAGTTTGTGAGCTAGAGAGGTCAGAGTGACTTACAGAAGATCATGCACTTTATTAATTGCAGAGCTGGAGTTAGAACCCATACCTGCAACTCCTAATAAGTTTTACCTTGATGTGCCTGGGATTCAGGTTGGAACATTCATTTTTATTTATTTATTTATTTATTTATTTGACACGGGGGAGGGGGGTGGTGGTGGTGGGTGGGAACACAAGCAGGGGGAGTGGGAGAGGGAGAAGTAGGCTTCCCACTGAGTAAGTAGCCTGATGTGGGGCACTATCCCAGAACGATCATGACCCAAGCTGAAGGCAGACACCTAACAACTGAGCCACCCAGGCGCCCCTGGAACATTCATTTTTATGGATACCATTATAAAATGTTCGGTGAAAAATATTTGCTTTATTTTGGTTATTCTAGCCTGACTTCACTACTCTAGAACTTGGGAACCCCATGATTGTCTTTGTGGGTTCAGAATGTAGATTGAAGGATTTAGGACCTTGTCTTGTAGTATTGTAGGACATTTTTAAAAACCTTGAATGCCTCTCTTACCTTTCTGCTTCTTTCTTTTAGGTTCACTTTTTGATTTCCCCTGGATGAGAGCTTTTGAGATGACAACTTGGACATGTGGGTGTTCTTCAGATTTATACTGACCTACCGACTCTGATTGGGACTGTAGGTGGCGAGCCCAGAGTATTTCCCTTGCTTCTGTGTTAGAGCAGCTTCGTCATGAGCATTTATTAACATGACCTCTGCTTCCCATTAAATGTAACCTTTTTGCCTTCCAAATTAAAAAAAAACTCCATGCCACTCCTTCCTGTGCCTCTGTCTCTCTCTCTTTTTTGGCTTTTGTTTTTATTCTTTATTGGTATTAAAATCCTTCTTTCCTTTCAGTCCTCCGCAAATCTCTTTAGGAGTTGATCACTTGCAACTGTGAATCTACTTCCATGTTTTCATTAAGTATGTCTGAATTTAATGACGAAAGGCAGGGCTGACAACCCTGGGAAATGACAGTCCTTTGTCTTTTCCCTGAGGCTGGTAATCCTTTACTAATCCTTCACTTGTTACAGGTGGTTTTATGCGAGTGACACAATGCATTTCTGGAACTGCATCATTAAGCACTTTGTTAGGAATTGAACTGGGCTGGTGCTTCCACATTTGCATCTGTTTCAACTTGCTTTGGTGGTGAAAAGTGAAATATGTGAATGCAGTGTCAGCAAGTGCAAAAGTGAGACTTGTGTATCTGTTTGTTGATAGGACACAGTCCTCTCCAAACCACTTGCACATATATTCTCTTATTTTGTTAATGCAGCTGTCTCCGGGGGTCTAATCCTCATTAGATATGTGAAGGAATTGAAGATGAGGTTTGTCACTTGGTGAGGATCAGAAGTCCCAACACAGCTTGTATAGAGCAACAGAGCTGCTGGCTGAAGTCAAGGCATATTTATATGTATCATGCTAGCATGTTTCCATCTTGGGTGCTATATATAGGACCTAAGTTATGCTGAGAATTCCCCTATTTAAATTTAGCTGACTACTGAGATGATGAGTTATGCTTTAGAGGTTCTCCAGCTTGGTTGCCCATTAAAATCACTTGGGGAACTGTGAGATCTCAATGCCCAGGTCATAATCCCAGACCGATTAAATGAAGATCTTTGAGGGGGACATCTATACTCTGTACAGCTACCCAGCTGATTCTCACGTGCAGCCGGACTGGAGGAGCCCTGGTCTGGATTCTTGCTACTCAAAATGGAGTTCACTGATGAGTAGAACCACCTAGGGACTTAATTGAGAAGGAGGCTCTCAAGCCTCACCCCAGACCCTGTGGAAGCAGAATCTTTAACATGGTCCCATGTGATTCATGTGCATATTAAAGTTTGAGAAGCACTGAGCCAGAGCAGTGGTTCTCAAATTTTGGTGTATTTCACAATTCCTAGGAATTATAGTTCACGAAAATTATGACAGTGCAACATAATTTGCTTTAAATCATACACAGATAGAGCTTTATCAGGAGGCTTCTAGATTATTTTTAGTCTAGATTGTTAAACAGGTTATTTTGTATAAAAAGAGTGTCTGACCTCTGAGGCAAATGGGTTGTAAACTAAGAACAAGAATTTTATCAAGGATGGTCCCCTGGGTGGCTCAGTCAGTTGAGTGCCCAACTCTGGGTTTTTCCGCTCAGGTCATGATCTCAGGGTTGTGGGATCAATCCCTGCATTCAGGTTCTGTGCTCAGTGAGGGGTGGGAGGTCTACTTGCTATTCTCCATATCCCTCCCTCTGCCCCTTCCCCTGCTCTCTCACTCAAATAAATCTTCAAGAAGTTTATCAGGGAAGACATTACAATTTTCAGAGCCTTTAACATACAGGTTTTGTTAATGTCTTTCAGTGATCTTGAGATATGTGGGGCATTTATTAGATTATCTAGAGATAATTTACTCAAGCCAGTGACCATCTTTTTATGTGTTTTCACATTTGTAGTAGGGCAAAAAGCCTATAGAATGCTTCTGGAGTTTGAGTTTAAATTTAAAGGCTCATTACAAGTGACTCATTTGTTTTTTAGGCTGCTGTTGACTTGTTCAGTGGTTCTGAACTCCGTATATCCAGAAGAATTAGCTGTGGAACTCTTCCTTTAAGCTTCAAAGGAATGTTATTACCCCCTATACCACTCCCCTAATTGAGTTAGATTCTTTGGTGGGTTTTGTTTTGTTTTGTTTTTTTAGCTGAAGTAGCTAAAGACATGGTAGATGAGAAGCACTGAGCCAGAATAGTTCATCTGTTCATAAGATGCCTCTTCCTTTCTCTGGACCTTTCTGAATACCCACCACCTGTGTTGTAATGATGCCTCTCCACGGACCTTCCACATGGGTGCTCGATACAGCATGTGGAACGAGTGGGTATTGAGTACTATGGTATACAGAGTAGCAGCATTTCCTGCTGCCTCTAGCTCAACACCCTTTATGAGGTGGGTTTATTTTTATTTTCTGTGCGCTTTTGTGAGGCCGGAAGTCAATTGCCACAACCACTGTACATAGTCTGTTCCCTGCCATTCTCTGCAGCCGTGGGAAGTCCAGCCCGGAGCACCTCCTGCCCACACATTTCCTGTACCCTGTCACGTGGAAACCATCTCGTGTTTTCTTCTCTTCGAAGCTTATACCTGTGGCCTCTTTGATCATATCCTTTCATCTCAGGCTTCAAAATACTTTTGTTATGATGGTTGGAAAATATGCAGCGAGGTCATAGAGGCCTGTTCCCTGGTTGTGGAGGCTCAAGAGAGCTAGCACTGGCCAGTTACCAGAGGCTCGGAGTGTCTAGACGAAAGTTGAGTGCTATATGACTTTGTAACTACGTTTAATTTTTAAAAAATTTATCAAACACCAAAAATGGATCTCTCCTGTGAGGGAAGGCAGCATTTCCCAGAACAAGGCTTCTTAGATGAGGAGATGAGAAAAGAGTGGGAGGAAGCTCCTGAAGAGCAAAATAAAACACATTTTATTTGGTTACATTGTGTTAATAAGAGGGTCCAAACTTACTGCAAAACTTCTGTCAATGGGATGAAAAAGAGGTATATTTTCCAGCCCCTGCCCCTGGCAGCCTGGTGTTGCAGAAAGCGTTTTGCAAAGCTTTTTGCTTGATTGATGAGTGTTAATTTAAGAATCCGTTCTGCCATTTATTGTCTGTATTGACCTTTTGTGCCCCTAAAATTTAGTAAATAGGGGCGGCCTGGTGGCTCAGTGTTAAGCCTCTGCCTCTGAGCCTGGGGTTCTGGGATCAGCCCTGCTTGGGGCTCCCTGCCCCGCAGGGAGTCTGCTTCGCCCTCTTATTCTGCCCCTCACCACCGCTTATGCTCTCTCTCTCTCTCTCAAATAAATAAATCTTAAAAAAAAAAAAAACAACTTAGTGAATAATAGGCACCTAAGTACTGCACTCCGCAGTGCACAGAATTATTAAAGATAAGACATGGCCCTTACTGTCCAGAAGTGAGTGAGGCTAGCACTCAGTGTCTGCCTTGTGTCTTCCACGAAGTGGTCTCCTGCTGTTTATGTTTCCCTA
Source organism: Neogale vison (assembly GCF_020171115.1). Classification (NCBI taxonomy): domain Eukaryota; kingdom Metazoa; phylum Chordata; class Mammalia; order Carnivora; family Mustelidae; genus Neogale; species Neogale vison. The sequence continues at coordinate 73,667,055 of NC_058103.1, forward strand.
TAAATCCCATGAGGAGGGGAGGTGGTGTTCCTTTACAGAGGAGGAAATGGAAATTCAGTTTGCAAGGGTTAGGGTCTGAATCTTATTTCCGTCTTATTCCAAAGCATTTGGATTAGGCTTTGGCTGTGAAAAATAATAAAATAGTAAGCACAGGGATAATACTACTTCACACGTCCCAGCAAAATGTACGTGAGAGTACCTTGTTAATGTAATTGTTCCACAAATGTGTCAGTACTCTCGTGGCAGTGATCAGAAATGCTGAGGACCATTCTCACACTGATTTTTCTTGCTCAGTTTTGGGCCTCGGGACTACCGTGGCCAGGGTGGGCCTTCCTTTTTCCCTAGAGGAGAAGACTTTGCTAGGATTCCTCATTGGGTCAGCTGTTCAGGCTTGCTCTGCTTTTTAAAATAACAGGGATGAACTGCTTTGCTTTTAACTTTTTATTATTGAAATGTTCTCTCTCTCTCACACACACACACACAAGACTAGTAAAAAAAACTCCCAGATGCCCAAAACTCAGCTTCAACAATTAGCAAAATTTTCCCCCAATCTAGTTTCAGGCTATTACTTAGCAAGACATCTGGAGGGAGAGTGCCTTCTTTCTATGACTCCATTATTTAGTTAAAAAATATCTGAATGTCTCTTCTGTGTCAGGTACGAAACAGAGGTGATCAGAAGAGACCAGGTGCCTCCCTTTCTTAGCCCTAAGTCCTAGCTGGGGAGAGCCAGGTGAACACATAAATAGAATCTTGTTCTATGGGGGAGTGGAGGAAATAAACAGACTGCTGTGGTTTTAAATGGAGCTGGGGAGGGAGCTCCTGAGAAGCAGTGGTCAGGAAAGCCCTCTCTGAGATGGTGACATTTAGGCTGAGATCTGACCCTTGAGAGAGCTGAAGGCCCTGCTAGCCTGGTTATCACTTTGCTAACTCGTGTTGCCATATGAGTGAGTTGTGGAGTCTGCACGTGCAGAAAAGTATTGCCTCAGGGGACTAACTAAAGGTGCAGGCCTCTGCTTTGCCTTCTAGTCCAATCCTAAAGTGGGAATCAAGTAGGAGCAAACAGTCCCAGTAGAGGGAAGGGACATCCAGGCGGAATACAAGACAGGCCTTGGGGAAGTCCAGGGACCCCAGGCCTTTCCCACTCTTCTGATGGCAGCATCTGGAACCAGGTGGTACCGGGCATCCACAGTGCTTCGTGCAAAACTAGGGGGTTTGAGTTTAGTGCTGCTGCGGGCCTAGTGCTCTGTGATTGCAATCAAGCTACTTGACCTGCTTCCTCCCTTGTGAAAGGGGGAGATGTACTCTGCCTCCTGCTTGGGTTTACCATAAAGATCAGAGGAGATAATGTTTGCTTTGGTGTCAGAAGAGGCCAGTGTGCCGAAAGATTCTAGATAAGGATGCTGCCCCACCATGTTGCTTGGTAAATCACTGGAATAACGGGTGAGCCAGGAGAAGTGAGGACACCCTTGAGCTTGCTAAAAATAGTGTCTTGAGGTCTCCGTTGGAGAGACGTCCTTTTTAAGGTTAACCCAGTTTCCCTTGATCAAGGCTGGAAGCATGAAATGGAGACAGTTGCTCACCACTCTAAACCGCATTCATCTACTTAAATTCTCTTAAGTCCTGCCAACCTTGTCTTGCATTTATGGGCGTTTCCCCTAATATTTTCTTTTCTCCTCCTTGGCTAAATTGTGTTTGGGTGGTTCAGGGAAAGGGTGGATAGGCATTCTCTTCTCCGTCATTGGGATTTTTGAAAGGGGGGATCTCTCCCATGGACACTACTGCCTCTGGAATGGAAACATGCTCCCATTTCCAGAGCAAACAGGAAGGCCGGGCTCTTCCCAAAGGCGGTGAAAGCCCCCCGGAGCCCCCTAGGGTGTTCTGGCCCGCAAGAAGATGGCCACCCGGAGAAGCTAGCCCATGGGAGGGTGCTGCAGAGGTCTGCCTTATGCTTTTAGACCTTGTGTTCTGTGGGGCCTCCTTTCTGAGGGCAGAGAGGCCCCAGAAGGTGAGAGGGGAGATAAGAACCAAAAGTATTTGGGGTGGGTGATTGGGGAGCCCTAGAGTGCTCTGAGGTTAGGAATGGTGTCTATTGTCAGAAACTGGACCGCACCCTTGCCATTGTCTCTGGCAGGCTCTCCCTCAAGCTCTCCTGGAAGCTGGGAGCCAGGGAGGGAGCAAGAAAACATGCCTGCTGGTGTAGTGAGAAGTTCTTGGGGCCATGGTGAAGGGAGAGGGTTCGCTGCTGTGGGAAACAGCATACACTAGTGGGGGCCTGGGAGCCTGGAGCTGGCCAGGGGCTGGCCTCCGTCAACATGGTGGGCCACCCTGACAGTCAGCATGTGGGCTCACAGTCCCTCTTCTCAGCTATTTCTCTGAACATGTGTGTTTACTAAGCTTGTACACCCTTATCCCTTTGGCATCAAGAAGCGGGCGGGCAACTTTATATTTTATCCACATGACTGATGAAAAATTGGGACTCAAATGTTGAAGACTAGTGAGAGGGGAGGTGAGATTCTTACAGATAACCACTGGTTCTCCTGACTCCTGCTGAGGACTCGTCCCCCAAATCTGATAACCGAAACCTCCATCATACAAGTATAGTAATAGACGCTTATTATCTTTCATGCCCACATACTGGACTGTTAGCTCCTTAAGGACCAAGACTGTATTTAATAGGAACAGTACTTTATTGAGATCAAATTTACATACAGTAAAATGCATAAGCCTTAGGTGTCCATTTTGATGCATTTTGACATGACTGTACACCCACATAATGATCACCCAGATCGAGATAGGTAATTTCCATCACCCTAAAACCCCTCATGCACTCTTCCAGTCAATCCTTTTGCCCCACCGTTCTCATTTCTATCACGGGTGATTAGTTTTGCCTAAACTTGAACTTCATCTGTGTGGAATCATCCAGTTGTACAGAGAAAATCCCAGAACCTGGCACAGGGTCTGGCACGTGGCAGGAATGCAACGTGAAAGAAAGTCCTGGTTCTTAAACTACCCTAGGAGAGAGCACTGATCTCATTGGGAAACTGAGGCTTCAGGCGGTTAGTGACCTGCCCAGGGGCACAAGGCCAGGGCAGCAGAGGACCCTGGGTGTCAGCCCAGGCTCTCCATTCTGAATGCACACCTCTCTCCTAAGGCTCCCCCTAGCTTCCCCGGCCCTGTCCTCCCCTTCAGCACCCTGTGTGGGTGAGCCTGATGATGTTGGCGGGTGGTGCCCCCTGCCGCTTGTGGGGCCTGACCCGGGCCCCACTACCCTCTATGGGAGGTGCGAGGATCACCAAAGCTCTGGAGCCCCGTGCAGCGCCTGGCGAAGGGCAGGGGCTCCGTTCGCGGAAGGAAAGTCACCTGCCCTTTTATCTTCCTCTGAAGGAGATTCCCCAAGTTCTGGGGGCTTTCCTTCCCCAGAAGAAACGGACTAAGGGAAGAGGCCTTTTTTTTGGTGGAGCGCTGCTGCCCCCAGCTGGGCGGCGGGGATACTACCACTGAGCAGGACGTGCAAACGGCGCGTTTTCTGCCTCTTGGGTTCTGGTCTGAGTTCGCGGACCCTTCCTTGGCCTCTTGGGCTCCTGGGCTCCTGGGTCCTGGGCTCCTGGGCTCCTGGTCTCCGAGAGGCAGATGTCTGTCAGGATCGTCACCCGGCACTTCAGCTGCGTGCTGAAGTAAGGGTCTTCCTCGGAGAACCAGCCAGCCCAAGCATATGTGGCCCCTATACCTTGGGGGAAGGTGGGCTGGACAGAAGCTTTTGAAGACCTGCCCCGTATTAAGCAAATATTTAAACAGGTGTGGTCAAGGTTTGATCTTAGGGCTCGGAGCAGGGGCGGAGGCGGGGAGGCTTCTGTGCAGCGGGGCATGCGGCACCTCCCCCGAGCGCCGCTGGGTGCCTGCCAGCCCCTCTTAGCTCCCCCTCTTCCTGTTGCACCTGCGGTCGGTGGCGGTGTAACGGCCCAGCCAGCCTGGCCCAGGCACGTGGCCTGGGGCGATGCTATCTCGAACTCAGTATTTTTAACTCCTCTTTGCAGAGGATGTGGCTTCTGCGGGAGAGCTTCAAAGGTGCCCCATTTGCCCTTCGGGGCCACCATGACGTCATGGAAATGGGGAGGGGAGGCCCTGAGCCCCCAGACACCTGGCGGGAAGTGGGAGACTTTTTCCACTTCCTGTCCTACTTCTGGCTACTGACTCAGTGTCTGACCTGTTTATTAATTTCAAAATACAGCTCTCCGTGTGATGCTCAAAGGAAACCTTCTGCATGCATGTGTCTCGGTGAAACGAAGTGTGGAAACCAGGTGGCCTTCCACAAAGTCCTCAGGGGTCAGTGTGCTTCTTAACAGAGTGACCGCATGGGCCCCATCTGGCTGCTCCCCAGGTCCACCCTCAGGAGCTCTCTGTCCCACACGCTGGCTGAGGAAGTAGTCTGCAGAAGCGCTTTTAAGATAGGACATGTGGGTAAAGTGAGGTGGACCGGGTAGTGTGACCTTTGGCCCCTGATCTTGGAATAGTTGGGCAGTGACTCAAGTTCTGCCTCCCTGGCACCTTCCACATCCTCCAGACTCTGTCGGATGATTGCCTGCCTGGGGGCTTCACTGGCCAGTGGACCATCACTCAGGTTTTTCTTTCCCTGATAGTTCTTGACAGGTTACTCTTAGCTCTTGGCAAAATCATGAAATAGCAGCTCACCCAGCCGACTCCTCTATTCATCTCTCTTTTCCTTTCTCTTATGTTCCCCCCACGGCCCCCACCAACCTGGCTTCCTTCCCAGTGCCTAATGGCACTAAGTATTTATTTGTTCATTTGCTAGTTAAGTGTCTATTAAGCATCTGTGGCGTGCCAGCCACCGGGCTAGGTGTTGTGGACCCAGTGATGAGCAAGATACATTGGCCATCCCGAGGAGTGCAGAGTTGAGTGGACTTTCTTGCCAAGATATTATGTGGTGACTACGGTGATATCTGTTAAGGCTTTCCATGTGACCCAGGGGAGTGGGATTTTAATGGTCAAACCAAGAAGGTAAATAATCCTTCAAGACTCATGTGGCTGCCCCTCCAATGGTGGGTTATAGCAGAGGGGGTCACTCTGTTGGAGTTGAAGACCCCACCCCACTTTAGGGTGTTCCTGAAGCACATCCTTGATTAGCCCTCTTCTCTCTCTCTCTCTCTCTCTCTTTTTTTTTTTAAGATTTTTATTTATTTAACACACAGACAGCGATCACAAGTAGGCAGAGAGGCAGGTGAATAGAGAGGGGAAGCAGGCTCCCTGCTAAGCAGAGAGCCCAATGCGGGGCTCGATCTCATGACCCTGAGATCATGACCTGAGCTGAAGGCAGAGGCTTAACTCTCTGAGCCACCCAGGTACCCCAGCCCTCTTCTCTTGAGGGGCAGTTATTCCAGTTACACTGGCGAGGGGCCAGGTCTCTGGGTGAAGTGTCAGAGAATCTTCTAGAATCTTAGAACTGGGGTTGTGAGAAGTCGTTTGGTTCTTTCTTTTGCCTCCAGAGCTGACCTGTGTTTAATTAAGCTCTTTGGGCAGTTGGGTATCTGTCCAGACAAATCCATTCTACAGCTGGCCTTGGTGACACATTCCCTAGTGGGACAGAGGCCTTATCTCCTCGAGGCTGGTCTCTGTTCATGGGGCCTGGGGTTCTCCAGGGCTGGGCCTTCGTATGGATGTGATGATGGTGTAACCGGGTTTCTTCAGCAGCCTCTTCCTTCCAGGCTGAGCAGTGCCTTGGTCCCTAACTGCCCTGAGGGGCTCTGCTGCAGTGACCCTAGGCCCTGTGCTGACCTCCTAAGGGGCACAGAAACTCTTGGTCTGGGATTGCAAGGATGTTTTAATTCCCTCTGACACCTTAGGTGGGGCCTGGGGCCAGAGGTGAGAACAGAGTGGATACCGAGAAGTGGAGTGTCCTTATCACCCCCCTTAGCACACCCACTTGCTCCCCGTCTGCCCTCTGACTCTGCTCTAATTGGCTTTAGGCTTAACGGCCTTAGATTTGAGGGAAGGTTCTTGCTGGGATTGAGGAGCCCTGGTTTGAGATGGAAATGTCTCAGGGGTGTGTCGACCCTGCTTTCCAGATGGCCTCCTATGTGCCTGAGGCTTGGCTAGGGCTGGGCCGGGAAGGAGGAACCGTTGCTCCCTTCGTGGGTCTGGGTGGGTCCCTAGCCACTGCCTGTCACCTCATAGGTCCTTGGGTGGCCTTAGGGGTCCATGACTTCAGGGCCTGACAACTGAGGGCCCTGGGATGGCAAGATTCCACAGACTCCCCTGGCCTCCTCCCAGGTTCTTGGAGGAATCTGTCTTTAGCCCCTTCACTGCCTCCCAGGATCCTTGCTCCTGTCCCCTGCTCTAAGCCCCCATGTCCCCCTCAGGCTCAGCATCTTTGCTGCCAACTCTCAGGAGTAGAGCTGCCTCCCTGACCACTGGGGTCTTTTGTATACATACCAGAGTGAATTACTACTTTAGGAGGAAAAAAAAAGATCAATTAATCTGCCTTAGGTTTTTAAGGGTTGATAAAGGCTTGCTCTATTAACCCTCCCAGGGGCATGTTCATTGAATCGGGAGAGGAGAATACTTTAATTAAAAGAAATTCCCAATGGCGGGATCTCTGGAATGGTGTCAGGGCGATGAGGCAGAACCTTACCTTTGGGAAGGTGGTACCTGTCCTGCTGTGTGTGAGAGGGACCCGTGATGATGGGGTGACCTCTGTGGCTGTCCCTTTTTGTGATCTTTAAAGGGACTTGGATTTAGGCTGCAGGTGAGGGGACTCAGTGAGAACTGCGGATTCTGTGACCGTCCTCCTCCACAGAGGCTACAGAGTCAGAGGCCTGTGGAGCTGGAGGCAGCTTCCCAGTCCTAGAGGATATTTTATAGGCGGTGACCCTGGAAATTATGGAAGCCCCTCCGTATTATGCCCAAGTCCCCTGTTGAGCTGGGGGCTTGATCCCTGTGAAAAGCAGCAGGCCTGACTTGTAGCTGGAAGGACTTGCATATATCCGGCTGATGTGGTTGGAGACACATGTGTGAACCATAGATGTGTTTGGGGATAGGACCCTCCCTTCCCTCTGGGAATCCATAAGCCCTGGGCTTGATGGCAGTAATTGTGAGGAGGATGGCTGCATCTCGGAAGGACACTCAGGCCCAGAAGAATACCGCGGACCCTGGGGAGCCCTACCTTCTGTCCTCTTGCTAAAAGCTTAAGACATACACACACTCTCCTTGGGAAAGTTCCTGAGCTTGAGGAGAGAGGATTCATTTCTTATATCCAGGCTGGCGGGTAGGGAGGAAGTAGAAAGTCTGGCTAATCTTCACTCCCTTTCCCTGCTCTTAGACGAGACACCCCAAAGTTGGGGCATTGGGGTGGGACCCAGGCAGTGGACTGGTCGGTGGTCCCCAGCCATGAATCTGTAGGGGCCATGCCCGGTTTCAGTGAGAATCCAGTCTGAAAGGAAATGGTCCCGGAGGGCAGGAGACAGTGGGTGGCATTTGGGGGATGCTTGCTGTGTGGTCCCTGCCTGCCAGATTTCCACGGCCAATCCTGATCAGTCATGGACATGGGCCTCCTACTATGGGTGGCCCAGTGGTGCGGCAGGAAGACAGAAGAGCAGGGACCTCAACTATTAAGTGGGTTTGCCTGCCCCCCCCCGCCCACCCCCCCAGCTCAGCCTTCTAAGTGGAATTTTTTTAGAGGTTGTTCCAGGATGAGATTGACTTCAGCAACTTGTTGAATTAGGCACCCTGAGCAACATCAGGACAAACGCCTTGGCTTCTTTCTGCCCAGTCAGGGATCAATAGCAAGCTGAGCATACGTGACCCTGACCAAACCCAGTCAACAGGAGCACATTTGGGCTCTTCCAAATTGCCTTTAATGAATCACGGGTAGCAGGATATACAACGCTGCTCAGATACACAGCACAGCAGGGTCTCCGTAATAATTTCCCCCACATCTTGGGGAAAAGGGTATACATATTTATGAACATTATTTAAAAAAACAGACTCCTCACAACCTTCTCCGGGAGCTAGAGCCCAGGAGGACCCACTGGGGGTTCCTCGCCCAGAGGATAGGGGACAGGGGATGTAAGAGGCAGTCTCAGGGGAGGGACAGGGAGTCTCTCCGCAGCGGCCCCCTGACTTTGCTGTGAGCGTCCAGTGGTGACAAGCAGCAGTGAGGGAACCGAGGGGGCAGAGGCAGGGTTTGGCAGCTCTTCAGCACCTTGATGGTGAGTATCTGGTGGGATCCAGCTGGTGGCCATTGCCAGTGGGGCCAGAGAGGCAGAGGGAGCCTTCTTATCTGTTCAGGGGAGCAGACAGTCTGCCTCTCTGCTTGAAGAGGGGGAAGAGGTACGGTGGGGAGCCAGGAGCGAGGGAGTGCCAGGCGCTCTCATGTTCTTGGTGACCTGGGTGGAGGAAGCACAGTGGTTAGGGCTGACTACCGAGGAGACAGAGTCAGGGGCAGTTAGGGATGTGGATGGAGATGCCTCCATTTGTAGAGTTCTGGGAGCGAACGGACACTGGACTTCCTGTTGATGGTGGTGGAACAGGAGGCACTTGTCAGTAGGATGACAGGGATATGGGGAGAGAGCTAGGGTTAGGGCATAAGAGGCATATAACATCTTTGCGTCATACTGGGGGCAGAGGACATGAGGAAAGGAATTGGGGGCCCCTGTAGGTTTTGCATTGAAAGGAGTATAATGGAAGGCATGGGTGTAAATGAGTCTGGGTCCTGAGTTTCTCATGTTTTTCCACTCATTAGTGGCTGGCCCTTGCTGTGACTTGGCCTCAATGTCTTTCTTTCCAAACTGAGGAGAATAACAACTATTCTTCATAATTTATAGGGGAGACATGGCTCAGCGGAGGTGCCTCTTGTCCCTTGAGGAGTCCTACCAATGTTCCAAGCCACTGTTATTTACAGTAGTAACCCCTAACCGGAGAAGGAGGAGGGGTTTGGTGGGCCCCGCTATAGGACCTAAAAGCAAGTCCTAGGGGGAGGTTTGCTTTCTGAGCTTGAGACCCTCACAGCCCTCCCTCCCACCTGAGATGCCCGCTCACCTCAGCGGGACCACAGCTGCAGCGTCATGAGCAGGTTAAACCCAGCCACTTTCAGGAGGATGACACGCAGCCCGATCATGAACAGGTTGTGGAAGTTTAGGTTCATATCTGCCAAACAAGAGGTTATTGGCATGCATATCCCTTCCTAACCCTATTTGTATTATTCTTTGCAAAGGAAAACACGAGCTGCACTCAATCCTTATTTTATGTCTGTCTCCCTCAAGAGTGGGGATGGGGCAGGGCTCAGAACTCACTGTAACCCCCTGGGTCTGGGTCCCCGGGTGACTAGCAGGCACCTGAACTCCAAGAGGGACGATTCAGTGAAAACAACTCAGATGGAAATGGATGGGCCCAGGGCAGGTGGCCGGGAGTGGTGGGGATCCTGAGAGACAAGATTCTGCCTACAGGAATCCTGCTGCTTTTCTTGAAAGAAGGCAGAACCCCAGCTACTGGCACAGAGGGAACACGCCCTCAGGAGGAGCTGGTGAGTTCAGGGCCCTGCACAAGCCAGTTGGAAATGTCACCGCTGGGCCACCGAGAAGCTCTCTTTGGTTCTCCAGAGACCTAGGAGTGAGTCATGGGGTTCTAGGAAACTAGAGACTCATCCTGAAAGTCCTCAGAGGGGGAAAGCACGTTAGAGATGGTGAGAGGAGCCTGGGGATTCAAGAATATTCCTGTTCTTCCTAACTTCCTTCCAGATCCATATATCCCTTCCCGCCTCTCCTATCTAGTCAGGGTGATTGTGGGTACATCTTGAAGCTGGGTTAGATCCCTCTCTTACCTGTTTCGAAGTTTTTCTCTATCAAAGTGGCATTACAGGAAAAGTCTAAAAGGAGAAACAAAGACATTTTCTTAGAGTTGAGTGAGCCGACTCTCCCATGCCAGACCTTCTAGTTTGGGCAGATGAGCCTCTGTCTACAGGTTTTCCATGTGCTCCCCTGGAGAGATCTGGAAGGGACTTGTTGCCTGTGGACACCCGCTGGGAGGGCCCTGGCTTCTGGGGACTACTGCATTCACTTCACAAACGCTGCTTGTGCAAAGGACCTGTCACCCAACACAAGGCCACAAGGAACCATCAGAACAGATCCTGCCCTTGGGTAGGTTCCAGTCTGGAGTCTGAAAGAGGCAGTAAGACACCACACAGTGGCAGAGTGCCATTAGGGGTATAGATGCCCTTCTGTGTCCCATGGAGTCACTTCAAATTTGTTCCTTTGTTGTTACCATCTCAGTGGATGGCACTCTCATTGGCTCAGCGGCTTGGGGAGGAAATCCAGCCACCTTCCTTGCTCTCCTCTTTCCTTTGCAGCCCTGCCTGGTTCTCCCTTTGAATCTGAAATCATGTTGGCCACTGAACTCCCTTACTCCCCCTGTCCAGGCCCCCGTCATCTGTCTGTGGCAACAGCTTCCTTTCTGCTTCCACTCTTGGCTCCTACAATCCATTTTCCACTTGGAGTGCTCTTTTAAAAAAGCAAATTGGATGTCATTCTCCTTCTTAAAACCAATCAATAGCTCCTCATTGGACTTAGGAGGGTGGCTGCCCTCTCGTGACCTAGGAGGCCCTGTGATGAGGCCCTTCCCTACTTCGTCTATCTCCTGTCCTGCTGTTCTTCCCCTTCCTCGCTGTGCCCCTGTGTCAGCCCTCCACAGGCTCCCCCCTCTACCCTTGGCACAGCTGCTCCCTTCTTCTCCTTTAACTCTCATCTCATCTAGCATTTCCCCAGAGATCCCTGCCCAGACTCTGTCCCTAAGTTGCCTGCTTCCTCTACCCCCAAGTTAAAGCACATGTTACAATCCGAAGTTCTCTAGATTTCTGCTTGCTGATGGATGGCCTCCCCCAATGTAGTGGAGCTTGCTCAGGGCAGACCCCTCATCTGACTTATTTACTCCTTCACTCCAGCCCCTGGCACATTGTATATGCACAACCAGTGTTTGTTGAGTGAATGAATGACTGGCTGAGGTTGGCTCTTTGGCAGAGAGACAGAACCAAGGGGAGGTATCTCGGAGAAAGGCATTAGACGGGGCAGTGAGGGGGCAAACGGCCTGAGCAGAGGCAGGGAGGTGGGAATTCGGGGCAGGTGAGAAGCCAGTACCCTTCCCACCACCTTCTTCCCATCCCTTCTTTGCTTAGGACATCCTGGGACATGCCAGGATGGAGCTCCCTGGTGCTCAGTCACAGGAGTGGAGGGGCTTCACTGACAGTGGATGAGGCCGAGACCACCCATCAGAGCAGCTTTTAGGGGAAGAACCAGGCATCTCCCGAGTGGGAAGCTTCGGCTGGCACAGGCACCGAGTCTGCTCTCACCTGAGCTGGAGTAGAATTCCTCATGGAAGGTCTCATTGCATTTAAAATCAGTGCTGGCGCTCCACGCCAGGGCCCCATTGCTCTTGGAATTCATCGACCACATGTCCAGGACGGTACTTTTTAGCCTGGTCATCGTGGGCTCTGGGGCTTGCTCCTCATTGGTTTCAGAATCAAAATCGGTGAACAGGCAGACAGAGATGTTACTGGATTTAGGGCTTCTCAGCTGGTACACGGCAGGGTCAGGGTCCGTGATATCTGTGGGCCAAAAGAACCCAGGTTAGGAGATGCTCATTTCCCTCTTTGCCCCAACCCAGGTCTGAGTCCAGATGCCAGTGATGGGCAAGAGCAAGGCTCTGTGGGGCTGGCAAGTCACATTCTCAGGCTTTGGGTAGAAAAGAACATTCTGGAAACCAGTTCTAAGTGGACTGGAAGTCAGGGCCAGGCAAAAGCCATGGGTCCTGGCCAAGAGGCCAGGTTCTCAGTGGAGGCTCTCTGGCTGGCCCTGCCTGGCATTCAAGGAAACCAGAAATGCAGGGCTCCTTAATGATACTGTTCATTTTTTCACTTAATAGGAACATCTTCCAAAGCACGGTGGGACTAGTAAGCAGCAACGCTGCTCTGACAGGACAAAGCAAGCCTAGAATAGAATAGAAGCCCAGCAAAGCAAACCATACATCTAGGAATCAGGGGTGGCCTCCTCCAAATTAGGCTGGGTGTGGACAGCAATTGGAGGTTTCTTATCGGCTGGCATTAAGATGAAAGATCGGTCACATCACAATGAGGAGATTTCTCCTTGGTAAAAGTTTTAGACATTAAGTTGGAATACCTGCCTCCCAATCCTTGTTCTACCATTCATTAGATCCAAGGTCTTGAGCAAGGCACATCAGCTCCCTAAATGTCAGGAAGTTCATCTGTAAAATGGAGACATTACATCCTCCATGGAAGATCAAAGGGGGAGTTTCTCTCTATAGAATTACAGTTAACAAACTATAAAGCACTGAATCGATGAGATTAACTGTAGCTCTTGATAATGCTGGGATACTGCCATGATAATGTACTACTGAGTTATACACAGTCTATTTCTTCACCCCCAGGAAATAAGGGTCAATGGAGGCTTTTCCTTAGAGCTGAGAATCAGTCTTCAGTATTTCTTTAGGATTTTGTGTTTTTAATATAACTCTTATTGTTTATTCTTTCAGACCTCCTGCCTTTAGAAGAGGAAACAGAGGTTTGCTGGGAGGGTTAACACACTGGGGCCACCCAGAGAGTTTACAGCAGGGTTGGGACTAGAATTTCCTGCCTCTGTGGTTCTCTACTCCCACGGCTCCCCACCCTGCATGCAAGGTTTCTCAGACCAGGGGTGCACCCCACTTGTGAGTCCAGCCATGGTGGCCTTCGCAATGCAGACTTCCAGCTGGACCTGAAATCAGGGACACCAGCCTTTGGCCTTGTCTTGGGTTGCTGAGTCAAGGCATCCCAAGGGTATCAAGTCAAGGGTGTGGGGCTGTCCCTGGAGCAGCATAACACGGGTGGGTATATGGTCTCATGTGAGGGACATCCAAAGCTCTGTCCCTGAGGGATTCTGCCTGTTCCTCTTCAATGTCCCCATATCTGGGGCTGGGGGTAGGGTCTGACATCACTGTGGATTAAGGCCCTAGGGCATAAATCTTTTATAGGGAGAGAAAGAGACCGAAAGCCATTATGTGCCACCAACATACCCCAGTGGGTTTGTTAGTCCTCGATGGGAGTCATGGATGGGGCTGGGAATGGGGATGTGGAAGGGTATGGAGGTGCTGAGAGAATGTGGTCTTGAGGAGAAGGTAGAGGGTAAGGTGCCACTAGAACAGTTTGGGCTTAGTGGGGGAAGAGGGGTTGCTGTGGGGGCCCGATGTCCAACTCTGAGTTGTGGTTAAACACTCAAATCAATTTCTAGAGCCACTAAGTGTCAGGCTGGAGAAGGTCTAGCATGCTGTCCAATGTGATAGTCTTTAGCTACCTGTGGCTATTTAAATTAAAATGAATGAAAATGAAATCAAATTAAAATTTAATTAAAAATTAAAACTTCATTTTAAGAGTGTTGTAGCTGCCGTGTTGGATAGTGCAGGTTGATAGAACACTTCGATCATCCCAGAAAGTCCTGTTGGACAGTGTTGGTCTGGAGAGAGCTATGCTACAGAATATGAGAGTTTTCAAGGAAAGGTACTGAGGGCTGATTGTGCGCCTTAAAAACCATCTTTAAGTCGGTGAGGATGGGAGGGTGACTCCATGAGGGAAAGGCCAATTTTTGCCCAACTTCACTAGTGAGAAATCAACATGAAATAGCAAATCAATGAAGTCAGAAGACTTGAGATGATATTCGCCGCTCCCAGGTCTCATTTTTACCAAGACTTCATTCATTTTTGGGCTTCCCTATCTGCATTTTTACTGTTGTTTCTCCTGTCCAGTTTCCTTACCTCTGATTTCCTCTCTTGCTTCCCTCTCTACCCCCACTGTCTCCCCATTCTCTTTTTTTGAGCTCATCCTCCAAAGTACTTGTCTAAAACCTAGAGCTGATTGCATCATTTTTGTTCAGAATAATTCAGGGACTCCCTAGTGCCCACAGAATAATGTCCAAATTTCCTGGCATGACATTCAGGGGCTGTCATGATCTGGAGAGCTTGAATTTTCTTCTCTCAAGTCCTTTCTGTGCCTTAAATGAATAGAGCTTCACCTGCAGGCCCACAGGAAGAGTTTTCAGGTCAAGGCCTACTCATCTAGGGCACATAAGGAACTTGAGAGAAAAAAGTCAAGTTCACCTAGTGTCTGCCATGTAGTATGTGCTCAAGAAACGATTGTTGGATCATAAATGGCCTAGTAACCAACAGATTCGCAAAATTTCCTGCTTATCAGAACTTTTTGGTAAAAAAAGCTGGGTACTGATCCTTAAACTTGCTTTGTTTTAAGTCCTTTTACTTCCACTCCCATGTACCTCTGGCACAACCATCTCTTTTTGTCTGAGGACGAGAAATGAATCACTTTTAATTTGGAGGTCTTTAAGGGTCCTTCTGCCAGAGCCCTGGGAGGAGATGCATCCTATCCTGTTCCACCTTAGCAACGCCCATCCTTCTACTGATGACATCTCAGACGTTGGCCTTAGGAAGACTGGATCAAGTTTCCAGTGTGGAAGTTCAGCTCTGCTAGATCCTAACTTTTCATTATAATTCAAAACTGACTGCAGAGGCACATGTCCAAAAGCTCTAGTGCTTCTGATGCGTCGGGGCACAACAGTGATTCCTCCCATGAAAGCTTCCCTCCCACGAAATCAGTGCTTTGTAGTTAGGTACTAGGAACCCAGAAGTGTTCCCACTTAGCAGTCCTGACTCTGGGTCCCACAGAGCCTCTGGTGAGATCAAGAAACAATGAGCCTGGGTGGACTTACCAGGAGTTATGGAAACTCTGGTTCCTTTGCCAAATTTCAAACGTGAGGCAACACCTTCTTACCACACCTAATGTCTCCATTACAGAAACCCTTAGGTTTCTCCTCCTCTGAGGAATGGGGTAACCTACCTCATAGAGCCTATTGAAGAAGGAGAGGGGGGGTCCCTAGGACATGAGGCATCCGGGAAGGGGCTGGCCCCCTCTCACATTCATATCTGGTCTCCATTTCTAAATTGGATCCCCAGGTTCCTAGTGGCCAGCCTTGGCCCTAATTGTCTGAATTCTCTTGAAGGGCCTAGAATTCCTTTTCTCTATTGTTTAAAAAGACATTTTATTTGCTTTTCCCTGCTTCCAGTTTATTATCAGATGTGTTTATTTAGGCCAAAATGCACATGCCTTATTCACATCCAAGATCCTGCCTTTTTTGTTGTTGTTCCTTATGCTTGAAAGTCCCCTTCTCTCCAGTCTTTGCCCACACAGATCTTACCTATCCTTCTACTGCATAAAACCTTAGTGAATCCTTTCTACTGCATAAAACCTTATCTGTCTAGGCCAACTTCCAGCTGTAAACTCATTCCTCTGAATCTCAATTGTGCCTATTGATGTCATCAATTTGTTCACACTGAAATAGTTTTCAACTTGCTAAATTTACAGTAGTTATGTCCCTTTAGCTAGTTCTTATCCAATTTGGGAATAGGTCAGTCATCTGTCTTAGACTTCTTTGCAGTCAGTCTAACATTTTTTAGAGTGATGGCCACATAGAAGGCATTAGAAAATATCCATTGAACGATTAAAGTCAAGTTTTAATGTGTTTGACCTAGAGAAACACAGATTTTCAAAATTGATAGTGATGGCTTTTCCTTTCACAGAGGCTTCTGTAAGACAATTCATTGTAACACACACAGTTAGCCTCCCCATAGTTAAGACTGATATTCCCAAGGAAAGGAATAGAGACACTCACTGGCCCATGGGATTGCAAATGGGGCCACGTGGGAAGACTCACCAGCTATTATAGACACTTGGGATCCTTTTCCAAATGTGAATTTGCCCACAATTCCTCCAGTATTCACACTGCAGGTGACACCATTACAGAAACTCACGAAATCTACCTCTTGCTTCAGTAGAAGTACTGATCTCCTCCAGGGGACAAGACACTTTCTAGAGTTAGACATTCTGCTTGCTCTTTTGTGTTGAGGATTTGGTTGTTCAGCCCTTTCCCCCCTGCTTTATCCTGCTATAGTACCCTGTGATCTCAATAAACCAAGAATTCAGTAGGGCACAATCCCTGTCCAGGGCAGCGGTATCTTGGATCTTCTCGTGGAAGGCCCAAGACTATGTACTTAACACTTGCCTCATGATTCCTAGTCTCAGTCTAAAGATGTTTCCTGAGCATTGAATGCTGGATGGGAGAATTTTCTGGGGATGAGTGAAAAGAACCATTAGGAATCCTACAGAAGAAAATACCTGGGCTCAACTTAGCATCCTGGACAAAGAAGAATTAATTGTCAAGGTTGACCCTTGTTCCACTTTACTTACTTGGCTGGACATTCTCTCTGTCTGGTCCCTGCTCCAAAGATTAACATGGTACTCTCATTCCCATGGCAGCTAAGGTATTTGTAATATCCTTCTTGACATTAATCTACTGGAACCCACCAGGCTGCGAAAGCACCATCCTAAAAGTCTCCCTGGGTCTTTGTTTCTTAGATTTTCTATTTCCCAGGGAAGCTCTTACCCCTCCCTTTTACAATAATGTAAACCTTTTATAGCAAGGCCTTGATGAAGATGGGGAGAATAATAATAATAATGAAATTATCACTAGAAAAACACTGTGAATAGTATAAGACTGATGAATCACAGGCCTGTACCCCTGAAACAAATAATACATTATTTGTTAATAATAAAACAAAAACCAAAAACCAAAAAAGCAAACAAAACAAAACAAAAGAAAACAAAAAACAAAGAAAGCTATTATTTATTAATTGCTTGCTATCTGCTGGGCATTGTCTTATATTATTATGATGTGGTTCTTGGCATTTTGATGCTGAGGAAGTAGAGACTTTAGAGAGGGTAGGGCCAGAATTTCCCCCAGATCTGTCCACCTGTCAAGTTTGCTGTGAAGCCCATACAATCCTGCCTCCGTGCCTTGATATGTCACAAAATATAACTGCCATTTAGGTAGGGGTCAGGGTCACTTTTTTCCCTGGGAGAGGTTCAAGACTCCTAAACTCCAGAGAAGATTCTGGGAGCAGGTATCCCCATACCACGTCATTAGCGGAAACAAGGAATGCCACCACTAAGGGCTGCGATAGGCAATAAGAGGGAATTCAGGTTCGCCCATTAAGTCATTCCTTCCCCACAAGGGAATGCTAATTTCCTGAATGTTCTGATTATCTGGTGCTGATACTATAGGCTTTGTTTGAGAGTGCTGAGTATCTGGAATTCTTTCTACATTTCCGTAAATTATTCTGCCTGGTCTTTCATTTACTCAATTGGCTCTTGGGACTTCTGTCTTTAATATGAGAAATGGGAATGTTTTAAGTCACCAAGAGAGCTTATAGGAAATGGAAAACAAGTGTGTACCGTTCCCCTGAGTTTGCTGTAAATCATTGCCGGTTTTCTCACAGACAAGCCGAGGGTTACTTTTGCCCCAGACTCGTGCGTGATCGTACTCACATGGGTTCACAGCCAGCCTGGTCCCAGCTCCAAAGGTCAACTGACTGTAACTACCAGACAACACAATAGCGGGGCGCTTTACAAGAACTCTAAGCTGGGCAGGGTCAGCCTTCCGGGGGCAGCAATGTCTTCTGTCCCCATGCTACAGATTCCTCCAAATCACTCTTTCCCTGACCCAAGAGAAAAGTCTGGCTCACCAAGTCCCAGTTCCTCAGCTTTTGGTGTAATAAGCCCACAGACCTTTCCCTCACAGTCAGACTGGAGCTGATCGGCCTTCCTGGAGGGTAGACATCCTTTCTGGGTTCCACACTGAAAGCAAAGGAGGAAAATTGGAGGTGTCTGAAGAAGAGCCAGGAATTAATTGGGAAATGAATCTGGAGGGGGAATTCAGAGCCCTGGCACACCTAGGGGACGGCTAAATCCTGGACTCGAGGCCTGCGCAAGGCTCTTTTAGAAAGGCATTGTTATTCCTTGAGGGCAGAGAGAGAGGCTAAACTTGCCAGCGGAATAGTCACATAAAGGCACAGGGAGGACTGCTTAACTCTGATGGTTGTGAGAATCAGAATGAGTTATATACAGGGCCCCAGAATCTTTTTCTCCAGAGGTTTCTAAGATTAAGGTTGACATCCGTATGGGGAAAAATAAATCTCCAAAGTTTGAGAGTGGTTTAGACAGGTACTTCTTGGTGAGAGTTTCACAGAACTCTAGTCCTAAATTTTTCTGCAAAAAAGATTCTAAGCTCAAATTAGTTTGAAAAGTGCTGTTATACTCTATACTGACAAGCCATATTAGCTAATTTTAAAGGCTCTGAGAAGTCCTGCAGTGAAGAAATCCAGAGCTTCTCAAATTTACTTGATCTAGTAAACTTCTTTTCTTAAAACACTTAAACACTTAAGATCTGTGGAACATGTGGGTATATATAAATATAAATATATTCCTTAGAAGTCCCTTTTCTAGTTCCAAGAGTTTAAAATTCCATCCAAACTTTAATCCTTCAGTTTTCTGTGTTCTGAATCTGTTCTCCTGCCTGCTCCTGTGGACATGATTAGGGGTCTTATTGATTCTGATTATCTCTTTCTGATTATCACAAAACAGCTTCATTCTATTTGGGGAATTGCTGAACATGTAGTCAGCTGTACAGTGAATTCTCCTGCTGCCATCAGGAATAGCTCGAGGGCAGGCACAGATGCAATCAACAGGCAGGAACCACAACGCTTCCACACTTTGCAGAGTTTACCTTCTAGAAACAACGGCAACTTTAAAATCTTTCCCAAATTGTGAATTTACCAGTCTTCTTTCCACCCACCTTCCTACACACCTTGGAGCTGTGTACCTCAAAGAAGATTTTGGTCCTAAGGGAGAAGTTTCCTTAGAACAAATGGAGGGAAGTTTCCTGGGTGGTCTCTCAAGTGGAGACGTAGACTTCCTATATTTATCAAGAGATGTTTTTTCCTTTTTCCTGTTAAAACCTTCTTGTGCTACTTCTATATCACAGACATTATAGTTCTTACATGCACTGGAACTCTGGTTCTTGAAAAATAGCTTGGGTTTCAGGCTTTCCAAATGCAGCCTGGGAGGGAAGAGTCTTTGTTAAAATGCCCAAATGAACAGGTAAAGGCAGCGGACATTTTCCCCAGAGAGATGGGCTTTTTCTCACCCTTGTGCATTTGGATGGATGCTATAATCTCCCATTTTGAAGTCTATGACAACTCTGTCCGTTGTGGAATACTTGCTACTGTCTAAAGCAACAGGTTCTGAATAGTTCCTACCTCTCCACTCAGGCCTTCCTTCACTCCCCTAGCCAGAAGGCATTTTTTCAACACTCGTGTTTGGTGACACTTCTGTGCCAGACATTGGGCTGGGCTGTAGAGGTGTAAGGATGAAGGAGAGAGGGTCCTGGCCTCACTGAGCTTACAGTGCAGGGCAGGATGCATGGAAGTACCAGGGAACTAAGATAGGAGGTTGGGCATGCCTTCCTCTCTGTTCCCATTGCAGCTTGCATGGATCTCCTCTACATTGTAACACTGAGCCCAGTTGTCTGTTTATAGACGTTTACCTGCTGGGAGATCCTGGATGGCAGAGACTGCCATCTTTCCTTCCTTCCCTTCCTTTTCTTTCTTTCCTGCCTGCCTGCCTGACTTCTGCCTCCCCTCCTCCCTCTCTCCTTTCCTCTCACTCCCATCTAGCATAGTGTTTAGAATGTAATAGTTGCTTAGTAAATATTTATTCGATGCAGTCCTGCTGTCTATCTTTTATTAGGACGATTTCATTTCTCTTTTGTGTTCTGTATGGTTCTCTTTTCTAAACTTTTTATTGTTTTTATTCCATTAATTAGGCTTTAAGCTCTTCCTATAGCTCTCAATTAGATATGGAGTTTTGTGAGAGTGTGTCCAATGGCCAGTGTCTTTGGGAAGTTTAATTTCCCACCTTTCATGAAAACTCGATGATAACAAAAATACATTTTTTGGCATAATCAGTCATAATTTCTTTCCTGAAAAAGATCTCTCATCTCAAAAGAATCTAGAAGCAGCAAAAGAGTCCGTCTCAGTAATGATGAAAAGGCCAATACCCATGGGAAATTTCTAGCATTAGAAAATAAACCGCTATTGAGCCAGTGGCTGGAAATTAAAATTTCAAAACATTCAAGCCTCATGAAGAAACATGAGAAATTGGCTGAGAAAGTGCAGATTCATCATCTAAGAAAGCAGAGTAGGGACTTTCTGTGTCTTTGGCTAGAGTCTCAGTTCAGGCACTTACTTGGATGCACCTGGAGTCTTGTTCCACTCCCAAAAGTGAGTGCTCGGCCACCTGTGTCCACACTGTGGTATGATCTAGTACAAATACCTGCCCTCTGCCACCCAGGGTGGCTGCCCAGTCCCCTACAGGTTTACAGCACTCCCTCTTGGAGGAACAGAGCTTTTAAACAGCATGTTCTAGGAGGCCTGGGTGGCTCAGTCGGCTAAGCGTCTGACTCTTGATTTTGGCTCAGGTCATGATCTCAGGGTCGTGGGGTTCGAGCCCCATTGAGTGTGGAATCTGCTTGGTTTTCTCCCCCTCCCTAAGCTCCCTTAACTCCCGCCGCCATTCCCGCCTGTTCTTTCCCTTCCCCTAAATAAATAAATACATACATACAATCTTAAAAAAAATTAAACAGCCTATTCTATGGTTTTGATGATAAATTTCTCTTTCCATGTCACTTCATGCCCAGTAGACAGTCCTTCTAGGTTTCCACTTCCCTCACTGCCATCCCTACATCCTGACAACCCAATTCAATGACTTGGTTGATCTCTACAGAAATGCCGAACCCTGCCTCAAGGCTGCCACAATCACCATGGCAAGAAGGCTCAGGGTGGGCACACTGAGGACCAATTAGTGGCCTCCCAGGTCTGGGTTCTTCCTTCTCAGAGTACGGGGAGAGGGGGGATGGCGCTCACAGTGATTAGCATGGATAACACGAAGACAATAGTCAAATAGAAGTCAAATAGATTCGAGTTCCACTCATAACTCTCTTATTCCTAGCTGTGCAATCCTGGGCACATTACTTAACGGGAAGCTCTGTTTCCTTATCTGTAAAGTGGGCATGATGCCAGCTACCTAACAGTAGGATGAAATTGAACATGGAGTGAGAACTTCGTGAAAGACAGTAGTCGCTGGTGTATGCCAAGCATTCAGTCAATAGTAGCTGTAATGTAATGATTCAGCAGTGCTCCACACGAAGAGCAAGACATGAAACTTTTTGCAGCTCGAGGAGACCCATCCCTTCCCCACACTCCCATCCAGCACCCCTGAGTGTCCCACCCTGGCTGGGATGCTCTCCCATAGAACAGGTATTTCATGGATCCAGGGGGAAGTGTGAGAGAGAGTCTCAGCCATAGGGTTGACGGGTGGGGTAGACCCCTTAGCTGCCAAGGAGAAAGTTCTGCTTCTGAAACTGAACCAAGAGTAAATTATTGTTTTTTTTCCCCCCCAAAACTTGAGGATTTGTCTTCTAAAAGTACTGTTTGCAAAACCCTTGTTCAGCATAGCCTCGACCATGTCATTAGACCCAATGCCCTGCTAAGTTACACCCAGACAACCAAGGATTCTTAACGACGGAGCAGACCACATCATGGGCTCTCATTATTAAAGTATCCTTCCGTAATCTATTCCTGTCTACCACATTTCCCTTATCGGAATGAAGAATTCTAAAATACTCACAGGGATGAACAACAAGCCTGGTCCCTCTTCCAAATGTAAGTCTGTAGCTTCCTCCTGATACACACAGTGAGGAAAGCCTTTGATCAAACCTGTCTCATGTGACCACCATCGACCCACTGCCCTAGTGGTGTTGGGGCAACCATCCAGGGAAAAACCACTGGTGGACGCTCTGGGAGTTGCAGGAAATCTCCTGCAGCCCCTAGCCATAGAGTCAGGGGTGGGGGTGTCGGGAGCTGGGGGTGAGGGCTGAAGAGTGCTTCACCCTCCTTGACCCAGAACACTCGTACTCCTGTCAACAGAGCAGTGGGGAGCAACCTTCCCAAACCGCCACACCCTGCCTGCTTCGCCAGGTCACTAAGGGTCTGACCCCATTACTCTTCTGTCAGATACAAGGGGCTTCAGAAAGGCTGTGAGGCTGGAGGGCCCAGGAGGCTTGATGATTTATCGTG
The DNA here is from genome assembly GCF_020171115.1 of Neogale vison. Lineage (NCBI taxonomy): Eukaryota > Metazoa > Chordata > Mammalia > Carnivora > Mustelidae > Neogale > Neogale vison. The sequence goes on from NC_058103.1 coordinate 73,689,144, forward strand.
CTGAAGCCTGTCTACCTCCTGTTCCTGAAATGCTGCTGTCCTGTCTTCCCCCTTCCTTAGCTCTTTAGAACTACCCATTCCTAGGCATCTTCCTGTGTGAGGCCCAGGGGTTGGTCCCTGCATTTCTCTGGTTCCAGGACAGACTCCAAGCGGGATCCAGGCACTTCCCAGTGATTGGTGCTAGGCCAAAGCATCCAAAGCCCTTTGATTTTTTTTTTTTTTTAAATAAGCTCTATGCTCAACGTGGGACTTGAACTCATGATTCTCAGATCCAGAGTTGCATACTCTTCTGACTGAGCCAGCCAGGTGCCCCTGATTCCTATATTTCTAATGACCTTGATTCAGACAGGGACTGGCTCTTATGAAAACATAGGACAGAGGAAAAAAAAAATCACAAGAGTTTCCATATAATTTTGAAATAGGGGAATACCAGAGACCATGTTCCCTACTTCAGAGATGCGGAAACTAAGCTCTTGAAGGCATGGCCTGGGCCGAGGTCCTGAACCAAGGCGGGAGCTCAGCCGTCAGCTCCTGGCTGGTGTGTGCTGCTGGCCTTCAGCTTACCACACTCTGGGCTCGAGGGCCATGTTAGCAAAGAGCTGTGCGGCTCTGCTGAGCCCAGGGCTGGGATTGAGGGGCTGGGGCTTTGCCCCTGCCCTGCACTGCCTGTACCATGTGGCGCAGGACAGATGCTTGGACACTGGGCCTCCAGATTCCCCTACAACAAGGGCAAGATGTCCCCAAGGACCCTTCCACCTCTCATGGTCTGTGGGTCTTTGTTCATTTGGAAACCCAGCCTCAGGGAAGAGCAGGGCAGACTTTCACAGAGGATGGGAGCATGGTTGGTAGAGATGCCAAGAGAAGCAGAGGGCAGAAGAAACAAGGGACAGGCAAAGGTTTGGGACAGTGACTGCCTAAGAACCTTAGCTGTGGCACTGATGAATGACATTGTATCTCTACCCCCCCACCCCCGCCATGGACGGAAGAAGTTGTCCAGCACTGGGGGTAGGCACAGTGGTTGCAGTGGTTGGGGGTGTCTTGAAGGGGGTCATTCGTAGAGGATGGCCCCAGCTTACTTACTTGGTATAACCATCACTTGGGTCCCCTTCCCAAAAGTGAGCCTGTTGTCCCCATAGCTACACTCTGGGTAAGTGCATTACAAAAAGGTCCTGGGGTTGTGCATGGTCTCATGGAAGACACCCGGCCTTCTCTGGAGCTCTACAAGCTGGGGACCTGGAAAGGCTGATCTGCACATTTTCCCTATAATGCCAGCTCTGAGCCTGCCTAACGGGGTTTGGCAGCACCCCCCACCCACCCCTTTTCCTAAACACAGCTACCAACAAACAGCCTCTAGCTATTTCTTCTCTGGGAAAAACAGCCTTCACTAAAGTTTGTGAAAAACCTGCCTCCTACGGAGGCCAGTGGGTGTGTTTCTAAAGATACCAAGGCCAGGGCTAGGGGCTGGGGGGAGCATTTTCTCACCTCAGCAGCCATGCCTGAGAAGGTATCAGTTTTTTGGGGGGACATATGCACGAATGTATTGCTAGAAAGAGTAGGAGCAAGAGCATTTCCAGTATGCTGCGCTGGGGCACATGCTAAAACCATGCCTCTGCAGGACGCAGTCACCTCTTCTCTGGCGCTGAGCCAGAGTCCTGGTGACTCACGCCGGACTCATAGCTGTTTCTCTCCTCACAGCACTCAAGGATTCTGCCAAGGGGGCTTTTTGTCCTCAAGAAAGTCAAACATTTCAGCAGATAACAGACATAAATCCTTTTCCAGAAGCACACAGGCAAAATCATGCTTGGTCTCTGCCAGAGCATGTGGACTGACCCTTGTCACCACTGTCCTGTCCCCAGCCAGTGGGGTCCCTGCCAGGCCCCTGGGCATGTGCGTGGCCACATACAGTAGCCACCTTGTCACACTCACATCTGCATTGTTATTGGACTTTTAATATGTAAGTGGTGTTTCCCTGATGGACTGGAAGTTCCTGAGAGCAGGGGCTTATGCTTCTTCTTTTGTTTCTTTCTTTGTTTTAAAACCAACTATGGTCCCTGGCTTATTGATGATACCCAGTAATCATTGAATGAATTGAACTGATTTTTACTGGGCACAAATATTGGGACAAAGAGGCCAGTTTTGGAAGAGGCTAAAAGCAAAGTATACGCTGGGTAAACGTGAGCTTCAAAATTGAAGTCCTTAGGCAGGAAAAAAATCAAGCAAGCATTTCTAAGACAGATAATAAGGAGGCAGTGTAAAACCCCAAAGATTGTGAGGTTCATATTGACCCTCAACAGAGAGGGGGCAACTGAATGAACAAGCAAGTTACTTGGTTCCAAAGAAAACTCAAGCATTTTTCTCTTAATATCTCAACATGACACTGATTCTCCTTAAAGGGTAAGAAAAATAACATGGCAGAAAATACATATTCTGAGCTCGCAGCATTGTTATGATCAATAATAACAAAGCAGTAGTAGTAATAATGACATTCTATTATAGTCCATGCTAAATTGCCACATATAAAATGTAAATCCAATATTGCAGGTGGGTTTACATATTTATGGAGATCTGACTTACTTGGGCTGATCAAAAGTTGGGTGCCGGTTCCAAATATGAGCTTCTGATAGCCTGTGCTCACACTCTGACATAACCTTATACAAAATGGTACCCTGTAACTGAACCCTAGTCTGGGATTCCTATGTCACACAGAGGTCAAATACCAAGCATGTTCCCGCATCTGTGCGCATGTGCCAAAGTGGGAGGAGGTGTATAATTTTACTGTTTAACTTTCATTTTCCTAAGACCAGTGGAAGATGACAAGAAATAAGGCAGAACCCAATAGAAGATTCTGCTTTATATACAGTAGATTATATAAAAAATGTTGTACAAAAAAGGTCATGAAAATTCAGGTTGAAAAATTCATTCATATAATTACAGACTTTCAGTGCTAGCCAGGACCTAGGGTAATATTATGGGTTTATCCATTCTCACTAAGTGTTCAGGACATGCTTCTTGCATTACTGATGCTCATGGATAAAAATGCAACTCTATCATTGCTAACTTATCTTCTTATTTAAGAAGGTGCAGACAAGGGGCACCTGGGTTGCTCAGTTATTAAGCAGCTGCCTTCAGCTCAGGTCATGATCCCAGAGTCCTTGGATCGAGCCCCACATCCTGCTCCCTACTCAGTGGGAAGCTTACTTCTCCCTCTCCCAGTCCCCTACTCCCCATGCTTGTGTTCCTTCTTTCACTGTCTCTCTCTCTGTCAAGTAAGTAAATAAAATCATTAAAAATAAGTAAATAAATGGCAGACAAAACCATGCACACCCCCTCAAACAAATCAACGAGAACAGATGTCCCTCAACTATATCTAAATCAAGATATTTCATAGAACTTACTTGCTTTAACAAATAGTCTTGTTCCTGTCCCAATTTTGAAGACTGCATTATTTCCCACAGTGATTTTTGCTATGACAAAATGGGCCATTTCCTTCTCCTTCCATTTTTATACCACAGCTTGGGAAACAGGCCCAGGGCGCCTATGGGAAGGTGCTAATAATAAGGAACACTTTTTTTTTATACTTCCCTAGTAAAACTCATTTTTTTTTTCCCGTGTTGAACATATCTCACACCTCCTACCAGGTTCACCAAACACTAGTCACTATTCTACGAAATCCGGGGACCAGAATACCCAGGCTTTAGTCCCAGCCCTACTTTTCACTGACTTGATGATGTTGGACAGTTCAACCAACCTCTCTGAGTCTTAATGTCCATATTAGAAAAATAAAGAGCTCTGAATTAGATGATGTCTAAGCTCCCTTTCAGAGCAGAAGTTCTGGGATCCAGCAATGTCCAAAGTGCCTTTAATGTTGCATTTTCTATAAATCACACCTGTGTCAGGCACTTGCTGATCAGTTACACTGGTGACTGGTCTCCCTGGGGAAAACACAAGATACAGTGAAACAAAGGGAGAGTCAGGACAAGGGAGTGGTGGCTGTGAGCTCCCTTGTCTTCATGAGGGTAAATTCTCCCAGTAGCCCCTGTATTCTTTGTCTCTTCATGAAAAAGGGAAGAGAATCCTTTGGACATTTGGGGCATTCAAATCAAGATCTCCCAAAGCTCCATCTCTAAGTCATGGCAGTATTTAAGAATAGAAAAGATCAATTCCATGTTTTTCCTTACTCACTGTGATTGGCCTTGTCTCTCATTTCTAAGTAAGCCCTGGTACAGGGTCTATGACGAGTGCAGTAGAAAGAGGAAGGCTTTGAGATCAGAGCCTGGTTTGAGTCTAGACTTTCCTACTCACTAACACTGGGATCTTGGGGATTTACTTTTCTGGGCCTCAGTTTCCTCTTCTGTAAAATAGGGACACTGCTCCTTGTTCCTTAGAATTGTTTGAGGATAAACAATACCGCATGTCATGGACCTAGCACTGCATCCACACACCCTGGGAAGGTAGTTACTCTTTCTGTGTTAAGTTAGAATATTGATTAACAAGATTATTTTCTCAGGGTTATAGAAATATTTGTTTATGAAATAATCACGACAGTCTGAGCCCTTGAGTCATATAAACTCTTGGGTAGTATAGGAGTGAGGTTCCAGAAGAAAAGATTTTGAATGCTTTGCCCTACTCAGCTCACAGTGGAGGAGTCCAAGGCACACAGAGGCCCAATGACTTATTCAATGTCACGCCACCAGCTGGGGCTGAGTTAAGAACTCTAGACTGAAACAAGCAGCCCTGGACTCCTTTCTCTGCACTTCACTGGCTCTTCTCGAACCACGTGTGGTGTAAAGGGACGCAATCCCTGGAGTGAATTTGGTATAAAATGACCTTGAATATCTTCTGCCCCAGTTTGTCTCTGAATCAATGGCCATGGACGTAGAAAGGGTCTGTTAGATCAAGGCCATGCAATTTTCTGCTCTTCTGGCTTTTCCCCTGAGTCAAGCTCCCTTTAGTTCAGTTCTGGCGCTAAACACTCTGGCACTCTGGTATTAGAGCTTCTGCCAGCCTCCTATCTCGGGGAAAAGTCTTAATCGTTGGCTCAATTCCACCACGGAGAAAATATGCTTGTACAGTCTTGGAATACTTTCACTAATTTCTCTGGGTGCCGCAATTCTTAATACATCAGCACTAGATCATAGCTCATTAGAAGTAAAGCACAGATGATGCAAATGACATCTCCTTTTCAGCTGATCACTGTCACCAGAAAACATTTTGCGGTTACCATTTACTCAGCCCCACGTTCAGCCAGGCGCCTGTCCCCAAGGCAAGTCTGTCATTTCTCCCAGTCAGTCCCACAGTGTCTGACGCCTCGCAAGAAATTCTGTCACTTCACCTTTTTTCCTGATATGCCCTAATGAGTTAGAAAACACTCCAGATCTCATATAGCTACTACATATATTCTTGGAGAGAAAACGCCCCCATTCATAGACCGCTGGGGTTAGGGGGCAAAGAGGTCATGCAGACCTGCTTCCCCATTTAAAGGAGGGAAAACTTGGGTCCAGAGGCCAGAAAATCCACTGTTCCACTGTTAGTTGGTAGCAGAGACAAAACGCGGGTCTGTTGGATTCCCAATCTAGTTTTTCCTCTCTCCACCACATCCTGGATGTAGCGGCATTTACTTCATTTCTTCTTCCCTTTGGCCTGGAAACTTGGTTTCCTTGGGTGCTTGATTTCCATTAAACAAGAATTTATGAAGCACTTGCTTGGTAAAAGGACCATATTAGATGCTTCCCAGGCTAGAACAAGAGCGTCTATTCTCAAGGATCTTTCACTTTTAATGGGAAGATCTTCTCAATAATGAAAGATCCCCTTAGCGTATATGTCACAGATTGTCCAAGATTTCACAGCTCAATTTGCAGTATGAAGGCTAAGAGGAATGGGAGGGACGCCTGGGGAGAAATTATAGCCAGGCTTCGAACAGGAAGCCAGGCTATTTCCAAAGATACCAGGTTTGTCCTAATCATCTCCAGTGTTTGTCTCTGCTCCATTCTGATCTAGCGAATTGGTTCTACTGTTATTTCCAACTCTGCTATTACCTATTTCATTTTCTAAAAAGATTTTATTTATTTATTTGACAGAGAGAGAGACTCAGTGAGAGAGGGAACACAAACAGGGGGACTGGGAGAGGGAGAAGCAGGCTTCTCATTAAGCAGGGAGCCTGACATGGGGCTTGATCCCAGATGCTTACCAACTGAGCCACCCAGGCACCCCAACCTATTTTCATTTTTTGTTTCCTCTGGTTGTGCATCCTTTTTTTTTAAAAAAAATAATTTTTTATTCATATATAATGTATTATTAGCCCCAGGGGTACAGGTCTATGAATCGCCAGGTTTACACACTTCACAGCACTCACCATAGCACATACCCTCCCCCTATTTTCATTTTTAATGTCCCCCACGAAGGCTCTGTCTTAAATTCATAGGTTGACTGATAAAACAAGGAAGATGCATCCCTAAGGGTAAAACACATGTAAGTACAGGCAGAGGCCTTAAACCAGAGAAGGGGAAATAAGGGCAGGAGGGGACCAACATTTACCTGGAGAGACTAGAAGTGTGGTCCCTTTTCCAAAGGTGAGTCTGCTGTATCCTACCTCCCCACCATAGTAAACGACCATACCAAAATGGCCTATAGTGTTGGGCTTTGCAACTTCTGATCTACTTAGAGAAGGGGAAAGAAAACTATCATTTATGGAGACTCTATTACATGCCAAGCAGGTTAACAACCTACATACATCACTTTACCTCATTCAGGCCACAGCTGTGCCATGGGCTCGGATATTATTATTCTTATTTTACAAATAAAGAACAGGTGATCTGAGGCTGAGCAGCTTGAACCAACACTGTACGGAAGACAGAAGTCACCCAGATGCTCAAGACAGGTAAATCTTGAGGAGCTACAAGAGAAGAATCCTCCTTCTTGTCCTTTTTAGAGTGAGATTATAGAATTAATCCATTGGGGTTAATTCTCCTGCTAGAGCCAGATGTCAGAACTTTAATAGCAGTGATCCCCCAAAACTCTAGCTCACCCTCCATGACCATTTCTTGAAACATGAAGACATTTTGCCCTCAATCCTTCCCTTATCCCTCTGATATGCTACTCACCAGGCCTGACCAGCAGTCGAGTCCCGCTCCCAAAACTCCACCTAGAGCCTCCATCGTTCCCACACTGTTTCCTAGTCAGCCAAAAACACCCACAAGTCCACGTACTCTTCTCTTACCTCAGACCAAGAGGTAGGGTCCTTTCACCTACAAAGAGGGCTCCATCTTCCCTTTCTTTTGATATTCCACAGAACACACAGGCCATTTGACTGAAATTTGGGCATTTATTGTGCAACACTTAAAATGAAGCCTCTATCTACCACACCTCTGCATCTATCCCCATCAAACTCATGATTTTCAACTCAGTTTATCCAACAGATAAATCTAGTCCTCTGTTGTCTCCATTGCAGTCATCCATTTTTAGATTCCTGCCATAGTGTCGCTCTTCATTTTAACTTCAATCAATCTGAAACTTCAGGGACTAACATCGAAATCATTATGAGTGACAGCTTCCTGTCCCTCCAGTCGACTTGTTTTGCGGGTTCAATGGCAGCCTTGTTACTGACTCAAGTCCTATTCTGCCCGCAAAGCTGAGTGTCTCTCTGATTAAAGGACACCCTGTCTACTTCAGCTCTGGTAAAAAACACCACTTGTCTTCTCTCTAGGTCTTATCCTTTGCGTATCTGCTGTTTTCCACTGGCCTCACAAACAATATCCTGGCTTTCTCTTCTATTGAGAAAGAACCCAACTCACACAGAACAATTTTATCAGAATTTTAAAGGACGGCCGTGGTTATCCTTCTCCCATATCTGTATTTAAATATTCTGAAAATAGCCAGAAAAGGTCTATTCTAGCCCATCATGTACTTCGAATATTACAATCAGAAAGGAGATGACTAAGGAAAGAGAAATGCTTGATAGTTTAGACTTACTTGGGGTGACTTGGAGCTTTGTTCCAGTTCCAAAGGTAAGCTTTCGGTTACCCCCTGTATTCACTGTAATTCAGGCCTTTATAAAATCACTTCCTTTCTCCTGCCATTTATATTTGGGTAACATTTGAGTCACTGTACTTCTGTAGAAGAGAGTTGTTTTTACCAATGCCTATGGCTATAGATCACACGAAAATGGTGATTGTACTAAGAACCTACATATATAATTCCTTGAAAGAATTATACCAGCTGACCTAGCCTTTCCTTTTTGTTCTGAAGACACATATTATTTTACACATGTATAGCATTTAATAATTTATAGACTACCTTCAAATACATAATCTTATTTTAGTTTTAAAATTACCTAGGTGAGGGGCACCTGGGTGGCTCAGTGGGTTAAAGCCTCTGACTTCGGCTCCTGGGATTGAGCCCCGCATCAGGCTCTGTGCTAAGCGGGGAGCCTGCTTCCTGCTCTCTCTCTCTGCCTGCCTCTCTGACTACTTGTGATCCCTGTCTGTCAAATAAATAAATAAAATCTTTTAAAAAATTACCTAGGTGATACTAAATATTTTCTTTGTATAGGTGAAGACATTGTGGCCCAGAGGCCCTAATGAAACCAAATTTAGAACAGGCTCAGCCAAACTTTCTGCCTTTTTCTTTAGGATCAACTCTCTACTGGGCTGTTCCAGTCTGTTATTTTTGGTTCATCTACATGACTATTTTTCTCCACAGCTAGATCTTCCTATCCTCTTTAACATTTCTTTCTACATCAAATGCACTTAAGTTTGCATAAACCATTAATTTCTTGACATTTGGGCCCTACAAATACTGCAGTAAGTTCAATGGGCCTCAGTAGCCACATTAAGCTTCTGACTTTAATGACATATTGCCTCCTTACTGGGTTTTACTGATAATCGTGTCCCACTCCCAAAGATGAATGTGCTCTAAACCAGAGCACTGTGCTTCCTGACAATGCCTGAACTACCATGATAATAGATTAATGTGATTAGCATGCATCCACCCTCCCTTATGAGAGCTCTAGCTGGGATTCCCCCTTTTCTATCACTGAATTAAAGACTAAGCCATGGAATTAAGTCCGTGAAAGCCTCTTTTTGGGGCATAATAGTAGTGACGTAGAGGAAAACCCGAGAAGAGTCCAAGTGATAGTCTCTAGACAATTCTGACACTCATTTCCTTCAAAAAGATCTGCAAAATTTCACTGAGTAATCTTGTTTTTTTACCAGCCAAAGTTTATCAGCTCTGATCCCCATTTTTACTTTGGAACAAACCCCTGCACACAATCTCGTTTTACCAGTGGCTAGCAAATTGGTTCTATCCCTGTAGGTAATCTTTCCTTTTTTTTTTTTTTTAATCATTTTAATGTATTTAAAAAGTTTAGTGAGCATGGAGCAGAGCATGGGATATGGCTGGAGTATTGGGGATGGGGATAGCATCTCTTTTTTTCCTTTTGTTTTAATGGCTTTCATCAGTAAACACCAATACCCATTGAGTTAAAGAATAAGGACACATTTAGTATAGAAGACTGCAGAAAAAGCTCAGGCATTATAATCAGTAATAACTTGGTACTTACTGATGCTCACTGATATCTTAGTTCCCTTCCCAAAAGTCAATGTACGTCCTGACTGGTAGGCACAGTGAAATGAGGCCCTGTAAATACCTCGGGTACCCACTCACCCTACTCACTCCTTGTGTATCACCAAAAACAATGAATCTTGTATTCTGTCTACCCTCTGCAAGGAGCTCAGTGGGCTTTCAGGGTTTGGATATGCAATAACGATGCTCCCTTACTTTGTGAGAAGGAGGCTAGATGGTAGTAGGTCCTCCACTTGCTCAGTAAGTAGTCCCTGAATACCTCTGTGTGTCAGGTACAAGGGACACAGTGGAGGGTCACTTGGACACCATTCCCGTCCACCACACGTAGGTGCTCACAGTCCAGGGAGTGACACACATAAACAAATCCATAGAAAATACAAGTCAAGTGATAGGAGTACATGAATAAAATCAGGCTGGCCAATGGGAGAGAGAATAACCAGGCACCAGCTGTGTTTGGTGGCTTGTTAGACTGGCCTGGTAGGAAGGGTCTCCCTGAGGAGGGGACATGAAGTGAGATCCAGCCATGGAGGAATTAAACATCACCTCCACTGACAGATAAGCAGAATGAGGGCTTGAAAGGTCAAAGCCTGGATCCAAATCACACAGCGTCAACCATGGACATCAATGCTTAGATCATGCCTGCTCTCTACTGAACTACTATATCTAGTTCTGCCACGTGAATTCCTGGTTAAAAAGGCTAAAGCAAGACAGGGGTTCTTCCAAAGTGGCTCTGGGATGTTACCTGGGTAACTGGAAGCTAGCACTGGCCATCGAGGGCATCAAGGCTGTGAGAGGGTGCCAACCAGAAGAGAAGGTGTTGGCATTTCAGAGCATGTCTTTCTGATGGAGCTGGCCACTGACATGAAGAGACTACCTTCATTTCAATTAAAGAGAGAGAGGGAGAGGCTCTTTCCATTCTGCATTCCTATTAAGTTGGCAAAGAATGAAAACTGTTACCAGCAGAATGAGCTCTTACAGTAAGGATGGGAAGGGCACAGAGATTGCTCTGCTCCCCGTAATTCTGAATAAACTGAGGACATGAGGAAGTCCACTGAGATTTCCTAAAAAGTTCATGACATGTCTCCTTAACCAATCAAATTCAGAATACATGGCGATACTCACTAATATCCACCTTTACCATGGTCCCCCTTCCAAACACCAACTTCTGGGCACTTGAGCCACCACAGTGATCTACGTCACCACAAAAACCAAAGGCTGCTTCACTTTTAAGCACAGCAATCTTTTGGTTGCTGTGCTTGAAATCACTTGGTTGAAACCCAACTCAACACAAGCACATACTTAGGTAAACTCAAGAAAGATCTTAAACTCACATACTATTTGGAATGCTAGGAGACCTCAGAAACCATTAATTACAAGCTCCCAAACTCACACATTTGTCTCACACACGTGACCTCAGGTTTCTGATGATCTCCAGGGACAATCCTACTCACTTATTCTCATGTTCTATTTTCTCATAATTGGAAGGGCTCGCCTAACAGGCCAGTTCAACCCTTTCTTTGCCATGACTGACATCTGTTAAACTTGCTGACCCTCAGATTTACCTTCCAATGCAATTTTTCACAATATCTGACTTTTAAATTATGAAGTATCCAACTGCCCATACTTTTCAAAGGACTGCACACATACCATCTCATTTGAATCTCACAAAATCCTTTGGGCTAGGCAGAGCTGGAATTATACTCTCCATGTGACAGATAAACTAAGGCTTAGGGAGTTTGAATGGTCTTCCCATGGCCACAGAGTAGGTGAGTGGCTGAGCTGGGTCCACATTATCTTTTGCTCCTAATTGAATGGCTTCATGATTTATTTTGTACACATCCATGTATTGAACACATCACCATGCCTTTCAAATATTCTTTCCTCTCTTATTCCCGTCCCCATTGAAAAAGACAATATCATCAGCTACAAAAAGACTTCTCTCCCTGTCACCCCTTGTTCCCCCACAAAAAAACCCAAGCAAAGCTCCAGCTCAACTCCTTCCCAGAGCAATGTTTTTTCAATCCTCACATGCTTTCTGTGAGCTGGGAGATAAGAGTTACCAATATTTCAGTTGCATTAATTGGGAAAAATGAGGGCCTGAGGAGATAAATCAGGATGCTGGTTACTGAGGTTGCAGCCTGGTACAGACAGCAATATATTGAACCTTAGAAAACATGGGTCCTTGCCCTGCTATTGTGTCCATGTTCAACCACTCTGAATAGAGAGAATCACAACTTTCCATTGTCCTCTGCCTCTTGAGACAATCAGATAAGAGATGTGAAGAAGTAAGAAAAGTACCTACTTGTTTTCCCTCTCTTAAGAAAATGGACTCCAGAAAATATCAGGGTAGCAACATCTTTTATCCACATTGAATTTGTGCATCCATAAGTGCTTACGCTTAAGAGCAAGACTAAACAGTTTTAAGACAAGTTTGAGACACATTAATTTGGGCCAACACAGCACATTAATGGCTAGGCTTCAGTGTTAGAAGCAGGACTGTGGCTCAAGCCCCACTACTACTGGGTTTGACTAACACCCTGGTTTCTCCTCCCCAAATTAGCTTCTTTCCTGAGGTGTGGGTCACATAGTGACTTGAGGCGCATCAAGACCATAAGTGACCAAGGAAATCACACTCTGTAGATACTTGACAAAGGACATTTCTTATAGCCTTGACAAAGTTGGGGGGGGGTGTGGTGTTTAGGGTAATCCTGCCTGCTAGTGCTATATCTGCCTTACAGAGTGGAATGCCCGTATGTGGGCACAAATTTGGGTCTAACCACTCATATATTTCCTTACTTCTCTGCTCTGGCTGTTCAAGCCTAGATCTGTGAGTGAAGATAATAGCTCTCAACCATAGCCTTGTTTGGGGGCCATTTGACCATTTTAACCCACAAAGGAACCTGAGAACAGGAAGCCCTATAAGCTGTGGAAACCTTTGGGATCAGGCTGTTCATGTTCCAGATTGGAAATGCTGATAAACACAATCACACACAGGTGTGCACATTAGGATCTCTATGTTCAAAGTGCTCAAAGAAGATGTCAAAGAGAGGAAGGATACATTCGTGTGTCCACCTAGGCTCTGTGAGTTGCTGTGCACTGTGGATCAGCCCTACTTTCCTCTAAGCCTCAAAGCCAGACTCCCTCTAGCTATTCTAGAGCCTCCACTTGGTGAGGTTAGTATTAAGGAAGGGAGTGAGGAGGCTTCTTGGGGAAAGTTTACAGAGTATGATGGAGAAGTTATTCTTGATAAGAAAGGAGTATAATAGTTGATGCGGCTTCTAACAGGGAGATGACTAAGAATCATAAGACTCCATGAAAATAAACTTTGTAAACCTATCTTCCAATCTGGCATGCTTGTTCTGGGTCAAGGGCTAAATTCTTCCCCAGTCATTCAGTATGAACCAGAGTGTGTGTTTTGAGAGGCATCACATACTCTAGTGAGATTGCCCTCTTTTTTTGTCTTTGGTGGGGATGAACACAGTCTGCTTTTAGATTCTCAAGTTCCTAAAAGAGACCCGAGGTCATCTTGATCTTCCTTCTGCCTTCCCATCCCAGCCTACCTAGGAAGGAGGGTCTCCAGAAGGGGCAATACTCATGTTCCCTTAGTTTTAAGACTGAGGGAATTCATTCAACACCTTTTTCTATTTCTTCACAGTAATGTTTCCCTAGAGTAGAAAACAACCCACTCACCAGGCTGTACAGTTAGCCGAGTTCCTTTCCCGAAGTACAGCTTCTCCAGGGCTGAGCCTCTATCGACACAGTGCTGGCCCCCTTTACATGAACCTGGTCCTAATGTGCCCCAACCTCTCTCTCCCCTGCCCTGGAGCTGGGGTTGAAAATCCACCTCTATCTTCTTTTAAGTGTCTTTAAGTCTTTTCTCGTGCAGCCAGCAGTCTTAGTTGGACAGTCAGTACTTAGAGGCTCTCTCTCAGGGGACAAATGGTCTGTGGTAACAATAGCCTTCCCACCTGCAGAGGCCCCTCCCATCAGAAAGCAATTACCCGTCCTTTTGAGAGTGTTTAAATTGGAAGGAACTTTGCTTCCCTGGCCCTATTTCCCAGTATAAAAGACTGCTCACTTACTTGGATTGACATTATGTTTGGATCCCTTTCCAAAGCTGAACTCGTGAAAACTTTGATAGACTAGATCTGCCCTCTGCAAAATCACCTCATTTTCCTCATTCAACCTCTGGTCCTCCTTCCAGGCATTTCTTTTTTCTCCTCTTTCTATTTCCCTTCCTGATATCCCCTTTTTGCTTTCCCATTTACTGCACTGGGAAATCATACCCCACCATCTTTTAGGCTTAAAAAATCCCAAATAGCCTTTAGCTCATGAATAATTTGATGACCTATTTCTTTGGCTATCAAAATAATAAAAATAGAAGGAACGGGCCTTGTTCACCTTTTCATCCTCTAGGCTTGAATCCTCGGATCTTAGCACTTAAGAGTTGAAAGGGAGCACAGAGGTGATTTGTTCCAATAGCTGAAATGGTATAGAAATCCCTTCTCTAACATCCAATGCTTGGCCTTAAGGACCCAGCGTGAAGACCTCCAAGGAAGAGGAGCTCTGCACTTCACAAAGCAGCCTTTCTGCTGCGGGGAGGTTCTACTCGTTCAAAAAGATTCCATAAGAGGTTGAGATGCATCTCCTTTCAACCACTGGTTTTGATTTTGCCTTCTCTACTAACCCCTTCTTCATCTACATGCCAGTTCCTCAAATATTTGAAAAGAGCTCTATCTTGTCTTAATATAGTCCAGTGACATCCTCTTTCACTTTTTCTTTAGGGACTGGAGATAGCTTCAGATAGTTAGCTTGATTTTTATCTGACCATGAAGCCTGGGCCTTCAAAATATTTGCCATTGGGCAGGCGATTCTGATGGGGAGAGCCATTCTGGGGGTAGAAGAGAAGGTGAGGAAGACAAGTGAAGCAGATAGTTTATGAACCTCATGCAAACCTAGAAGGCTTTTGGGAATGAGCATTGAGCATTGGGTTTCCCAGGTGAAATTGCCCATGATCATAACTGCCATTTTGTTTTAAAATTATTCTGACTTTTTCCTTCTCACTTACTTGCTCTTACGGATACTGTGGTTCCTGCTCCAAAAATGTAGTTGTAGTTATACTAGCCACAGTGCTAGGTGTTCCTACACAAACCTCATCAAGGTTGCCTTATGGTCTAGCTTTACCTTTATATGCCCTAATGGATTAACTATCTTAACCTCTTGTTTTGGTTTTCACTTTCATACAATTCCCTCATCTGTGAAAGCAGGGATGCTAATAGCTATCCTAGGGGATTGTTAGGAATGTGAAATGGGTTTGAGTATGAGAGGCATTTACACAGCACTTTGCATACAACAAACATTCAGTAAGAGCTTTTTATGATCAAGATTAACTAATTCTTTTTCTCTTAAAAAATACATATAATTTTAGTTTGTCACGTCTTCTCTCTGAAACCTGGGACATTGATAGGTACTTTAAATTATATCCAAATGCTCTTTGGTCAACTAGTAAAAGTAGCTATATTTAAAATTTGGGAATGTTCTTTGCATTGGATACCATCCCAAGAGTAGGGTTGGCAGCTTCAGAATGCTTAGCGAATCACAGGATCTGTTTACTATGTTTTATGTCTGTTTAAGAGACACATTAATAAGGAATGATAAGTTATTACAGGTGGGAACCCAAAACACAAAATGAAAGAACTCAAAGCAAATATAAACTGGTAAGAGGAATTTAGGATAATAGGTTGGTGACTTTACTTGTATATAATTATAACTTACTTGGCTTTACACTGAGTTTGGTCCCAGATCCAAAGTAAAATCTGTTAGCGTTGTACACTGTGTTTGTTATCATTACAAAAAGTCTGGGTCTTCTTAAAAGGGAGGCGTGCTGAACACAGATAACCAATCAAGGTAGGTGAAGGCTAAACCAGCCCCACCAGATTCTTGCTATTTTCCTAGAAAGTTCAAGAACCAAAGTGAGGAATGAGCCAAGAAGACACATTCATTATCAGAGACAGGCAAGATAAGGGCAACTGATTTTCTTCAGTGATTTTATCGATTTCTTTTCTTTAGTTTTCTGCTTGGGTTCATTTTTATGTCTTCTGTGCTCCATACATACAATATTTGAAACAAGGACACTCCCAGTAAGTGCTTTTTACCTTTTTCTTTTCCTAATTATAAGTGAAAATTCTCCTCAGGTGGACTGGATTATGAGAAAGATCCTTACATTGCCTTTAGTTCCAGGGCTATCTGGAAGCTTCTCTCCCGGAGTCTGTACCTGGATCTGCGTTGTGCTCGACAACTTGACCTGAGCTACTTTTAATGATATCCTGAACCACACCAGCTAGTTAACTGATCTGTCTGCATGTATCATCTACCAAGATCTTGTATCCTGTCTGTCAAAGTACCTACATTATATAACCAAATGTACTTTACCATCCACACTGACATTCTCCTTCCAGCCCCCACAATGAAACTGTATATTTTGGCTCTCTCTCTTTTTTTTCTTTCTTTCTGCCTGTATGTTCCCTTTCACGAGGGGAAAAGAAAAGAGGCCACAGTGCTGGCTGTCATTTGCAAGTCTAGATGAAACATTATTTATGAACAAAATATTTTGCTGACAATAAGAACAGAAAGGAAACCTTAGTGCCAACAGTTAGACGCCCACACAGTTTGGATTTAAACAAATTTTCAGCAAATGAACACAGTTACGAGAAATAAAATAGAGGTGACTTCCGTCTAAGCCAAGTAATTATAATACTTATGCAGTTCTGGAGGGCAAGGGGCTTACTTGTTCTTACTTGTAGAAATGACAAGGAGGGTGTTACGGGAACACTTTGCTGGAAGGGCACCAGAGAGCTATAGAAATAGAGCTGCATTTAAATATCTTAAATAGGCACCTTTGTATTTAGCAACTTATGGAGAATTAAGCTAGGATAGGCTAGAAATAGAGCTGGCCAGCTAGACTTGGTTTAAGATAGTTCCTGGTCAAACCGTCTTGTAGCATTTCCTCTGGTTCGAATGAAAATACTTTGAGAAACAGAGGCTCCCTTTATGGAATCTGTTCCTATTACTCAGCAATTCTTCTAGGCTGGGATCGCTTCTTCTCTACTCACTTTCATCAACTCCCCTTCCAAACATAGCAAAAAGGCTTCTCTTTCTCTTTGGCCTTTGATGAATAAATACTTCTCTTCCTACGTTACGCTTTTGAGGATGTGTTCCTGGTGTCTCTCCCACGCCCCCAGCCCCAGACCCATCAAATTTCATGTATGTACAGTATACATTTATAGATTACTAAACCAGCGTAAATAGTATTCGATCGTGGCAGCCTACCAGGTACAACAGTCAGCTGGGTCCCAGATCCGAAGGTCAGTTGCCAGCCTGAACCAGAAGAAACACTGTGATATGCCCAACAACAAAAACCAGATCAAATAGACCAGGCTGGCAGAGCACAGAGGAAAGAGTCAGCAATTCCTTTACGGGTTGGGCCTTACATCACTGTCAGCCTAGGTCTGTTGGAGTAACCATACAGCCTATCTATAGATCATGAATAAATCCTTGTCTTTACAATCCCACTGTCTTCTAAGGAATCTTTGGTTTCTACTTTCTACCACAGAGTTCTAAGCATCAAACATAAGCTTGCATATAAACATAGAGTAAGTGCTCTCTGATTTTTCGATGTTAAACCAGGGTTCACATCTTTTTATTTGAGAAAACTCACAAAGCCTAGGACAGGGACTCTTTCTCCTTCACTCTGGGCATTGCTGAGTTGTGCAACCAGGGATCAATTCCTGAGTCATACTCAGACTGAGTCTATAGGATGGAAATGAGATATAAAGCTGCCATTATCTAGTTACTTTGGCTGCTAGCTGGACACTGATAAAATAATTTTATAATGATTAAATTATTGGGGAAATTTCTAGTTTTCCATTTTACTTTTAGATCATTTGTTTTCTCCTGACTGAGGGGGTCCCTATGTTGATTTAGCTGCTAAAAGACATAAAAAATGCAAGAAAAACGGATTTTAATATTTCCTGAAGTAGTGAGCATAGCACCAAAGGGTCATGCCCAGGAGGGATGAGAATATGGTTTGTCATATTCGAGGGAACAAATGAGATCCACCTCCGGAAGGTCAGGGGATATGGTACCCTGAGGGCAGAATGACATTGAGTTTGTTCCCTGGTGGGTCCCTGGCCCGAGCACCAAGTCTAGCATAGAGTAAGTAGATGAACAGAAATATTTGCCAGAGGAGTCCTGTGGACTCCTCAAACTTCAGACCAGGAGAATTAATGGTTGAGTCAAGCTCAGCAAACTGGAGATTTGGGTGTTAGCTCCAGCTCAGGCACAGAGAGGCTGTAGGACCATGATCTGTCTCCTCCATGGGCCTTAGTGCCATCGTAAGTGGAGGTGGTCAGAAGGGATTTTTTAAGGGTTCTCTCTGCTCCACAAGGCTACAGTATACAAATATTTGGCCCAAAGCTTCAGAAACAGGAGGTGTCCCACTGTTATTAGAAATAAACATTTTTTTAAAAGGTGATTTTCAGGGGTGCCTGGGTGGCTCAGTGGGTTAAGCCGCTGCCTTCAGCTCAGGTCATGATCTCGGGGTCCTGGGATCGAGTCCCGCATCGGGCTCCCTGCTTGGCAGGGAGCCTGCTTCCTCCTCTCTCTCTCTCTCTGCCTGCCTCTCTGCCTACTTGTGATCTCTGTCTGTCAAATAAATGAATAAAATATTTTTTAAAAAAAGGTGATTTTCAGGCTCTAAGAGAGGCTAATCACAGTTATTTGGGTCGATGATCATTATTTACAAGTTTCCTTCTATAAGTTGACATAATCTGAGTAAAAAAGAATAGTGACTTAGAGGCTTGCTAGGGAATTAGGAGTCTTGTCCACCGATGACTATACAAATCCAGGGCTATGGGACCTAGCCAGTACCACAAGTAATCAGTTGCACCTCATTAGTCTTACCACATATATTCTGGGAGCAATTCCCAGGACCCCCCTCAAGCCCATTTTGCACTGAGATGTCAGATCCTAGCCAGGAAGACTTTTGTCCTCCTTCTATGTGATGCTCGTTCACCCTTTCTAAACATTCTTCATATAGTGTATAATTGGGTCTAAATCAGCCCCTAATCCACAGACATTGCTTAATCCAGGGATACACTTCTCTACTTACTGGGCTTCACAGATAACTCCGTTCCTTGTCCGAAGATAAGCTTCCCTCCCTTGTTATAATTCACACTGTGTTACATATCCTGTCAAAAACACATCCAATCTTCCTGAACACATTTCTAATCCTCTACCCAAAAATCCACAGCAGATCTCTCTCCCACCATAGCATGAATTGTGGCTATACTTCTTGTAACTTTTTTCTTATAAGGGGAATAAAGTACTTACACAGGGGACTGACAGAGAATAATGAGAATTCCTATTTATCCCAAAATGTTTCTATCCAAACCGATTTCTCGTTTTTGCTTAATGGCTCTGGGTGTTGCTGCTCAGGGAAATGGCTTCCTTTCAAATCTGTTTCTCGTGGCCTTGGCTAGAAATACATGGCACACGGGGGGTTAAAATTAAGGGCAGGTGAGACTCCAGGGAATCAGGCCTACCTGCAGTGACCACAGCCTGGGTCCCTGCTCCAAAATTCAATTTCCACCAGCCATCAGTTGTCACACTGGTGACAAACACTTCTACAAAATGGCTTCCCCAGAGAAGACAGCTGCTAAATGAAGACAAACTGCTCGTGGGGAAACAATCTTGCTACAAAATGAAGTAACTGCATGATATGAGATATAAGCTTTTCCCTCCCTTCTCCTCTAATTGCTCTTCTTTCAAGATGCCCAGGATGATACTTGCCAAGAGCAGTGCTTCCTGGGCTCTAAGGGCCAGAGCTCAGCACCTCTGGGGTTAACAAAGCCCGGGCCCTCATGCTAGACTCTTAAGTGACAAAAACCCACCACGTCTAGGAGTTCACCTCATGCCACCTCAGCACCATTGGAGTTCACATTACAGGCCGTCACCACTGATGCCCTCACCTTTGAATCACTTGGTGCTTTGAATTCAGGAGTCTCCTGGAAAAACTATTCTAGGAACTCTGAGCTCTGAGCCTCTTGGAACTGTATCCACCACCGGCCTCTACTCGCCTCAGTTTTTAAGTCCATGAAATAGGGAGAACTCTACTGGAATCTCCTTCTGAGGAAGACTTGCCATCAGATGGTTTTACTTACTGGAAGTCTGGGAGAGTGGACAGAACCCAGGACTGGAATATTGGTGGGGTCTTGGCGGGTTCCTTCCCCTCTAGCCCTCCCAGAGCTCCTTCAAAGATGAGGAAGATGGCCAGGCACTGGACCTTGGTCTGCTCAACCCCTTTAATGCTCTTTTGACCTAACGAGGCCCCCACGAAAAGCGAGCGGGTCCTCCTTTTGGAGTTAATAGCATTCAGCACACAATTCAAATTATATGCCACTTACTTGGCTTGACAAGCAGCCTTGTCCCCTTCCCAAAGATAAAAGAGTAGCCTTGTCCTTGGGCACAGTGATTATCTCAGCATCAAAAACCTGCCAACTCAGCTTTCCTCCACACCAAACCCTCCTGAGAAGGGAAACCTCCCCTGCATTTCCTCTGGTGTTATTCACACAGACCTGTGATTTTCTTCCCAGAATGAGTGATCCCTCCCCCTTCTTATTGTCCCTTTCCACCTCCTTCTCCATCCCCACTCCGGAGGTCGCTATGGACCCAGACCTCTGGACTCTCTGGCTCTCTCCCACTCTGAGCCCGGGCTCATCCCCCTTCCCGGTTAACTGTACTCACAGGGCAGGACGGACAATCTGGTTCCCTGACCGAAGCTCAAACCCTGGCCATAGTTATTCCCACAGTGTCTCTGGGCTCTGCAAAAACCCCAAGCACTCCCCTGACTTCATCTCAACACCACAAACGACATAGGACCCAGGACCCAAGACCCAAGACCCAGAACCTGTGTTTTTAGCTGTAGGCTGAAAAATCCAGCCTGTTTTGTCCTGTCCAGTCCTGAGGACCAAAACAGGTTTGGGACACACTAAGCAAAAGGTTCTGAAACTTAACTCAGTGACCCTGGTGTCCTGAAGGTTGCAGCTTTGCATTACTGAGCCGGAGGGTTTTTTGTTTTTTTGTTTTGTTTTTTTTTCCCGGAGAGAGACTCCTGGGTCTGGAAAGAGGCTTAAAGAGGTTCTCTCATTTCTCCTTGTGCTTCAAGGCAGAGCTATGTGTCAATCACCCCTGATAGGAGGGTGTCTATCTCTTTTCAAAACCCGCTAGAGACAGTGCTCTGGCAACTACTCCTGACAGCTCATTTTCACTGTTCAAAAACCTATTAGGAAGGTTTTACCACTAACCTCACTCCCTTCTTCTTGCAGTATTAGCTGCATCCTGTGGGCTGAGTCGTGGTGGAGCTGGAGAACACAGCCCTTCCGGCTTCCGTCTGATGCCTCCCACCCCAGACCGAGTTCTGTGACTTGATCCCACTTTCCCCTCCACCTCTTGTTTCCATATTCACTGCCCTGGTTTGCCTCTTTGGACTTACTGATCCCCCATCTCTGGGCCTGAGACTGTCTTAGAGGGGCTATTTTCATAGCCCCTCGAAGGGTGCCATAGTTCATCACGAGCTTCGTTGCCCAGAGGAGCAGGAGGACAGTTTGGGGACAGGTTGCTCCTTCCTGTGGGGCTTCCATTCTCTCTCTGTCCCTGTCCCTCCACACGGGAAGCCTGTGTCCTGGGCACTCTGGAGGAAGTCACACGGGGGTCAGCGTGGTGGGAGGTAGAAGGATTCGGCTACCATGCGTCCACCCATGCTCCAAGGGCCTGTGAGCAGCCTCAGGAGCTCTGGCCATGCAGCTCTCTGCAGAAACTTCTCCCCTGCCTCTGACACTCAGATGATTTTGTATTTAAATGAGCCAAGATTCTTTCTCTTTCCACTTAGATACTTTCAAATCCCAGGTGAAGAATTTCATAGAACAGGCTGACGCTTTCCATCCTCCCCCCATGCCAGCTCTTCTCCTGATGCATGACAGAGTCTTGACAGAGAAGCCCGAGGGGCAAAACAGAAGTTCGACTGTGTGTTGGAGATGATGTTTATCATTATTATTAATAGCTAGGGCTTAATGAGCTCTTCTTATGTCTTGGGCACTATGCTAAATACTTTAGCTGTATTCTTTTATCTGATCCTTACTCTAACTCAACAAGGTAGGTATTTTTTTTTTAAATCCTCATCTTATGGTTGGGGCAATTGAGGCTCAGAGAAGTTTAGTAATTTCCCCAAGGTCACACAGCCAAGCAAAGTAGTGGAGCCAGGACTGGAATTTTGGTTTTTCTATCTCTATAGCTATTTTCTATCTCTATAGTTCATGCTATAGTGCCTAATCCATAAATACTTGGGTTTGAAATGTTCCCAGGGAACACAAGGCCACTCAGGGATGCTGCAGAAGTAGACGCAGTGCTGAGTCTCACGTTCTACAGAAAGAATTTTGCTCCCAAATGAGATGCCCAAAGTTCTAATGGTTCTTTTGAGAGATTTAAATGGCAGTGGCTAGTGGTGGTGGTCAAAGCTGGATGCAAAAAAGTACTTTCTGGCAGCAAGGCTTGCTAAATTTCAGAATTGATTACAGAGAGGCGCTGAGGAATTTCCTGCCCCAGAACATCAGAAGGAGCTGAAGCATATCCCAAATGGCCAGGGTGCATGCAGGGAAGCCTAGTTAGGGGTGGTGTGGCCCTGGTTTCCCCTCCGGAGGTCCTTCCTGATATCCTCGTTGGCTCAATGATTGTTGATACCTCTATTTCTTTGAAAGTGTTGTCTATGCTCCTGAGAGCCCCTCACCATGAGCCATAGTTAGAGACTGTGTGTGTGTGTGTGTGTGTGTGTGCGCATCTCATTTTAAAGCAGAGAAGGAACCAGCTCTCTTTGGCCCGGGGAAAGAACATGAATAAAGAGCCCAAGCAGATGCACAGGATTAAAGTATTTTTCAAACTAATGATTTGATTGATTGCCCCTAAAGGCCCCGCCAAAGAAGAACACAACTTACTTGGCTTCACAGTGAGCGTGGTCCCGTCCCCAAAGGTTAATTTGCCTGCATTAGTGTTACACAGTGCTCGGTGCTATTGCAATAACCTTGACTGGGGCCTCTAGGAAGACAGGTGGAGGTGGAGGAGGCAAGCAGGAAAACAGAACCTGAAATGACTGCCCATGGCCAAAACAATCTCCTTGTAATTAGGTTAGAACGTGGGATGAATGCTAATAACTAGCAACTTTCCAGCCCGATTGTACTTGCCATAATTTTCCTTGAAAGAATGGGCCTTGGCAGGAGCCACCTCCTGGGAAATTCCCTCAGTGCGGCTAAGGCTGGTCTCTTGGGATCCTATTCTTATTTGTTATTCCTGCAGGCCTTTTGTCTATTTTCATCCAATTCCTGTCTTTTTTCTCCCCACTTTCCCTGGACCTTCCTCCTTGTGGAGGCTCACACATTTTCTCATGGAGAGACTCCATGGATAGCGAAAGCCAAGCACAATGCCCTAGGGAATCTATGCATTAATAACCTTGTTTTCCAACTGGTATCACGAACCATCCAACACAAACCAAGCAAAGAAAACACCACCTGTGTTTTGACAGCTTCTGCATGATGGAGGATAGGGTTCTTGGGAAGAATAATTAGCCAGAAAGAAGAACTTACTTGGTGTGACCAGGAGCTTGGTGCCTTTCCCGAATGTGAGTCCGTAACCCGCACCCGTAGAGTATGCACAGAGTTTCCTTTCTTTGCAAAAACCCCACAGACACTGAGGAAATCAAAGCCCTCAGGACACAGGAGCAGTGCTGACAAAAGCTGAGACCGTGACAATAGTCAGATGGTGGGCAGAAGAGCTGTGACAGAGGCTGGCCATAGGGTGGACCATCCCCAGGGACCTGGCTGGATTTCAGAGGCCATCTTGTCCGTCCTCCTGTCTCCAGCTAAGGTGTTCTCTGACCAAAGACCCATCCAGTCTTTGAGAGCTCCTGGGAAGGTGGCTCTCCTTTGCCAACAGCCTTTTTGCATTCAAGCAACTGTGCTTTATCTAATTGAAATCTTCAAGCTGCAGTCAGAGTGTTTTGTGTCTCCAGCCTCCTTCCTTGAAGACCTGAGACTGCATGTCAACAAACTCCCCGTAGAAACTCATCATAACATACCACACCAGTCCCAATGGTTGTTTCTAAGGGGTGAAAACTCATACTGAGGGAAGTAGGTCAAGGTGAATATTGGATTTATCCATAATTTGAATAGTTTTTATAATGAGAAATTTTCATGTATTACTTAGACAAATCAAAATTAATCACAACATTAATATTTTAAATGGCTCCTGAAGCTCAGCCGAGCCTTCCTGTGCGCCTCAGGCCAAGGAGTCTCCAGTTTTCTATCCTAAGGTTTTGGTCTCCTGGGACCAGAGGAGGGAACTGGGCCAATCTGTGTGGTTCAGCATGAGGCCCGACTGAGGTGCTCAAATTTGCCTCTGATTGTCTGGCGGGCTTTTGAATCCAGCCAGAGTAACCTGTTTATCTTCCTGCTCAGAACTTACTTCCTAGCTCTTAACAGACCTTTTGGAGGTGGGGGTGGGGTGGGCGCAAAAGCATTCCTAGGAACATTGAAAAATCATTAAGGGAAGAAGCCACACTGATCAACATTAGGGATGGCCAGGGACACTTACTTGCAATCACAGAAAGTCTTGTGCCCTTTCCAAAGACAGGCAGGCTGTTTCCTGAATTCCCACAGTGATTGCCTCTATGACAAAAACTCTAACTGCCTGGCCCAGGTTTTTCTGGATGTTTCTTCTTGTTAATCTTTTTCCCAGACCAAACTCTTCCCAAAGAACAATGGGTTTTGTTTACCCTTAGCCTGTCTTTGCCTCCTTCTCCCAGATACTCTACAAAACGTGGTGTCATGAAGACGCTCCTGGCCTTGACCGGCTACACGAGCTTCCATACATGGAGCCGGGGCCCAAGAGTGCGTTTCTGAAACCCGCAAACTGCCAGCTTATTGTTAGCCTGTGAAAAATGTTCCAAAGGAAACCCCTGTCTCTGGCCTCATGCTGGACTCTTGGCTGTGCTAGAAAGAAAAGGGAGTGGCTACTTTTCCTATACGAAGAGAGGGATTTGGAAAATGGCACAGTGCAAGAAGGCTGAGCATACGCTGTTGCTGTTGGCTGACACACCAACTTTGTTGCCTCTGGCATTTAAGTAAGTCTTTACAAAGCTATCTCCCACCCATCCCTGAAACAAGGGAAATGAGAAGGCGTGGAGCATCAGAGCCAGGAATCTTAGCAGAGGCCAAACAGGAAAAAGTAGGTCTTTTATGAAGAGTGGAAGGAGAGGGTCATAGGTAGGCTGCCGTGACTTCCAAAACCACTTTGGATGGAGCCAGAAATCACACTGGTTTTAACAATGTGTTCAAACAAAGTCCACTGGGGTCGAGCCCTGCGGGGGAGACTTGAAGATAGACTCTAGGCAAAGGTTCTTGATGTTGTACTCTTGATAAGACAAACAATGAAAAAGATAATTGATACGTCAGCAGCAGAACACTGGCAGCAACTTTCCAGCTCTGGTGGGGAAAGAACTGGTATTTGGCTAAGCTGCGGAAGGGCCAAGAACCTGGACTCCATGAGAGCGGAAGGGCTCAGGATTCAGACACTGCCCACACGTCTTTGAGCCCAATAAACTGTTCAAACCCAATATCAAAAGCACCTTGAGCTCAGTGGGAGTTAGTATAAGAAAATCACAAGAAATGCACTTACTGGGGAGAACATGAAGTTGAGTCCCCTTTCCAAAGATGATTCTTGCAACATTCACACTGTGATTGGGGTGCCAACACAAACTCTTGGTGACTCTTTTCAGGAAAGTTACACATTCCTTAATGGATACTTCATCTTTCTGGGACTTAAGAGATCCCCACACTATCTTCTACTATAATAAACAGGCCTCATTATCTCTTCAGCCATCTTTCTCTGTGTCTCCTGGTTATTTTGCTTGAATTTTATGCTGCTTATTGCAAATGTGTAGAGAGGAAATTGGATGACCTCATTTAACACAGAGGGCAAATTATGAAAGCAACAATTCAGCAAACTCTGTTTCCATATCAAACACAATTCTATCATGGAAGTCAAAAATTGGCAGGTCAACCACCATTGGGTGAGAAATTCACTCTTCAGAGCCCAAAGAGAGATGAGAGCAGGTAGAGGCCCCATCAGCCACACGTCTGAAACAGAGCTGCATTACAGAGGCCTTACCTGACCCTTGGCTCTGTTAGAGTGGCCATATCACCAGACCCCAAAAATGCCTCATTCTAGGACAAGCATGCGGTTTGCTGCACTCGTTAAAGCCCTGAGCCAGCCGGGGCGGTGGGGATCATTCATTTTGGCCCAGAGGGATCCTAGCCTTTTGGGAAATGTTCTCCTTTCACAGTCCACAGATATAGTCTCTCACCACTAAGAGATGGACACCTGATGCCATCACCATCAGCCCTGATGGGCTCCTTTTCTGACTCACAAAGAACCAAGCCCTACTGTCTCCTCCTCATTGTCTAACTGACCCTCAGATGCTATTTATTATGTCATTTAAAAAGGATTCATGTGGGTTGGTCATGTTTACTGGATTTAAGCAAACCTATGGAGTGATCTAGCTTGTTCCTGGTCCTTTGGCATTTCCCACAGCTAAACCATTTGGAAACAGGCTATCCTACTTTAAAGCTCCTTGGGCTGGTCATTTCATAGTTTCGATTATAACTTGTTGTAGGGCTTAATAATGCATTCAGCCAACTTGACGACACATGCCTCTTAAAATTCACTTTTTCACGGACATTTGGATGGGCCACATTGTTCCCAAAATGGCACCATGGGGGAACTGACACTGCAGGTGCACCCCCAGGAAGGCCAGTCTCCTGAATTCCTTTTCTCTCTCCTCCCCTGTGGGGCATGTTTAAAAGTTTTTACTCCCTATGGAGGAACTGATCATTAAACAAAAGCCTTGTCATCACACCTGCCATTTTATTTTACTCTGAATTTCCTCTCAGGTGTTTATAAAGCCATCTGGGATCGTCAATTCATCTCTGAATGGTTTTTATCCCCCATTACATTTGAATAGTAAAGCTATGTTTTTAGCAAAATCTGACATGTATGGGACTAGATGTGGACATTTGTCAAAAGGGGAAAATGTGTGGGTTTCGGACTGGATCTATTAGAATAAATACATATGCAGGCATGAAAGACAAAGAAGGTAGCTTATACATATTAGTGACATTTAAAATGAGATAGATTCTCATTTTTAATAGAATGGAAGACAAGTTTGGTGGGCAAAACCACAGTAAACACACAAATCATTGCTGAATGTAGTTTAAGAGAGACTGTGACTGTAAATAACTCATGGCCCCAAGATCTCTTCAGAAGAAGGAGAGCTAAGCTACCACATTAAAGGCAATTTGGGGTGGTCTTGTTTTGCATTTATTTATCATTATTACTCTATTCCCAACAATCATGAATGTTTCATGTTGTTTGCAAAAGTCATTTTTCAAATGGTACATTTGTCTACATGTTAAATTAAATCTCCACTAACTTCCCAGGATTTATTTGTTTGGTCAAATATAAATAGAACATGGCCACTTACTGGGCTTCACCACCAGCTGGGTTCCCGTTCCAAAGAAGATTCTGGCATTATTATTGCCACAGCATTTCCTGCCTTTACTGAAACCCCTAGTAAAACTCCACCCAACATGGCACGTTGGTGAGGGGGCAGTTGGACTCCCTATGCTTTCTTTTTTTTCCTGTGTCTCTGGAAATTGGTCTCTGAGGATTGGAAGAAAAAAAAAATGGTTCTGCCACATAAAACAATACATTCTTATTTTAAAAGACCAAACTTAAGAGATTTTTCAGAACTTTTTGCATTTCTAGGCTTAAATCTGCCAAAGCTGAATCAAGCAATTTGTTAATTCTTGCTCTCACATGTGTGAGGTCAGCCTTAGACACACAGGTCTGAAGGTATGATGCAGTCTTACTCCATAGTGAAGGTTCCTAGCAACAGAGGCATCTGAAATCACATCCATACTCCCCCCAAACTTCACGGTCCTGTGCCCTACTCACTGGCCAAGTTGTTTCAAAGCTTTCTTACTGTGCAATAATGTCTATGTGGTAGCCAAAGAAAATGTTTCACCAGCGAAGAGTGATAAAAGGCAAATAGTCCTATTGTTTCCCAAAGAAGTTCCACCATGGACCCATGATGTTTTAGACAGACAAGGGCAGGGAGTTATGACACACCATCTCCTACCCTTTAAGAAAGCCTGGTCCTGAAATAAATGGAAGAAGTGAACCTTTTTTGTTATAAGGAAAGGCACACCCTAGAGGCAAGGATAAGAGCACACGGGAGCCCCTTCATCACAACGCTGAGCCTTGGCTGGATGGTAATATACGTCAGGTATTAAAGAAAGGAGAGAAAGTGAGCCTCTAAGACAGCCGAACCAGGACTTGGTTAAAAGTAGAGCTTGAGTGACAGAACTGTGAACTTGGAGAGAGAAGGAGACTTGAGCTCATCTCCAACAGGACTGTGACTTGCTGATTCTTCAGATTTGAAGAGAAAGAATTCAAAACTGATGCTTTGACCTCTCGGCCTGGAAGCAGTGGGGGTCCAGAACAAACCCAAAGGACTTATTCTAGAGAAGATGAAAGCAGAGGCAAATGTGGGAAATACGGGGGAGGTCTTACAAGGGCTCCTGTTTGAAAACTGAACTAACCTATCCTAAGCCTCCTCCTTGGGTCAGTTCTGCCTGACTTATCAGCAATTTCCCCAAATGTAGCTGTGGAGACTCTTTCGGTAGAAAAAGAAGAAAGAAGATGTGGCTGGTAGAAGAGCTGACACACAATTAAACACATAGGCTAGTAGAGGCTGTATCTACCCAGGTACAGGCATGACTAGAGCTGACATGTGGCCTGGAAATGGGGTTCACAGAACAGAGAGCCTGCAGCGTCCACATGGGACAAACACTGGCACCGAAGTTTTCCCTCCTGGGATTTATCTCCACATTCGTACCATTTCCTTCTCTCTGCCGTATCATGGTAGGAAAGGGGTGACCGTGGGGTTACTGGGTCAGCCCTCAGCCCTCCTTTTCACGAGAGTGACTGTTACTTCCAGCTTGCCCTGGACATAGAACCCCACTACTCACGTACTTGGCTCTACAGAAAGCACAGTTCCGGTCCCAAAGATGAGCTTGTTTGTAGCACCCCCATAGTTCACACAGCCTTTCAGAGCCTTGCAAGAACCCGCAGGAAGGGGCAGGGTACGATGGGGTGAGGATGAGCTTAGTCTCTCAGGCTCAGCACACCGTGGTCCCACCACGGCCAAGGCTGACTTGCCAGCCATCCCTTTGGCCTCCATATTCCCTTGATCTGCACTGATACTGCCTTTTAAGTTGGATCCCTGTAGGACTTGCACTAAGGCCCAGAACCCGAGGTGTTGCACCAGCAAGTGACTGGAAGCTTGTAGGCATCTGCTTGCAACACAAGACCCCAGCCAGAGGCCAGGACTGGGGATGGCTGCAGGCACACTACTTTTCACTGGCTTATCTTTGCCTGTGAGCTATTCTCTTTTCTTAGATTTGCTCTTCCAGTGGAATAAGGCTGTTTCTATCCTCGGGAAAGCATTCTAACGGTTTCAGAGGGAATCAGATACTCCCTAACAGCCCAGCTCTGCTCTCTTGGAGGGCTAGTTAAATATTATTCATTCTGGAAACAACTAGACCAAACAAGAGAGTTGGTGGCTGACATTGCCTCTCGCTGGGAGTGAAAACCCCACTTGGGTTGAGTGCATTGTCTCCAGCAAGACGGATTGTTCTTAAGAATACAATTTGCATGCTATGCTTCCTGTATTATTCAACTCCTGTCTCCTTTCCCTTACAGGCGCATCTCTGAGACTTACCTGGTTTTATAATTAGCTTGGTCCCAGAGCCCCAGATCAACTGATAGTTGCTATCCACACAGACACAAAAACCTTAACAAAAACCTTCACTGTCCTTCCGGGGAGCCTATTAGAGATAAATCCCAGATAAAAAGTCCAGAGCAAAGCACATAAAACAATGTAGGAATATTGACTACTGAAGATTATTTGCTCATTTAATTATATTTGATTCCCTTGGCCATTACAGATTCCACACACAGATGATGAAATTGAATGACTAAACACCCAAAGTCAATCTAGTTCTCTCTGCATATAAGAGGAGCATAATTCATAAAGTTTTCAGATTGGCAAAGTTGAACTTGCTTCACCTTCCCTGATATTTTAAATAAAAATGCTAAAGACAGAAACAGATCATTTGTTTGGAGTCATAATGCATCTGATTCTCTAGTGTCTTATTTTCACTGCTGATAAGATTCTGGTCAGAACCGTGGTATTCGCATATAGATTAAACTGATTTCGTTTATAGAGTGATCGACCTGTGAGACGTGGAGTCCCGACACCAGGGGCCCAGGGAGGCAGAGGCATGGATGGCCCTACCCTGTCCAGTGGCCTGCAGTAATGTGAGGATATGTACCAATGCAAGTCAGCTGTTGACAGAAACCACCTTTTCTAAATCGCTGCTGAGTTTCCAGCACTTACTTGGAATCACTTGCAATCTGGTTCCGGCCCCAAAGAAGAGTCTGTCGTTGTTGGTAACACTGTGATACCGAGGTCTACAAAAACCCCCCTGGGGCCCAGTAAGCACCGAATAACTAGCACCAAATAACGACCAACTGCAAACATTTGGAGATACATTAAAGACACCAACACGGTGAAACTGTCCTCCATTTTCATTCTGGTTAAATTTCATCCCCTGCGCATTCCTATGGCCTGTGCTAACTGTTTTCAATTCACAAAATAATTCACCCTGAGAAAAGACGGAATCTCAAGCTCTCATCACAGTTCTGATTTTTTTTTTTTTGGTTTGGCTTAAATTATTTAACTTGTCTGCGCTTCGGCTTTTGTGTCCGTGAAATACGTCTGATGATGTGTGACCCTGTTTATCTTATTAGAGAGCGTTGGGAAGATAGAAGGGCGTGTGGGAGTGCAGTGGGTTACACCAGAGAAACGTGTTTTGAATAATCTGGGAGAAATGAGCTTGTCGAAGCCAAGATACTACTAACACGAACCGGAGGGAATATGGGAGCTGAAGTTTATTGTCAAAATCACTAACAAAAAGCTTTCTTAGTAAAAACTGAAGGAGAATCTATCTGACTCATGTGTTTTTCCACGAGAAAGTTAGCAAACACGACCACTTAATCTGCCAGAAGACAGAGACATGGAAAAGGTCAACTGAATTCTGAGGCCTCATAGCCAGCCCGGGTGGGGGTAGGGAGATAAGAAAGAAATGCCAGTCCCTTTCCTCAAGGCAGTGAATGAGCATCGATTAGCTTCCCTGACTTGCTAATTTCCCTTTGCTGTCTGCGGGCAGCATTAAATGAAACCGGTCAAAGTTATTTTTAAAGCTAAATTTGACCATCTTAATGGTCAATGGCAGTGTAGCTAGATCCAGAAACCATATGCTCAGTAACTCCCTGAGAAATGGGGGAACAGACCAGAATTCCTTGAAAGGATTCACAGACATCCAGTGCACAGAGATGAGAAAAAGACACTTACGTGGTGTGACAATCACTTGAGTGCCGGACCCCAAATGCAGCACATTCCCCTGGCCTGTCCACAGTGGTTGACTCTACTACAAAAAGCCTGCCACCTCTTCAGAGACACATGTCCCAGATCCCCAGGAGAAAGCTACAGGTTGCAGACAGGAGAGGATTCAGACTCATGTATCACGAAAACCATGGTGTGTGTTCCTTACTCCATGGAGACCTTCCTCCACAGGCGCTTCCTCATCCAAGGCCCCCTGGCCCCGGCCTTCCCGTAGACAGTGGTAGCCCCTGGTGGCAGCCTCCATCTCCATGGGGACTCTGCTGGGGCCTGGCCTCAGGGAGGATTCCCTCAGGTGCCTCAGCAAGTTGAGGATCACTGAAAGAGCTAAGAAGCTCCTCAGGAATACCGCTGCCAGGCCCGAGAGGCAGCCGGCAGCATGTGGCGGGGTTGAGGCTAAGGTGGGCATGGCAGCCAGGAATCCAAGGAGAGAGAAAGGAGTTCGCGGTGGAAGGAACAGACCTGGAGTGACAGGGCCTGAAGAGACAAGAAGGAGGAGTAGGTACACACCAACAGCTGATGTCAAAATCTGTCATGCTCTGCTTTGCTGGAACACATGAGTTCTAGGGGAAAGACATGTTCCTGGCTCTGTCGGTTGCCCTGACCTATTTAGGGCTGTTCTTACCTCCTGTAACCATCTCTCACGTACAGCTGAGAAGGCCCCCACTACAGACGAAACTCATCTCCCCTTCTTATTCCCGTATCACAGAGCAATCTGACCAAATGTTCTACATGAGGGGGCAGGAATAGCAGCCACAAAAAGATACTCAGAGTCTGCTTCTTTTTTTCTAATTAGGCTGTCAATCTGTTTAGCTAATAAGTCGTATGAAGTGTCTTAATCTCTTCCAAGGAAAGGAGTCATATAAATGCAAAATAGCAGCAGCAATAAGTCAAATGGCGTGCTGGGTATCTCTTTGTGTGAATAGAAGGAAAACTTTCTGTGTGGCGAGGAGACAGACTGGGGAAAAAACACAACTGCATTTGTTTTTATTAGGCTGAGTCTATATAGCACAAAGTAAAACAGATCTGGCAATTATTTAGGTAATGTGACAGTCAATTCAGGCAATTCTGAGCACAGAGAAGGTGTCTCAAGGAAGTGCCTAAATATCTGGACCAGCTACGGACGTTAATCAAATTAATGGACAGTTGTGCTGTGTAGACACAAACTAATAAATGTACCTTGAAATGGTTCTTCTGAAAGGGTTACATTTTATCAATTGAACCTTAAAACCGGTCCTGTATTTATACCCCGCCTTCTTCATTTTGGCACCGCAATTGACATTTCCCATTTTTTCTTACAAAACATGCCTTACAGTTAGAGCCAGGAAAGTAAGGGTGACCTTCTCCCTGGAGAGTCTTATCAGGTTAACACACGGAAGCTCATTTAGAAATTCATTAGGTGTCTGGAAGGTGAGAGCTGGTCATTCTAGATTAAGGGCTTTCTCTCAGGTGGTAAAGGACTTACGGGGAATAACGGTGAGTCTTGTTCCAGTCCCAAAGACGAGTCTGTTTGTCCCAGAAATTGGCACAGTGTTTCTGCCCAGTACAAAAACTCCGTACTCTGCTAAATTTCCTTCCTCTTCTTCCTCTGTAAAGCTGACTTCCATAAAGCTATACACATTGCAACTCCTACTTGATGACAGACTTCTAAAAACCATCCTAACGGAAAATGCGGTCTTCCATGTTTCTTGACAAAAAAAAATAAAAAATCAAATCCAAGTCCCAACAGTTTCTCTTCTGTCCTCCCCTCCACCCGCCAAAGAGCTTGCCGTTTCCATGCTTGAAAGACAGTTTTCTCCCTGAACAACAGTTCTTAGAGATTCTAGTGGCCACATGGGTGGTTTCTACTCTAGTAAACTTTTTTTTTTTTAAAGATTTTATTTTTTTTGTCAGAGAGAGATCACAGTAGACAGAGAGGCAGGCAGAGAGAGAGGGAAGCAGGCTCCCTGCTGAGCAGAGAACCCGATGCGGGACTCGATCCCAGGACCCCGAGATCATGACCCGAGCCGAAGGCAGCAGCTTAACCCACTGAGCCACCCAGGCACCCTACTCTAGTAAACTCTTAAGAAAAATCACTTTTCGTTCTTTTTTTTTTTTTTTATTCTTACAAATTTTTTTTTTTAAAGAAATTTTTTAGAAAATTTTTTTTTTGTTAGAGAGAGAGAGAGAGCACAGGCAGACAGAGTGGCAGGCAGAGGCAGAGGGAGAAGCAGGCTCCCTGCCGAGCAAGGAGCCTGATGTGGGACTCGATCCTAGGACGCTGGGATCATGACGAGAGCTGAAGGCAGCCACTTAACCAACTGAGCCACCCAGACGTCCCTCAATTTTTGTTCTTGTGACTCTCTCACATTGGATGTTTTTATTTCTCTAAGGTCAGCCAGACTTATATTCTCTCAGTTTTAGTCTAGAATTTCCAGACCCGGCTCACCTCCAGTCTTGCCTCTAGATGAAACCGAATGGATTAAGGAAGACTCTATTAGCCAGGTGTTACACACCCTACTAAGTAGTACAAAAGGAGAACAGAAGCAAACAGTAAAAGTCCTTGGTTAGAAGCTGAGGAGGCTGAGGAGAGTCTCCAAAACACACGAATGTAGTAGGCAACGTGCCTCAGTTGGAAACATTCAGACCCACCTGGTTTTACTCGTAGAGTTGTCCCCTGCCCAAAGATGAGTTTTCCTGTGGTGCCAGAGCCACACTCTAGTGCTGGCCTTTACAAAAACTTTAAAAGGATGTAATTTCCCCCCTTTCCTTCCCCTCAGTAACTTGATCTAGTAATAGTAACTGATATTCGTTGAAGATTTACCAAGTTCCAGCCGCTAAGCAAAGCCCTTTGTAGGTGTTAACTCTTTAATTGCATAACAATTCAGCGAGTTAAGTAGCATTATTACCCCCATTTTACAGATGAGAAAAATGAGGCATAAAGAGATTAGGTAGCCCGCCCCAGGTAACACATCCAGTAAATGTCAGAATTTGGTTTGCCCAGGCAGTTTGATTCTAAGATTCATGTTCTTAAGCACTATGCTATTACTCATTTTCTCTATTTGGGGTTCTCCTTTGAAGTGTGTATGTCAGTAACATTGACAAAATATTTAGCTCACTGACCCTACTAAATGTACCCTGTGCCTGTTCTCCTGAAAGGCATGCATTTCATAAACTGAACATTAAAACTGATTCAGTATTTATACCCAGTCTCTTCATTTTGGCACTGCAATTGAAGTTTCCCTTTTTTCTTTTCTTTCTTTCTTTTTTTTCTTTTTTACAACACAGGTCTTACATTTAGAGCTGCAAAGGTAAGGTGACCTTCTCCCTGGAGAGTCTTATCAGGTTAACACACAGAAACTCATTTAGAAATTCAGTAACACCTGTATCAAAGATGCCTTTCCCGAAGCCTCTTGGCTCCACAAACTCCTCTTCTTCTCCCTGAGCTTCGCCAAGCCTAGAACTGTCCTGGGAGCTAGCCCCAGCCAAAGCCACAGCAAACACCACTGGGGACACAGCCTGGTCCCGTGAAGCACAATTCCAAACAGGGTAGGTGGTCTCTAAGATGTTCCTGAAGATTCCTGGAGAGAAGAACTTCCCCGGGGGAGGCCAGAATTAGGATGAAACCAACTCCACTCCTGTTACTTCAGCAAATCCACTATAAGCTTATAAGCCAAAAAGGACTGAGAGAGGCAGTAATTCTACGGCAAGTCCGAGTCCTTCTGGATTGCCCACGGTGGGGAGGCGCTCTCCAGGGTGGCCATGGGGATGGCCCTGAGTCCTGGGAGTTCCCAGCAGCGCTTGACTTATCTTTGGCAGGTGGGACACAGTACTTACAATGGCCCATGTGACGATGGCACCGTGTGGACAGAGAAAGCTGGGCATACGGTGCATGTTCCCATCCTCTCCAACTTCTAGTACTCCCTAGTGGCACTATTTTGGGAATGGGCCCTCCTGTTTGCTCCAGGAGGAATCAATCAAATACTCCAACTGCCTTTCTACCATACCTTTCTGGGTCCCTCTATCTAGTTATTTTGATTGAAGGGTAAGCAAGGGCTCAGCTCGGGTGGGCAAGAGAAGAACACTACCCGAGAGAGCACATTTTAAACGTTAGGGCCCAAACAGGGAGACAGTTTCTGAGATATTTCAAACTGCACAGACAGGTTTGAGAGAGTTAATTTGAAGACTCACTTGGATTTACTGCCAGACTTGTTCCCAATCCCCAAATCAGCTTACGGTTGTTGCCAATATTACACAGCCATAGGAAGCTTTATAGAAACCGACCAGGCCAATGTCTATCAGGAAATCCCCTTCAATCCCCAAATCCAGGCAGCGTGCTCCTCCAGCTGGGACCCTGGCCAAAGAGGCAGCGGAGGAGACTGTTTATTATTGTGGTCAATTCATAGCATGGCCGGATGGAAAGGCCCCTCTCAGATTAAATAGTTCGTCTCTCCACCTTCAGCCCGAGCTGCCCCCTGACCAGCAAGGAGGGATGCAATCCCGGTAAACCCACTGGAGAAGGTTTCTCCCACTCCAGTGCTGACCCATC
Source organism: Neogale vison (assembly GCF_020171115.1). NCBI lineage: Eukaryota > Metazoa > Chordata > Mammalia > Carnivora > Mustelidae > Neogale > Neogale vison. Next base: position 73,724,939 of record NC_058103.1, read on the forward strand.
CCTGCACTCAACATAGTCAGAACTTTCTGACCTAAGGGTTAAGACAGAAAAGACAAGGAATCTGTTACTCTCCAGCCCGTTTGTTCCTATGCCAGGCGACCACACACGTGCCCATGTTCACATGTGCCTACGGCATATGTATACACTGTATCATCTCAGAATTACTCAGAATTAACATAAAAAATAAAACTGGGTGGAGAAAACAGCCCCCAAATGGAGCTCAGTGCTACAGCTTCTTTTAGAAATTAGAGCATTCATTATGGATTCAGCAGAGATACTCACGGGGTTTGACCATTAACCTTGTTCCCCCTCCAAATGTGAGCATGCTGCCTGCATTATTATTCACACAGTGATCTTCAGCTCAGCGAAAACCTCCTAGAAACTGTACTAAGTTTTCCCTAAAGATCTTCTGGAAGGAGCGATACCATGAGCACAGAGAATATTAAGTAATTGTCACAGTAATAACCTGGCACAGAATCCTAGCACCAGCTTGGATTTCAGGACTGTTTCCACATTGGATAAATGAAGGATATTCTTTCTAAATAGTCTAAAGAGGGAGTTTTCCTGCCCAAGTCCCGAATGCTGACTGCCAGAACCCTAGCAGATCCTCTGGTGTTTTAGATAATAATTCTCCAGGGAGTTCTGAGGATCATATTCATCATTTGGACAAAGTAGGAGCGGTTCGTGTCCATGGCACCAAGCCCAAGCAGTCAGAGATACTGTCATCAGCGTGGGAGAGACTGAGGGCAGCCGCCAGAGCACCCCTGGCAGGAGGGGTTAGGATTCTGGTCCACCCCTCAAGGTGCTGGAATCAGACACCTCTGACCGAGGTCCAGCTTGTGGAACATCAAAGGAGATTCCCACCTTTTCTCATTCCAAAGAGCTCGAGACAGTTGCAGGCACTGGCCAGCCCTGAATTCCCGACTCCAACTCCAGACCTTTTCGCTCCCTGCTTAGAGGGTCACTGGAAAAAGGACACTTTCCTTCTTTGTCTTGGGGTAAACTTTTTCTCTTCTTTCTGTCCCTTTCCCCAGGTAACACACCTTCTGCACTAGCATGAAATCTCTCTCTTATTGGTAGCTTCTCTTATTCTGTCTAGGTGGTCCTTTGGGATCTCTCTTAATTTGAAGGTAACCTGAAGGAAAATCTGAGAAGGAAGCTCCATGGGCACCACTGCTGAGGGGACAGCATGGTTGCCTCCCTTTTCCTCCCCTTTGGCTGCCTGGAGGACCAGGGGCTTAACAAGCAACAATCAGGAACTGGCCATTGTGATGGGAAAGCAAGTAACACGCAGGTAATATGGCAGTCCATAAATTTCCTACTTGGATTTAGTCAATCTTGTTCCTCCTCCTGAGAAAATCTTCCTGTGGGCGCATCCCTCCCTCCCACATCCATTACAAAAGGATCCCCTTTCTTCCTACTTTGCTATTTGCCTGCTGGATCTCTTACCCAAGCCTCTTTAATTTTTAAAAAGGGTTATAATTTCTCAAGCTCTTCCTATGAAATTAAGTCTGGTGTCACCTCTGTTGCGTGTCCTGGCTAAGACATTGTGAAACTCAATTTGTTTCATGTGTGCAAGTCTGTTTATAGTGGTGGGTCCATGATGACTGATTTATGGACACAAAGTATAGGTGTGGGCTTGTGTAAACATTCAGGGGAAGTAGGTGTCCCATTCGCCTAGAGCAGAGCATTTGTGGAAGGGAGCAGCTGAGAATAAATTTAGAGAATGGAAATGGCCCAGGTTTTAGAGAGTCTTAAGTGACAGGCTAAGAACTGGACATAACAGTTTCTCAAAATATGAATAGCCACATGAAATGTTGAGTTGGACAAGGGGAAAGGCCAAAAGAAAGGTAAGAAAAGTGAAAAGTGTGGGATGAGAATAGTTTTTAAAAGAAGAGAATAAGAAACAAAGAATTCCTACTGTCTTTAGAGGGTCTTTCAATCTCTTTAGCTAATAAATATTTTTCCAATGATTAATACAGTTCTGAGGAAAATGGTGATAAGTCCATCATAGTGAGCCTCGGAACTCTCCTTTACCTGCCCCTATCTGGGGTAGAGAGACACAGAATTTCCACTTTGTTTAGCAATAATGATTGCTTCTATAGTTTATAATGACTATTTCCCCCATTTTACCTTTTCTTGACCCTCTAACACCAACACCTTTAAAAATAAAGTCTTGTCTGTATACTCACTTGGTAAAACCTTCAGGCTAGTGCCTTTGCCAAAGGTATATTGGTAGCCTCCTAAGTTAGTCACAGTGTTATGTGGCTCTACATAAACCCATATAAGGTTACCATTTCTTGGAATAGCTTTGCGTCAATAAGTAGGACATCGTATGCTCTTCTCCACTGGAAGGTCCTGTCTTCATGTTTTTCTAAAAGGGATTTACTTGAGATAATATCTCCATTTAAAGAGAAAATCTTCACTGCTTTGATGAAGTCTGAGTTTGCAAAACTTCCTCAATTTCATGTTATGTTTATCTTAAGTGTATTTATTAAGAGGCTGTTCTAACAAACATGTCAGGATTTAAACATCTAAATGAGTGTTGACCCCTTTGAAGTAGTCCCTTTAGGACTCTCCATGAGAATCAGTTTATGAGCCACACGTACCCCGCCATGACACGATTTTATATTCATACCCCATTTTGGAACCACAATAGTGCCAGTAACGGGTCTGAGTCCCTCCTTTCTTTAGAAATCATAGCTCTGAGAGGCTTTTGATTATTCACAGAAATGAAATCCACTTTCAAAAGATAAAGCCATCATGGATGCTACAAAAAGAATATACCCTTAAAAAAAAAAAAAGAAAGAAAAGAAAAGAAAGAAGAAAAAAAAAAAGGTTGTGCTTTGACCTTTAAGGGCAGATTCAAAAGCGGAAGGGAGCCACCAGCCACTTTCAGCTGAGTGGCTTGCCTGGTCCAAGCATTTAAATATATCAACTCTCTTTGTTAACAAATCAGCCCCATCACCTCAGTGTCACACCTCCTTCAGGCACAGAGGGTTGTTGAGGAGAAATACTACGAAATGCAAAGTGGCAGGCGTTGTGGCAAGTAACTCTAACAGGAAAGAGAAAAATAACAACAAAAAACAAAACCACACACCACTGAACTCTGCAAGCGTGGGGACAGCCCGTACCTCTTCGATACTGCTTTCTATAATCCATCTTTATTATTCCTTCCCTGACAGCTGCATGACTGGCTTGAACACAGAGAGCCCTGTGGAGCTGGGGAGATTTCTAAGGTCCTGGGGTTCTCAGCTCCTCCCACACGGTCAACTCAGCCAGGCTTTGTCCTCTGGCGAACAGGGGCTATCCTGTCTCCAGAGGAAGTTTTCCTCTGCTCTTCTCCCACAGGAGGAAAGCCACGAGAAGTTGTAACCGTGCTGCCCAGCCCTCACCCGAGTCCTCAGTCCACTTGCCAGATTTTTCAGTTCTACCCCCAGGGGACATGGGCATCAACTCAACTGGGTCCCCAGTACTTATCTGTTAAGGACACGCTTCCCTGGCTCCACACTCCCGCTTGGGTCGCCTCCCTTTCCTTTGGCTTGTTTCTGTCTCTATCACAACGCTTTTCTTCCTCTTATCTCTGCCTCTTTCCTAAAGCCTCAACGTGCTCTGTGGACCTTCGAGAAACACCGCCTGCAGTATTAGTACAATTTATCAAACTGCCCATAGACCTGATAACCAAATCCAGCCTCTGGGGAAACGCGTCTTCATATCTGGCTCACACATCCGACATAGTTAACCGCACGCCAAACGAAGCAATTAAATTCAGCTGGGTTTCAGCAGGTCCCATTGGATTCCCTTCCAGAAAGGACAATTAGTTAACCACTAGAACTCACCAGGTGTGACCAGCAGGGAGGTGCCCTTGCCGAAGTAGAGGTTATACCCGCTGCCGAGATCCACAGTGTGTTTTCCCTAAACAAAAAGCCCTTTGCAGTAACCACTCTGCTGTCCCCCTCATGTGGCCCTCCATTGACTCTAACGTCTGAAAACCAAACACACACTAGTCACACTGACTGTGGCTCGTCCATAAGATGGCTGTGGAGAAGGTCACCCACTCACCACGGTGAGGAGGGCAATCACTCCCGAGAACTGCCCTCCTTGGGCCAAGAACCTTGTTTCATATCACCATGTCCAGAGTTTTCCAGCAGAGGGAAGTGCCCGTCCAGACTGAGCACAGCAGGCAGCACGGACCAGGAGCAGCTCTGGGGGCTCATGGGTGAAGGGTGGGAAGACACCAGAGAAAGGGGTTGGTGAATTTTGCTTCCTTCACTCTGGGTGGTATTTGAGTTGCACTCACTGATTTAGTTTCTGAGACCCGCACAGCCCAGCACTTACTTGGTTTAACGGAGAGCTGAGTCCCTTTTCCAAAGATGAGCCTTCCTTGGCCGCCTCCATAATTCACACAGTCATATGGGGCCTTACAATAACCAGTGGGAGGGGGGAGGGGACTGAGAGGCACCCTGGCCAAGGGAAGCCACTTTCCCCTTTGGTGGGAGCCTCCGCACTCCACAGCCTCAGCTCCCAGATCCTTGGCAGGGTTAGGACATTCCTCTAAAAGTAACAGCTGACGGTGCAGAGAGATCTGAGCTGGATCTTAAACTACCCGTTTTGCTCCCAGAACACTGGTATCCTGCTCATGCCTGAGACACATGGAACAATCACAAGCTCAGGCAGAGACATGCCAGCTAGCACAGGTGGCCAACACGGGGTGGGTGGGGGGAGGAGTGACTATTTTAGGGACCAGGAGCACCATGCCGCTCTCGGAGCCATAGTTCTGATAAAGAATATTAATGAGGGGCACCTGGGTGGCTCAGTGGGTTAAGCAGCTGCCTTCGGCTCAGGTCATGATCCCAGCGTCTTGGGATTGAGTCCCGCATCGGGCTCCTTGCTCCGCAGGGAACCTGCTTCTCCCTCTGACTCTGCCTGCCACTCTGTCTGCTTGTGCTCACTCTCGCTCTCTCTCTCTCTGACAAATAAAAAAAAAAAAAAAGAATATTAATGAAAACAACAACAAAACCAACAAAACCCAAAAGACACATTAAGAGAGCTGTTTGCACTCCTTCTGGACTGGAGGAATTCTTACTGAGGAAAACCTGATTTCTGGGTTGTTAGGTCTTTTCATTTGTCTTATCACAGAATAGGGATGTTGCCTACTATCCTTAGCATTTCTTTATATCCAGAGCCAATGAACACCCGTGAAAACCTCTACTTCTTCATGCCTGTCCTGAGGATTGCCTAATTCCATTGACTGGCAGACTTCCCATCAGCTCAGGCCCAAAGAAACGAGGTGCCTGGACCCAGGGGGCAGTGTCAGTGTCTTAATCCCATTAAAACTGAACCAAAGACAACCACCACTCTCCCCAGTGTTTGAGATCGACCCGTTCTCCTCACTCACTTGGCTTTACTGTGAGTCTGGTCCCTGCTCCAAAGCGAAGGTCGTTGTAATTATTGACACAGTCACACGCCCTTTAACAAAAACCTCGTGGGGCAGCCCTGCAACCAGGCTCCCAGCGTTGCAGGCACAGTGGGGAGAGGTACCGACCAATACCACACGACAGGACAGTCCTATTCTCCTGAGAGGAACCCAGCCACGGTCAGGCTTCTTGCCTGTAAAAGTGGGCACGTCTCAACTCACTAAGCACAGCTCATCAAGACCCCAAATTGGCACTCTCTCTGAGACATCTAATCAGCTTTCAAACAAGTTCCTGAGCTGCGTATAAACCCATGCCACAAACAAATCATGCCCAAACACACTGTTTGTCTTCAGGGACCACTAGGTATGAGGTACTGCCCGGTGGAACGCTCCAGAACTTCTATAATTTGCATCTTAATTATGGGTTCAAAATACTCAGGCTACTCATCTATATAATTTCATGTGAATTATCACGTAATCATCTCATAATCGGCAAATAATGACACACAGCAGAGCTTGCGGGGAGAGGGTGGGCATTTGACTACGTGTTCGGAGGGTCACGGTTTTGCTTTTAGTGCACTGAGGGTCCAACCAAATGACTCTTCCCAGGAGTGGAATGTGTAGGATGTTCAGCAGGTTTCCTCAGAGTCTCTCCAAAGCAGTCATTAGCAGGTCATCTAACCCACTTCCTCTCATTTATAGCGTATCACCTCTGAGAAGTTATCAGAACAAGCAAGACTCTCTATTCTCCATTTGAGAGTCCCTTTCATTCAGCTGCCTGGAGTGACAAAGTCCTGATGATGAATTAATTCCCAAACCCACTGTTCCAAAGGAAACACACCGAGTGTGAAGACCGAAGAAGCTCGGAGCAAGGAGAAGTCTGTTTTCACAGGTGGAAGGAAAGATTCAGTAATGGAAATAAAAAGAACACAGGTTCTGACTGAACGCAGGTATCCCCCGAGAGATCAGCTCTGCTGGAAGGAAGGAAGGAAGGACTATGTCCTGCCAGGACAGCCCCTCTCCACTACCCCTTGTTTTAAAGCAACACAGGGTTAGGCTACCTCAGGGCTCCCATCACCTACCCAGGGTGACCTGAAGCCTCGTTCCGGTCCCAAAGATGAATTTCCCAGCACCATCAGTGGTCACACTGCGAGATGCTCCATAACAACAGCCTGCTGCTGGAGTTTCCAGCACAGAGCTCTCTCCATGACCTCCTCCCAGATGCGCAGCCAGGTGGGCCCTCAGGGACCCATTCCGCTTTCCAGACACCGCAGTTGTGGTCGCTAGAAGGGCTGCAGAACTCTGGTCAGACACCTGCTTGGCTAACCCTACTTGCCGTGGCCCTCTTTGGCCTCAACTGATCGTGGGGTGCTGGCAAGTTGATTCAAGCCAAAAAGTTGTCAAGTTAAACTCTGCAGACTCTAGGAATTAAACGCTTTGTCCTTTTCCTCTCTGGGTTTTATGTTAATGGATCCCTCTTGTCAGACATGATGAGTGATGGGGCTCAGAAATCAAATGATGAATCACTGTTCTAATATAAGGTCGTGAAGTCAGGCAGAGAAGAGGGCATGACGGCAGAAAAAGAGAAGCAATCAAACTTCCGCATGCACAGCCATTTCCACAATGCCTATGGAAATCATTCGCACGGCAAAGGTGCTGCTAAGAAAGCTGCCCGAGGATGTTCTGCCCCCGTCCTAAGTGGTATCCTTTGTCTGCTGAAGCCCAGAATTTCCAATGGCCTCTTAATCAAACACAATCACAAAAGCACCCAGGAGTCCTCCGAAGCACAGGCTGTATCATCAGGGGATGATCACAGGCTGTAGCACCCCCTCACCTACACAGCTCATCCCCCCCTTTTGTGTGTGATGGTGCCACTGAAGGCCGTGGTACAAGAGACTCATCAGCAGTGGTTGGAAATGTCCCTGTGGGGACTCTATTTAGATCCCCGCATCCCAGGAAGAGGAACTTACAGGGCTGGATGACGAGTTGGGTGCCTTTCCCAAAGGTGAGTCTGTTAGCACTCCCTCCTATATTGGCACCCCGAGTCAACCCTTTACAGAAACCTCTCGGCCAGAGACCCATGCCCTGAAGCTCTCAGAACCTTCGCAGCAGCTCTGAAGCCCACAAACACCGAGGAGAGCTCGTAGGCCTGGCCGGTGCTGTTGGTCATTTCTTCCCCTCCCTCGTTGCTCTCATAAAAGCTCAAAAGACACACGTCCACGGGAAGGGGCCCAAGGATGAGGACTGTGAGTGCCATCACCCAGCTACCGACTGTGTCATGAGAATGGTCGTGGCCGCAGATCTTTCCTGTCATGTAGGAGAGGATGGCTACGCTGGACATTTAAAGGGACATGGAAAGACGTCGTGGTTTGTCTGTCTGGAATCTAAAACAGGACAACTCAAAGGTCAGGCTAGAACGCATAATAGGAAAAGACATAAATACCTCACATCCCCTTAGACTTACTGGGCCTGACTGTTAAATGAGTCCCGGTCCCAAAAGTCAGCTTGTCCCGGCTGCCAGTCTTCTCACTGTTGTCAGCAGCTTTACAGAAACAGGGCAGACACCTGTCATGAGTGTCGCCCCGCCAGCCCATCTGCCTGGCTTTCCCCTGACGTGACCCAGAAATGCCCTCGAGTTCTCACACTGCCCTCAGTCACAGGCTTGGGAGAAGTCACTAAGCTGGCGACTACACACTAAGGTTTCCATTTCGGAGTCTAGACACAAAACAGCAGGCAGCGTGGTCCATGGAGACACCAACATTTAAAAAAGATTTTTTTTTTTTTTTTAAAATTCTACTTTAAAGCTGTGGGTCACACCAGTTAACTGGTGTGATTGACTTTCTCAGAGGCCATACTTGGTGATTCTTAAGCGAATCACACTCAAGAGGTGCTTACGGTGCACCTGAAATCTTGCTTTGTCTTTCTTTAGAATCGAATATTTCTAAGCCAGAAAGTTGACCAGATATGGGACGAAACTCTTGCTGGGTTGGGGTAGGGGGCAGAATGTGTTTCATACTCACAAGGCTTGACTGTCAAAATGGTTCCTGAGCCAAAGATGGCCTGTTTCCCACAGCATGAACCTCTTCTACAAAAACCACATGGGCGTGGGAGCACGTGGGGTGGGGTAGGGGCCAGTGGCTTGGCCCTGGAAACAGAGGACTGTTCCCTTTTGCTTTTAGGAACTGCTGGTGTTTGGCCAAGAAGACAAGGACGTCGGAGTAACTGCAGAAACTTTTAAATGTGGAAAGGTCGATTGTGTATGGAATTTGGCTTGTGTTGCTCTCTGCTCCTCGGCCTAGATAAATGTTGCAATTCTTCACTGAAAGGAACACTCTGAAGGGCTAGTGTATCTTTTCTTCCAGGGCCTTTCTAGCCCTCTAGCCAGAATTTTCTTTCATCTCATTAATCCTAATCATACTCCCCTGTTCCAAACCATTCTACTCTGCTGTGATGTCCTCTAATTTCAAAACCCATAGAAACTACCAACCACTAACAATTTCTGGAAGCACTGCTTGGAAACAAACTCATCAGAGCTGGCTTCCACACCCAGTTCTCAACTACTGGGGCTCTGAGTTGGTTTAGGGCCATTCTGACTGTCCCCTGCTGGGTACAGCATTCTTACACTGAGTTGCTCTCAGCGGAGCAGCAAAGGGGGGCATTTTTCCCAGTGTGTTATGTTTTGACCCGGGACGATTCCCTGAACGCTTCTGGCTACTATGGCATCTGTGGCTGGGAGCCGACTGACCATTACCGGGTCCCCAGATCCCACTGCTCAGGCCTCACTTTGTAACTTGGGGATACTCTCTGAGCTCCCTGTCCCTGGATACAGAATGAGGAGAGTACCACTTTTCTATCTTATCTGGACAGGAGAGGAGAAAAAGCTTGGATGTCTAAAGGTGCTCCAACTGGCCTAGCTGGTAGGCGTTTTATCACATACCTGGCATTGGAAGGGCCTCAAATAGCCAAATCCTCAATTTCGTGCCTTTAAGGTCTGATGCAGCAAAAGGGGGTGGGGAGGGGGGAGAGAGGGAGAGGGAGATTCCTCTAGGTAACTGAGTAGTTAAGACAGTTGGAAAATGCAGACTTGGAAAGGCTCTATACATTTGGTTTTTGCTTTATGCGGTATGCTTTTCTTTCCATTTTGTGAAACTGTCTTTGGTTACAAAGTGAACATATTCGAATTTTCCACAGCTTTTAATTTCAGGTGCAAGAAATGTATGTGCCCTATGTTTTCCCCATTACTCTGTATGTATATCTAGTATCCCTCTCTTTCTCCCACCTCTGGACAGAGTTGTTTTTAACAGTTAATTTTGTGCCTTGCCCAAACTGTAATTTACTAAATGCAGATGTGCTGCTGTACCGATAAACTACCGGAAAACAGAAAACAAAACAAAAAAAACCCCAAACCCTTGAGTTTTCCAAGTTTAAACTTTCCCCTTGGCATCAGTGCTTACTTAGTGTTGCCATTGAGTAAGACTGCCCCACCTAGAACATCAGCTCTTAGCACCTTTCCAAATACCTTTGCCATCTGCAAAAAGAGTCACACGCTGGACCAATTTTGTAAAATTATACTGCTTGGCATTCTGTCTGCCTGCCTCTCTGGGTCTCCTGGCTGCTTGTCTCTTTGACAGCCTATATTTCTACCGTTTCTCCCAAACATAATGCAGTACTCAAAGTGAAAATTATCATGCGAGATAAAAGGGAAGATGAAGTCATCCTGTCTGAATTCTCTTCACATGTCACATTAGCGCACAATGGCAGCAGCAAAAACAGAATTGTGAATCATATTTTCTAGTTTTGAATTAAAGATTCAAGACTGAAGTTCCCCCAGAAAGCTCAGATATTTGGTTGACACCCATCTCTACCCCACTTATGAGAAAAAACAGATAGAAATTCTCGTGTCTGAGCCTGCAGGGTCTAGTATGTACACCCCCCACCCACCCCAGTCTTATGCAGAAGACCTGGAAATTAAAGTATAACTGATTACCTGACCAAGGACAATGTACTTACTGGGTATAACAGTGACTTTAGTTCCCGTCCCGAAGATTAAGTTGTTGCTTCCATAGTTGGACACACAGTGTGCTAAGTCATTACAAAAACCATTGCTCCAAATACTTTGAAGTGTACTGTAAACCTCCCTTATTTCTTATTGCCCCCCCCTCCCGCCCCCCATGCAATGCTTCTATGGCTCAAAGCCACCAGGGACTCTTTCGTGCCTTTCCTGCTGGAGCAACTGAGAGAAACTGAGATAAAAGGCTGTAATTAGGAAAGGCTTGACATGTGAGGTCTGGCTTGATTTTTCTGCCAACTTTTCCTTTGGAGAGAACAGAAATCCTCTTTCTCTCTGTGGGTGCTGTCAGTGACCCCTCAGGTCCAAACCCAGCGATGAGTCTGGACTCCCCTGCTGTCTTGGTCATCTTTACTCCACCCCATATTTCAGTTTTCTCCCAAATCGTCTCATTTTCCTTCTCTAGCCTTCTGACCCATTTCCTCTCAGTTGACAGCTGTCCCCCCCGACTCCATTTGCAGCTCCTGTGGCCTGTGCCACAAAGGTCCAAACATCTCTGGTCAGTGCAGAAGTGAAGGGTGAGCGAGGGGACAGCCCGCTCCCCCTCCCCACCCTCCCAGGGATTTCAGGCTGGGGAAATAAAGACCTGTCAAGCCATAAATCATTCTTGGGGTGGAGGGGAGGGGCTCTTAGCTATGTTCCAGAGAAAGTTATCCCCGGCAGCAGAGAAAGAGAGGAGCAGACTTTTGACAACTCTTGCTGGCATTTCAAGGCCTTGCTCAACACAATGGTGATGGAAAATTTTCTTTGACTTACTTGAAACGACCGTCAAACTTGTCCCTCTCCCAAAATAGAGCTTCTGGTTACCGGTGTTCCACTGTGATAGGAAGCTCAACAAAAACCGGGCAGATGAGAGAGCCGGTGCTCACACCTGGGGCCCCGCCCGGCTGGCCGGCCCTAGGAGCAGGCAGACTGGTGGGCAGATCATCTCTCTCCCTCGGCAGACAGGCGTGGGAGCAAAGCTTTCCTGGAAAAGGAGCTTCAGGGCTTCGAGCAGCTGTGACCATGTATTGCTGGAGGGACTGAACCCTCCTGAGAGGGGATTAGAGGAAAGGCTAATGTGCGTCTTCTGATGCTCGTTGCCTAATTAAAGGTGTAGGCCATTTGTTTTATGCCTGGGCATTTAAAAAATTCTTTTTCTTTAAAGATTTAATTTCTCTCTTGATGATCATATGATTTTGAAGTGAATTTTAATTAGATCTCTTGATTATATCTTTTGAGTCTGGGAAGGATTTTATTTCTTGGTGAGATTTCGGGAACAATCTATTATCTCCAGATTAGCTCAGCCTGAGGCTCTGATCACCTAGCTCCTTTCCAACCCTGCTTGTTTTCCTGCACACCCCAGTTATGCACAGTCCATTGTCCAGCCCTCCACCCCACCTTGTCCCCCATGTACAGTGAGGCTGTGTGGGGAGGACACAGCTTGGTGACATGTTTTTCAAATGGCCATTTGCAAGCCCCAAGCTCTGTATGCTAATTTTTAAGGACTAAAGCTACATCTGCCACTCTTCGACCTTCTTTGGTCTGACTAGAGTTAATATACCTGGATTCTCTGTGTGTGGCCCTCAGCCACCATGCCACCTGCATAGCCCTTTGAGGCACGTGATGACTAGCCCCACCAAACTCCACAGGCAAAGTCCCAAGGAGACTTACTTGGAATGACTGATAAGCTTGTCCCCTGCCCAAATGTCAGCTTGTTGTTAGAGCTTGTCACACAGCCACCCAACCCTTTGCAATAACTGGCAGGTGACTTACAGATCTCAGACCCCGATCTCGCTTTGCCACTTCAAAAGGCATCTCAGGTATCTATGGGATGTGTGAGTGTGTGGCCGCAGTTAGGCCATATTCTGTAGGCAACAGTAGGAAACTTGCTACCAATGCGTGCTTCTCCACCTCGGATTCCAATTTCTGACATGCTGCCAGTCTGAAAAAGCATCAGTGAGCTCTGGTCTCCTCCTCCCTTCTCCGTCACTGCCCCCTCCACAAAACACCCCAATCTGCATCTCATTTCCATCTCCAAGCTCTAGCCTGGTGACACCAGGTCCTCAGGCACCATCGATCTGCCTTCTCTGAGACAGCATACGTTCCCCAGCGCGCCGTGATTAGAAGACTGGAAATGCCAGGCTCTCAGAGGCTGAGATGTGGGCTCCTTGCTCCTTATCTCTGGTCAATATGTTGTCCTCATTTGTCTGGCTAATGAAGAGCTGACCTTTCTAAGTGGATGCGTTTTGCTGAGATGACAAGGGCCCGGAGGTTCACAACCAAAGCAGAGCTCTGAAGGCAATTTGGGCCTTTCGGACCCTGTTGGCATATTTCAGTCAAAAGCATCCCCAGCTCAAATGTCAACCTCTCGGCTTTGGCTCCTGTACGTCTGGACTTGGAAAAACTCAACAAACCCTGGGCAGTTGGTCCAACAGACTCCCTGCTCACTCGAACCAGGCTTCCTTGGGGGCATCTTGCTCATTCAGGCTGATCATACCAACCCGACCCTGTGCCTTAGAATAGCACCGGCACATTCTAGCTCCAAACCCACCTGGCATGAACGGATGCTGCCACTCAGTGGAGCAGATAGCCTCGGGGCTGTCAGACCATCTTCCCTGCACATGCAAAGCAGGGGCTCTCTGCTTCCTAGTCTAGACCTGCACAGAAAAACATGGCCTCTGCTCTCATCCCTTTGGCATGGGGGACCCTGCCCTGGATGGAAAGCCTGGGAAAGCAGAGCACCTCGAAATACCAGTGGGAGTGCTGACATCCTGCTCTTGGACCCATCTCCCCATCCTAGTCTTATCGGGCCACCATGAAAGATACATTCCTACCTGGTTACCTCTCCCCCTTTCCGTCTCTCATGCCTTCCATTTCTCATTTCTGAGCACCCACATGGCTCCAGACTCTCTTCACTCCATTTCTATTTGACTCCATTAGAATCCCTGCAAAAAAGACCCAAAAGGCCTAACGTGCAAAAATGCATGGGGGACACGGAGTGTGGGGTCTTTCCAGCTTGCCTGGCTTCACGGTTAGTCTCATCTCCCTCCTAAGTATTGGCTTCTCAGAGCTGTCACGCTTCTCCCTGCAGCAGGGAGTTTTACAGCAACTGACAGAAGGAACTTTATGAATCTCAAACAAAACAAAACAAAACAAAACAAAACAAAAAAACCCCAACCCCCCCCCACCAAAAAAACCCCAACAACAAAAAACTCCAACCAGTTAGAGATTTTCCTCTCTTCCCAGCGGGGTGCAACAGCAAACACACCAAAACCGAACCTTTCTATCTGCTCTAATTATCAGCAAGGATACAAGTCACCATGAGGAAAAAGGTATTAAGCCTTGTATCTGAAACTCTTTGGAATTAATTGTAATCCTTTGCCTGGTGGTTTCAGCGATAGGAATGGACACAGAGGCTGTGCAATTCTTTCCATTCTGTGTATTTCTCTCTCTCTCTCTTTTTTTGTAGTTTTGCATCTACAGTAGCAGTGGGAGACATTCAAAGAACATAGAGGGATTTGAAATAAGACCTCAGATTCCCATTCAGTTTTCATTTTTTTCCTCTCCGCTTTCATTTAAAACCCATTCTAAACTGAATGCCACGTACCTATTCAAACTCTGCTCTCAATTATCCCTCTCCACTGCAGAAGATGCCGGTGGGAATGGCTTCAGCTGCGCTAAGAAGAATTTAAGCTTGATAGAAGGAAGAACTTCCTGACAGGAAGCAGTACTGAATGTTAGAATGAGTTACTCACGGGTGTTGACTGCAAAGGGTGAACCCCCCGCACTTTGTCCCTAAAGTTGGGCATCATCTCCAGAGAAGGCTCTGAAAGCAGTGAAGATTCTTTTCTACCTTTTCTGGCTCAAGGTCAACTTCACTCAACAGCAGGGATCAGATAGACCTGATAGCTCAGGGGCCAAAAGGGAATCTGTTAATACTGAGATTAAAGAAGGGACAGGACCTTGGAGGCCTCAAGATGACTTCAAGCAAGGTCTGGTGCCCACGCAATATACATTTCCCTCAAACCTGATACCAGGGGTGAAATGCCGGAATTTCCAGTATGCTGCTGGGTCCTGTTACACTTACTCGGATGGACAGTCAAGATGGTCCCTTTTCCAAATGTCAGCTTTCCAGAGCCACTGCTACCAGTATTAACACCGTAACGGAAGACTTTACAAAAACCCCAGGGGCAGATCTGAGGCTCGTAGACATCTTCCTCTTTAACTCTGGGGAAAAGAGACTCACCTACAGGTGATCCTGGACTGTGGGGCTCTTCCTTCCCACTGCGGACCAGAGGAACCTTTCCATGTCTGGTCTTGGGACACTGGCCTGTTGGATCCCCTGAGGGCCCTACTCCCTCTCTCTCTCTCTCCATTTCCTCTGGATTCCATCCTGAGGCTTACTGATTTCTCATGTTCAGCATCTCTCTTTCTAAAGGTCTCATTTCCATTTTACTGCATCATTTTCAGGACAATTTCTCTGATCAATTTTCAAGACATGTCCTCCCCTCCCTTCGCGGTGTCACACATTTCTGATGACAATGAATTGATGATAAGGAGACAGGAGGAGAGTGTTCAGCATTGTGGAGGCTGACTAGAATTAGATGAGATTTAGGCTTTGGCTCTATGGAACACTATCTCCTGAGCTCCCCTTTATGCCCCAGCGTGAGAAATGAAAATGACGGGCACATCTGAGACTTTCTTCACACATGCGGCTTCTCTGTCAGTCTTGAACCTGGGGAGATGTTAGTGGTATCTCACGGAAAGTTTACACTGAGCTTTGTTATGGTGACTAACTCTCCTGGGGGCTGTTCTGGGATTAGCAAAGAAGACCTCTGTCCCCGGAAGACCCTCAATCCCAGTCAAACTGGGACAGCTGATCACCCTACTGTCCCACCAGAGGTGTCCCGACCTCACACAGAGCCCAGTGGCTGTAGTGGGGTCTCTGTCAGAAACAGGCTCTTGCATATTTACTTGGGGTTGCTATAAAATTTCATCCTTTGACCAGACACAGCTTCCATGGCTGACCCTCACAAGCACAGGAAGACCAGGTGTCCCCCTGGCAGTGTGGTGGATGCCACAAAAGATGTGAGGAACCAAGTTGGGGCAGTGTCATTATCTGGTACGATGGTGACCAAACTCTATCCCCAAAGAAGATGGAAAACAAATATTTTAGCTCTGTAACTGCATTCAACTTTTTAAGCCTTTCAACTGTTTTGACTGAATTTGTGCATCTGTCTAGTCATCTCTTCAAGCAACTAATTAGCAAGGCGGCAGAGATTTAGCTTGCTTACCAATATAGCAAGGGGGAGAGGAAAAGCTACTCTTTAGCTAAGACAGCAGGACAGCAGGTAGGAGTTCAAATGACCCTTCCCGACTCTCCCCTACTTCACAGCCTCACAGAGCTCCCCACACCCTACTTTAGCCGCCCTGGCAGCAGGACATGAGCAAAACAGAGGCCTGCCCTCAGCTGCGTCCTCAGACGGCGCCCAAGCATGGCTGTGGCAGTAATCTCTGCTCTGCTGATGGAAGGAAAACAGAATTCAATCACGCGTCTTTGGATTCCAGCTTTGCTGCCTTGTATCCCGAGCACAGAAAGAGCGAGACACAAAAGATAAAACCTCCTGTCTGGTCTCCAGGCTGGACTGCCCACCCTCTGAAAAGGGACATCCTTGAGTCTCCCGGGATGTTCATACGAATCCCCTCGGAGCCTTAATTAGATAGGACCTCAGAAACTCCCGAAGGCATGGGATTTAACAATATCATGTATTATTCATTGTTTCTGTTGTTGTAGGCATGAGCTGGTTTTGTCCCTGCTGAGCAAGGCACTTCTGCGCCTGACAACTTCATGGCTAACCACACTGCGGGTTCCTTAGGCCGGGTCTATCCCAGAACATGCCATGCTGTCTCCGACCCGAGTATGTTAACTCCTTCAGTGCTATGCACCTTGGATCACTGAATTATTTACACCTCGCCGAACTGGTCTTTTCAACTACTTTCACCAGGCTGCGTTTGGCAACATGTCTTTCCCAGCGCTGTGTCATCTCCTTATCCCAGAAAGCAGATCTGAATCAATGACCCTCAGCAACAGCTTATGTCAAGAGGAGACTGGGGCCCTTCAATAGGTTTTCCCCATTTCCACGTTGCCCCAGTTTTATTATACGTCAGCCTTCCCAGCACTAGTGCCTCACACCACTGTCAGCAGCCCACCAGAAACACAGATTTTCAAGTAGCAGCCACAGTTCCTTACCTTTCTATGTAGCATTTGAAACTTTTCCAACTACTTACACACACATTACTACTGTTACATAAAGGATGGGCGTATATTCGATGGTGAGAACTTATTGCTCTATTCTCATGACTCAAGGGACAAATGAATTCCCCCCACTCTCCTCTGCTGAACTAAGTGGCAGCCTCATTAGTAATTTGTATAATGGAGGGAAAAGTGGGGTTAAATGTTCTGAGTTAACCAGACATTTCCACCCACTGAGACCTCACTGACTGGTCTGGGGACTGAGAACTAACTGCTTCTTTACAGGAGGTGAACTAGAGGTAAAAGTAGAAAAGAAATCTGCCTGTAGAATTTCCTGCATTCATTAATGAAATCACAGAGTCCCATTATTTCAGGAGATAAATGTAAGGATTTTAGTATCTACGTCAGGAAGATTTATTTTGGTCTACTGAATTTGCATCGTCTCGATATGCCAATTTCCTCTCTATTTTTTGGCAAACATTTCCTGGCTTTAGCGGAATCCCTCAGGATCCTGTATTCAATTTTTCTCCCTGTACCAATAATCTCCTTTAAGATGGATGATAGGAATGCTTTGGGCTGAAGGTAATTTAGTCTTTGTACAATGGAGTGCTAATCTCTCTGATGGGAATCCTATCCTCCCAACACAACATGAGATGTAGAAGATAATCTGGGATTTTTTTTTTGGAGTGGGGGTGGACAAGTAATTTAAATCCAAAGAAAGAAAGGTTTTGATCTGCCCACCGCACTCCCCCTCTCTACCAGTCCCTTCAAACTTACTTGGATTCACCGTTAAGAGAGTTCCTTTTCCAAAAGTGAGTTTGTAGATGTTACTTCCTCACTGTCAGGGAAGGCTTTACAAAAACAGGAATAGGGCTGCTCTTTGCAGAAGGGCCCTGGGGCTCAGAATGGTCTTGATCCCTCAACCCTGCGCTAAAACTACACGTTACTGGACAATAAGCCCAGTAGAGGGCTGCTGCAGGCAGAGCCGGGCCTCCATGGGGCAGTGAGCCCCGAAAAATATATGCACTGCTTATTTTTAATTTTTTTTATTTCTTTTCTTTTTCTGACCAAGTCGCTGCCTTAGTTTGGATAATCTGTTTCTTTTCCTTCTTCCTTCATGGTCTCCCCTCTAGCTGGCAGTCACATAGTTTCTACTCTATTGTACGTTGGGGCTGTTTCTCTACTTTTTATTGAAATTGCTCACATTAACTCATTAGATTCTGGTTTACTTGAAACCAATTTGCTAAAGGGAAGGGAAGGAGTTTTTCCAGGGACAAATTTGAAGGAAGCAGTCTGAGGGTTTTGTGGTCGTTCCTGGCCTGCTTCCCTGGGATGGGCTAGGCTAAACCAGTAGATGTGAGTTCTGCCAGCCGGGAGCGCCCACAGGCCTGGCCTGAAAAGGAGAGGGTACCGCGTAGCTTCACCTTTCATACTCACTGGGACTGACAGTCAGCCTGCTCCCCTGGCCAAACACCAAATTCTTACTGCTGCTCCCAGTCACACCGCAGCAGTTGGCTTTACATAAACTGCACACAGGGCCCCTGCCCCCTTGAAGAGGACACCTGATTTGCTTTTCCTAGCACCCCAGCTGCTGCCGACAGTGGCCAGAGTCTAACTAAAAAACCAGACAAGTTTTGGGGCAGAGTTTCCTTGAGGCTGCCTCTGCTCTCCTTGACGAAGTCTCCTCTAGCCTCCTTTGTAGACATGTACCACATATTTAATCTCTTTGCCAGTCAAATATTTAATGTCTTTCTTTCTTCTTCATAGAAGAAAAATTTTAACATTTTTGCTTTAACCTTTCCTTCTGCCTTTACAGAGCTCCCCCTAAAAACAGCTGGATTAAAAGGATCTTTGAAAACAGAATACGCTAGGTCTCCTGAGTGAAGTCAAGCTGGCTTCCTCCTTAAAATTTCTGGTTTGCATCCGAGGGCCGGATCGCCTGGGACCTAATCCATCAGCTTAAGACAGGAACGGTTAGGAGGCAAGGCAGGAAATCCAGGGGAAATCCTGCCCTGTGAGTCCTTCTTGTCTCTGCACAATTATTCGGACTCCTTTCTGCCCTCATTCCCTCCCCCCTCACCCCTCTGGGGCAGGACATTGCCAGCACTTGCCACCTCCAGGGAGCCCTCCTCAAGATGGGTTTTAGCAGAAACCCACCCACGTGCCATTTAGTCTGAAATCAGACAGGGTTTCTTCCTTTGCCTGTGGAAATTTGTTGAAAAACAACTTCCAATTTTGCAAAGCGAAGAGGATTACCTCTTGTTTGCCTCTGTTCTCCTCCTCCTCCCCACTCGTCTTCAATAGTTTTTAAACTATTTACAGAAACATCCCCTTTGGGGTTAGAGAAATGTGGCAAGTTTCTAAACTCTTTATCTTTTTTTTTCTTGCTAACTATTTACCGCAGTCATATATTTACAATCTAAATTTACATTTCATTTCCATTTGCAGGAGAATCTAATGCACTTGCCTATTACTTCCAGAACACTGTGTGTAATGATAAACTCTATTGAAATAAACCAATTCGTGAGGAGTTTTTAGGGCTGGAGGTTGACATTTCTCTCTTCCCAGGGCAGCTCTTATTATTTCTCCGGGCGAACCTAAGATCAGGGCAGTCCAGCCAAGTGAGCAACTGGGCTTGTGGGGTTGATGCGCTTATGTCTAAATAACTATCTACTGATCATTGCTCCTTGGGATTAATTTGGATTTTCTTTTTAATCTAGTTCCAAAATGCCAGCTTCCAATCTTTTTAGCTCTGAGAATCTCTCTGACAGGCAAAGCTTAAGGTAAATCTCCTGGATGTTTTTTGAATCTCAACCAATATTTCATCTCTGTACACATCACAAATAAAGGAACCAAAAGAAGGATGAATGTAACACCTTTGGGAGAAAATTTATAACAGTTCTCTGGGAGAGATGAGATTATAAGTAAAAATGGAATTGTGTATGCTTTTCCTAATGATCAATTCTAATATCTGGGGGAGGGGTGTTCTAAATATCCAAACGAGTTTGGAAATACAGCTGCTGGTGCACCTGCCCTTTGGGCTCTCATTAGCGACTGGACACATAGGTCAGCATGGAAACAACTTTCTTATTTTTTTAAATCTTACGTTGTTTGATGCATAAGGGACTTAAGGAAGGTCCTCTGGAGCTTATGTAATACTCGCCAGGGCCTCCTGATTCTAGCTTTTCTATGGTAGATAATAATTGGACCATGGAAGTAGAGGTTTTGTTTTCCAATACTCATTGGGTAGTTGGAATCTCTTAGGAATTGTAAACAAAACTTAGCCTCAAAAAATGGTCTGGAATGAGCTTCTTTTGTAAATGGAGACTCTCTCAGGAGTCTCCAGTCTTCAGCTACATTCAAGTTAATTGAAATTAGGTTTGTTTTGAGAATGGTGGGCACTCCAAATATCCCGGTGGGTATTGCAAGCTGGAGAAAAGGGCTGTTATGACATTTAGATTAGGGAGAGCTTCTCTCCTATTTCCAAGCTCAGCTGCTAGTTTTTCACTGAGAGCACAGAGACAAGTGGGTGTCCAAAGGGGCTCAACAAAGGCAGGGAGGAAAACGTCCCAGTCGGAAACACAGTGCCTAACAGCGCCTTGAGGCATGTTTCCAGATGTTTATGATCTTTCTAATTTGAATATTTGCTTTCACTCTTACCCTTTCCCTAAATATCAGCTTGTCATCAGTATTGACACCAGAAAATCTGACATGGCTTTACCCAAATAGCTGGGCTCCAAAATTTGGAGAGTTACAAGGATTAGAAGATTCTTTTCCTAGTAGCATGGACAAAGAGGCCTTGGGAAGACAGGGCAGATAATGCGAGAGAGGTTGTTGGTGTTGGTTGTACCCATAGGGCTGCATCTCACTGTCTCCTTTTGGGTCAAGTTGCATTGTACAGTGCCATTGTTAAGTACTTTGATTTGTTCTGTCTTTCTAGAGAATCTCCTCTCTTTCTTTCTAGATGCTTTCTGCCCCTACATACTAAAACCTTGAGTCCAGTTCCATTTGTTAGACACACAACTCCAACAACAACAATAGCAAGCTCAACATTTCCAAGTCTTTAAAGATGTGGAAGAAGAAAGGTCCTAAAAGGGCTCCATTGGAGGCTGTCCTTGTCATCTTTGTCACCAGAAAGACACAGGGCACCAAGCGCCTGAAGATACTAAGAACTGGGCGAGTAATTCAGTAATTTCCCCCTGAATTTCTAAGGATGGTGGCTTATGTTTAAACATAAGTCATCTTTAAAACATACCTGGTTGAACACTCACAGTTGTTCCTTTTCCAAATATCCACTTATTACTGCTTCCCACACACAGTGACACGCGACCCTACAAAAACTCAGTTGCTCATCACCCCCTTGCTATCTGCTCAGATGTTTACTTGTCACCCAAGACTCCCCCTGATAAAGCCAGCTCTTTAGAGTGAGGGTCTGATGGCAGAGGTTGGGGACCCCTGAGGCATTCCCGTTCCTTTTCTTGGAAGTGTGTGGACATCCCCGCACAGCACCCCTGCTTTGGTAGAATAGGGGTAGAGAGGGCCTCCCCCATTTCACAGAGGAAGAACACAGAAGCTCTGAGAGTTCACTGATTTCTCAGAGTTCCTGGGAAATCCCACCATTTCTAATAAGCAAGTAAGACTTCTCTCAGAACGACTCCTTAGTTCAGTGACCCCCCAGGCACCCTCATTGCCATCTGTGAGCTGCACCAGTCCAGGCAGCAAGCGGCCGCGTCCCTCACGGGGTAGGTAAACGCGGGTGGTTGTGTGGACTGGATTCCCTCAACGGACTGCTGTGGTTTGGGCTTAGGTTATAAAACAGAATGGAAAATTTAGGAAGCAGGGTTCCAGAGAGCAGTTTGGAAGCATTCGTTATTCAGACTTAACATGACTTTACTGTCAGTTTTATTTCTTTTCCAAAGAAGAGTTTTTCAGATCCGCCCCGAGGAACACCCCCACAGACCGCTTTACAAACACTGCCAAAGCCCTTACAAGGGGTGCTGGGAACAGGGCCCCTCCTGCTCTCCCAGGGGCGGCACAAAGGCAGAGATACAATGCGGCGCGATTATACAATTGTATGGTTATTCCTGAAAAGGGAGAGGAACCATGGAAAAAATGAATCACTCTCTACCTAACAGCCAGCTAGATGGCTTGTCATTAATTAATTGCTTATTCTAGCTGGCCGACAGTTGCAGTTAATTTGAAATAGCTCTGGCTTTGGGGACCAGGGCAAGGTCCTTAACGTGCCATGCCTCAGTTTCCCTGTCTGTAAAGTGGGGGAGAATAATAACTGCGGGGTGATATTGTTGTGGGGATTAGGATATGTAGGTAGGTCGTGATGGTGGGCCTGTTGATGGATCACTGGCTTTACGTGCTGAGAGCATGCTTCCCTGGGCATTATTTTAGCAATGTTAGAGACCGGACATCAGTGACTCCCCGCCTGCCCAAATAGCCCCTCCACTCCCCAACTAGTGAAACATTTAGCACTGGAATCTGAGTGCCAAGAATGACATTCTAGGCCTTCTTTCTCACTGAATCAGTTTAAGCAAGTTATTCAACCTTTCTGTGTTTCTATAAAAACATAAGATATAAAAATATAAAAAGTTCTCTTCTAGAAAATGAGGGTAATAATAGCACCTAACACACAGAGCTGGGATAAGGGCTGAATGTGCTAATGAGTGGAGAGCACGCAGCCCATTGCTTAACACATAGTAAGCAAGGAAGAAATCATTATTTTTTCTCCCCAGAAGGCAAACACATGTCAACAGCCTCCTTTCTCAATGACCTATAAAATGATCTATCTTCCTCTGACTGATGGACCAGCAGGGCTTTGAGGGCAACAGAGGAGCCGCTGGGCAGTTTAATAAAGGGTTAAGTGATTTTGTGAGAACTTAGGAAAAGCTGCATGAGCACACCTTCACGGTTGGACCGTTTCCGGGGACGTGGAGAGGGCAGCCTTTAGCCAGACAGGAATGGATTATGAGCAGAGATGGGCCAAAAAGCCCTTTTTTCATTAGTTGGAGTCAAATGGATCTCAAAGCACATTTGAGAAGAGGATTCAATGCTCCTCCACTTACCAAGATGCACTGTGAGCTGAGTTCCCTTCCCAAACGTCAGCTTAGAACCACTGGTTTGTTGACACTATGATGAGGGGCTTTGCGAAAACCTGTGGAGTCAACTTAATAGTGAACCCAGCTTTGCAGAGTTTCCCAGGAATTGCTTACTAACTTCTTCAACTTTAGCTCTAAGACAGGGTAGTCCAGGGTTTTGGGGCCGAGGGCTATATCCAGAGATAGGCTTGTCACTTTAAGACACCAGAAGGGTTAGCCAGCCTATGCTGTGCACATATTCTGTGGTCTGAAGCAGTTGCATTGATGGGTGCAATCTCTCATAGAATAAAAACGCCCACTGGGAAAGAAATGAGCTCTGCAGTATTTTTAGGTAGTGTTTGATGGTCATGGTCATTGTCTGAAGACAAGGCCAGCATTTTCATTTTGACTTTTTCAGTCCCTGCCCCAGTCTGCAGAAGGTTGAGCCTTTCCCCAAACATCAAGTTCGGCTATTGTTCCTACTTCACCCGAAATAGACACCGATGATTTTTAATCTCCCTTTGGCAGTTTGAGGTTCTGTTTTGAAGTTCATTGAGTCTTGGACAAAGAATGTCTGGGGTGCAAAAGGGAGCTGCTATGGCCAAAGACCAAGGTGTTTTTTTCTCTCTTGGGTCAGGCCCGGTGAGAGCTATGAGCCGTCTTGGCTTTGCCCTGGACGAGGCTCAGCTGTGTGACTTTGGGCAAGTTTGAAACCTCTCTGAGTTTCCCTGTCCTCATTTGCAAAATTCAAGAAGTGACTTACGTGGTCTTTAAGGGCTTTCTGAGCTAATGGTTTTTGATTTGAGTCTCTGGATTTATCTAAAAATGCTGTGCAATCCTCCCCCCATTACAAGGGTGTCTAGTCCTCCTCCCCACTTCCTAAACAAAATAAATAAGCAAGATAAGTATCTACTTATTACATAGAGAAATAGCGTTTTCCAGGCCTCCCATCTACTTGAACATTTAATCTTTTTGGAAGTTTGTAGTCGGGAGTTTGGAACTGAATCCTCAGGGGAGAAGTATTCTTTCTTTGGAGCTTCCAGAAAATTCAGAAACCAAACCAAATAAACCGACACCTTTGGCACAAAGCTTGTACTTACTAAGTTTCACTCTCACTGCAGTCCCGGTTCCAAATGTAAATTTCCTATTTCCTTTCTTCCCACAGGAGCTGACGACTTTACATAAACTCCAGGCTCCTGCTTCCCCACAGCAAAGGTGGTTTGATCTTTACAGCCTTTTCCCACAGGATAATGGAATTCATCATCTAGCCAAGAGTTTCAGTTTTCTGGGTACTGAGGGGTTTCGATGCTAACACTGGGTGTGAAATGGAGGTACTTACTCACACTGACAATGGACTGAATCCCCTTCCCCGTGTGGGGTTTCTTAACATCCTTACACAGTGCCCGGGCCCTTTACCAAAAGTCCCTCCTTAGTGCTAGGTTGCCACTTCCTATTCTCAGACCTGCCTCTAGTGTAATCAGAGGCACCATATATAATGAGGTCATTTAGGGTTGCCCTGTCCTGCTCATGCAGCCCAGGACGCAGGCTGTGAGGAGAGCAGGACCAAGCCTGTTAGGATGGCCCAAAGCTCTTCTCTGGCTTCACGGGCAGCTGGGATCTCCCTATCCTCAACACCTAGCAGGCTGTTCGTTCTTGCCTACCCTAGAACTGCCTGGTTGTTCACTGATGGTTCTGACCTAGAGCTGGGAAGGAGACCCCCGTGGGCATCAAGTATAGGAGGGAGGCCAGGCCCCTTTTTTCATGATCAGAAAGACAGAAAATTAGGAAGCCTAATTTCAGAAATGTACAATTCTTAAAAAACTTTCCTCCCAAAGACTTTATAGATCAGTTCAAGATAGCTTACAACTGGGAAAGTAAGCCTGCCCTAGAAAATAATGAAATACATGCTAAAGCCTATCAGAAAATAACATTTTTGATTACCTCGTGTTTTAGATTTTCCATGCCGTTGTACACATTTTTTAATTTTTTTCTTCTGAAGCTCAGCTTCTTACTCAGGTCCACATTCAACCATGCCTGGATCTCAAAAGTTAATCTGTAGTCACCGGTCATCCAGCCTCTGGCCCATTGATAAAACCCCCTCCTCCCTTAGGGCATTGATCATGTCTTCTCAGAAACGGGCCCAGATGATCCCTGGGAAAAACTCTGGGCACTTAATAAATGTTTGTTAAATTGAATTGTATTAAACATTCATCTTTTGTTCCTAGTCCTCGAGGAACACTTGACTATCTCTCTGACAATTTTCAGATGAAAAAAAATTAATTCTGCCAGATATTACTTGCTGAGTTTCATGATTCTTTTTAGTCTTGGTTCTAAATGTCAGATTCCTATTAACCCCGTTCCCACAGGGGTGAGCACCTTTACAAAAACCAGAAGCATCAGCACGGTTGAAAGGCATGTGGCATCAACTTTGTTCTGTTTCCTCGCTAGACTGAGATGCCTGTCTGTCCCCTGCAGGTGCCCCATCTTCCCTGGGGAAGGTCTGCCCTGCTTCCCTCTTTCAGAGCAGACACAGAAGAGAGCAGAGTAGATTTCAGATAAATAAGATATCAAAATGTTATCACACTATGCAAAGATGCCTCTTTCTTCTTCTTCTTCTTTTTTTTTTTTTTGGCCAAATTGATGTTTCTTCCAAAGGCTGTTTTCAGCACTTTCTGTCTCCCACATGCAATAATAACCAGATTCCAAGTTGGCATCTGGGCCTAACCTCCAGGCTCTGATGAATCACACATACTGAATCAAGAAATTGTGTTATTCCCCAGTGAAAAAGCCTGCTTTGCTTTTTCCCCCTCGCTGGGCAATGAGGACCTCAAGCAACATGCATGGGAGGACTATAAACTAGTAACTCTCCTAGGTCAGCTCTGTGGCTTCATATTAGAATCCTAGGGTGTGAGACCTGAAAGGGAGCTTAGTGACCTCCTGGACCAATACCTCCATTTCAAAGATGAAGAAGTGGAAGTCCTGAGAGATAAATTTGCTCAAGGTCATGTAGGTAGGTCAAGGCAGAGCTAGGGCTAAAACTCAGGACTCCTGAGTCCCAGTGCTGCTTCTGCTGCTCCCTTCCTGTGACTCAGGAGCATAAGGATCTTCCCTAGGAATTCTGTGGCCAGCGCAGGTATGGTTATCCCTGTTAAACAGTCGGCAAGCCATACAAACAAGGCAGTTGATTTTGGTGCATAGTTTATAATTTCGAGAGAGAGAGAGCATCATAACTCATTAAATTTTTTTTTTTTTAATTTCTTAGGCTGCAGGCACCAGCAATTGCTAGTAGGGGAAATGGTCCGTGAGATTCCAGGGAAGCCAAAGGGAAGACAGAGATTTAAAAATTTGTTCTTTACCAAAAGGCTAATCCAACAGAATGTTGGCTCTGATCATCCTTTCTCTGCGGGACTCATTACAGGAATGACATCTAGAGCAAGGTGGCAAACACGAAACCGTGTGGTGTTGCCTCCTGCTCCTGCTCCCACGACATATCTTGCTAATAGACACATCACTCTTTAGCTCTGAGTCTGTATGTGGCCTCACAGTCCTTCCGAACAGTGTTCCAGAAAGCCACTATTGTGGCCAGTCACATAGAACCTGTTCAGCCTCCTCGCCCTGGGGAGTGATCGCTGAAAAGACCCTAAAGAAGGCTTGTGAAACCTGGCTGACAAGAGTCAGGTCCCACACCGTCCCATCCCAAAAGGGGTCACTGACCTGGCTGGACCAAGACCGTTCTTCTCACAGGTGGCTCCAGACGTGGCAACAGCAGTGCCACAGAAGTTTCGCTTCTTCCTCGCAGCTCTCCTTCAAACGCTGGCTTTGGGGCTCTTCACACCAGTTCTTGCCCAAAGGGCCTTCAGCAAGATCTTTCCCAAAACAGAGGTCCTGGGAGGTCTCCCTGCCTGGGGGTGAACGACATCTGTGGGACCTCATTCCCCGTCTGACCTACTTCCCGTTATCCATCAGCCCAGGTCTGTCCTGGGGGGGCTTGGAATGGAATGTGGTACAGAGAAAAAGTGATGGAAAAACCCTTTCTCTAGACCATTCAGCTCCCATCACCACACATTCAGATGTCTCTAAGCGTTTCCTTTTGATCACGTTTCTATTCTTTCATAAAAAGAGATACATTTGTCCATATCCACCCAAGGACATTTCCCCATGGCCTCTACTGCTGCATTACACTTATTGTTGACAGGAAAATGCCCATGTACCCTCTTAGGGTACTGTCTTATATCCTTATAGAGGTCCTCTTTGAGTGACTGGGGAGGATAGGCCAACAGAGAAACAGCTGCAGCTCTGGGGGTTGAAAGGGAAACGGGAACAGAAGCAGCAGCTTTGACTTAAGTTGTGAACAAAGAATATTTTCCTCCCCTGACCTGTTTTCCGTCACCATCCCCAATGACCTATTTATGGAGATGGGCTAATTAGAGCAGCAGAGGGCGCTGCAAGGTCAAAAACAGAGCTGCCCACCTAGGCAGAAGCGAGGAGAAAAGTCCTTTTTTGAGGGACTGCAGTGACCAAGAGCCAAGCTGTGGGACAAGAATGGCCTTGTCTACCAAATCCCGCCAGGGACCTCGCCAAGCCCAAGGGCTGCTCTGGAGGTGTGGTTTCAGGCTAATGAAAGGCAGTCTGGGGCACTCATGAGGCCTTGGGGAGCTGCTCAGGCTGCAGGCATCATAGGTTTAAAGGGGCTGTGATAGAGAAATTCAAGGGTGAGAAGTCTGGAATAGGTCATTACATTCTGAGAGTCTCTCTTCTCCTGAAACGTTGGGGGTCACTTGACTGTACTCAGTTGCGGTCTCTCATGAAGAAGCCTGTTGCAAATTTTAGAAAACATACAAGCAGGCTTGGAAGGTTCATTTCTCAGGCTCCCACTGATCTTAAGGATTTGGGAAGAGCCCTGTGGTCTCAGGGCTCAGGAGGCCATGGAGCTCTATGACATGCTTGCAAAATGGGCAAGAAATTAAAGATGTGGGTCACTTTTTTTTTTTTTGACCATTAATTGGTACAATGTGACTTTCACCAGATTTCACAACTTTTTTTTTTTTTAGATTTATTCAGCATCTTTTCTCTAAATATTTTTGAGGAGAATAAAGCTCTCAGGAGTTATATTTATCAGTCCATTTAGCAAACATTGCAAGAGCGACAACAAAGCTAATCCTACATCATTTACCAGGCGTCTTGCATACATTATTTCATTTAATATTCCAACAGTCCTGTGAAAAAGCTAGTACTGTCACCTCCATTTTACAGAGGGAGAAATTGAGGCTCGGAAGGGTTAGGTCACACTTAAGGTCATGGAACAAAGAAATGCTGGAGCTGAGTGAACCCAGGCACCTGCCTCCAGAAACCCCTTCTCTCTTTTTTTTTTCATTAAAAATGAAAAAAAATTCTCTTACAGCTTTGTTGAGAAATAATGGATATAACACTGTGTACATTTAAGGTGTACAGCCTTTGATTTGATGTCTTCACCTGTTGCAAGATGGTCACCAACACAGTGTGAGCTTGTCCCTCTAGCACGTGACATAATCACCATGACTTTTTTTTTTGTGGTGGGAACACTTATGATCTTTTTAAAAATTTTTAAAGATTTTATTTGTTTATTTGAGTGGGAGAGAGAGAGCAAGAGCAAGGGGGGAGGGACAGAGGGAGAGAGAAAATCGTCAGCAGACTCCATGTTGAGTGAGGAGCCCGATGAGGGGCTCGATCCTGGGACCCTGAGATCACGACCAGAGCCGAAACCAAGAGTAGGATGCTTAACCAACTGCACCACCCTGGTGCCCTGAGAGAACACTGAAGGTCTATTTCCTTAGCAACTTTCAAGTATATAATACAATGGTATCAACTATAATCACCAGGCTTTACATGAGATTCCCAGAACTTGTTCATCTTCTAACTGGCAATTTGTACCCGGGGGCCAGCATCTTGCCGTATCTCCTGCCCCGACTCCGGGTGACAACCACTCTACTTTGTTTCTGTGACAGAAGCTCATTCTTCATCATGACACTGCACTGCTGTTCCAAGAAGTGCCCTTCCTGGAGGGAGGCCTTCAAGACTGTTGGGAGGACAGCCTGGTGGGGAGAGTCATGACTACACCACCCCAAGGAGGTCTCAGAGTCCGAATGTTCTGGGAGAAGCATTAGGGCATGGGGCGTCCCTCTGTGGGAGGGTGTCTGAAACTGTCTTCTCTGTTGTTGGCTGTGGTCAGGGGGAATAGACATTGGGCAGCCGGAAGATGAGGAGTAGCTAAATTTGAAAATTGCTACTGTCTAAATCAGGAAGGGAACACTCAGCTCTCTTTTAAATATCAAGGCTGCTGACACCTTTAGGGCAGGGACAGACCCCAGAATCTGGGTGGGGCCTGGCAGAGCTCCTGGACGTGGGAGACTTGGAGGCTCTGAGATAGTCCTCTGCCAGCAGAGGGCTGGGTTCCTGTGGAGGGGACCCCAGCCAGCAGGGGGCAGTGCTGGCCAGGGCAGCGTGGTCACTGAACCATCCTGGTACCCCTTCCTGGGGTGTGTTGGGGGGGGGCGGACTGGGGATGCTCATGGTGGGGGCTTGGAGCTGCCCAGTGTTTGCTTTCGCCAGGCCTGGGGTTGCCAGATAGAATACAGGGTGTCCAGTGATCAAGCCCTGCATTGGGCTCCTCACTCCTCACTTATCTGAAATTTACAACAATTTTTTTTTTTGTATAAATGCATCCCCAATATCACTAAAAGTTCTTTTGAAATTCGAGCTTAATTGGGTGTCCTGCAAACTGACCCACGTTAATGGTGAGTTTTTAAGTGAAGAATATTGTATTCCTTTATCCCACAAATGTTTACAGATCGATTATTATCCTAGGCGCTGAGGGTATATCAGTGACCAGCTGGGGAAGGTCTTTGCCCTCATGCAACTGGCATTATGGGGTGTGTGTGTGTATGCGTGTGTATGAGGGACGTGAGGTTGGACAGGAGGCAGCGGGAGGACCATTTGCAGGGTGTTACAGGCCCAGGAAAGGGGTCCAGCTGCTACCATCTGATTTATACCCTCACAAACCCTCCCACAAACACTCCTGGGTTTGGGGCAGTGAGGGAGTCAGTCTTCTCTTTCTCAGGGCAGTGCTTTCCCGCCACTGTCATGTCCTAGCCTATAGAGAACAAGCTATTTGTCTGGCATGTGGCTGGAAGGGCCGGTTCCAGGGACTCCCAACCGGCACTGGCCCAGTAAGTTTGGAACCCAGTCACAGCAGCTCCGCCTATGGGAAGTTCTGCTTTGGGGGAACATCTGCCAGCTGGAGCCCGTGTGGGCTGCAAGGGGCCTCCTGAAAGATGGAAAGTCACACTGTGTGACATGCAGGACGCACTCTGGGGCAGGGGGGTGCGGGGGGAAGGCAGGGTGTGCATCCAGGCATCAGAGATCTAGATTTCTAGAATTCAGGGCTGGGAGAGATTTTAGAATCGATCTTATTCAATCCTCTTCCCTCTCTCCTTCCATGGAGGACTAAGAGATAAGACGAACAGCATTTCTTGGGCACAAGTGTGGCTCTGCCAGATGCTGGGGGACCTGGGCCTGGTCCACAGTCTGGGCCCGAGTATATAGGCAGGGCGGAAAGCCTCTCATATAGCAGTTGGATGTCTAAGCATGTGATCATTGGGTTTGCAGGTTCTAGTTCTCTGTGTATGTGTTTAAGTAATTCATCTTCTTTGTGTTTTACAGGAGGATTCCTTCAAGATGGATGGAGGACCAAAAGAACAATAACAACAGTTTCTTGGGCGAAGCAGTTGCTGGCAGAGCTAGAGCTCATTTAGTCACATGACCCTCCCGGCGCCTGCCTGCTTGCATTCCCTCCCACCTCCTTCCTCAGAAGCCCTAAGATGGTCTCAGAGACCTCAGGGGCCCCAGTTTATTCTCCAGCCTCGGCCCTGATAGGAGGTGAAGATGATTTTTCTTGTGGGCTTTAGCTTTTTGCTTTCCTGTGAGTACACTCACTTGTGTACCTTCCTCATACCCTACCACCCTGTTTCCCTTTCTCTCACTTTCAGCGCCTGTCCTGTTTCTCTGTATACTTGGTTTTCTAGTTATTCTCCTCCTCTTGCCTCTGCCCACGGAGTTCCCTCTGGATGGGCCCATGTGGGACCCAGTGCCTGTGGAGTGCGGGATCTCACTATATCCTCTTTCTTCTCTTCACAGACGAGAGCGTGCTGTGTGACCAAGTGATCCAGAGCCCCCCAGACCAGACAGTGGCCAGTGGCAGTAGCGTGAAGCTGTTCTGTACCTATTACACTTCAGAATCAAACCCTGATTTGTACTGGTACCGGATATGGCCAGATCACTCCTTTCAGTTTATCCTTTACCGGGATAAAACTCTATCCCACAATGCAGATTTTACTGGGGGACGGTTTTCTGTGCTGCACAATCCGTCCCAGAGAACCTTCCACTTGGTGATCTTCCAGGTGGAGCCTGAAGACAGCACCACTTACTTCTGTGCCTTGAACCCCCCACAGTGACTCAGGTGCCCAGGAAGTCTGAACATAAACCCCGGGCACAGCCCCCTCTAGCTACCTCTCAGGGCAGCTCAGGTCCCCAGACATGCGATCCTTCTTCCCAGTTATTTTGTGCTCTGGCCTGGCCTTCAGAGGTGCCCCAGGGGGTCTGCTGAATAATAAAAAGCCAGCTTCCCCCTGGCTTCAGATGGAGCAGAGCACCTCGCCCCTTCTGACTCAGTGGGCCCTGGTGGTAGCAGAGGGGGGGAGAGATGTCTGAAGAATTCTCGTCTTTGCGTCCCTAATGCCCAGCTCTCTCATGCCTCACAGAGCAGGGCTGACAAGTACGTGCTGTGAGTCCTGTGAAGATTCTAGAATGGGGCATGTGAAAGGCCAGGCTAGGGAGAGCTCATCAGGAGGGTCTTTATTTTAGTCTCCATCATTTAACCCTTATTGTGATTCATTCTGTTTTCTTTTGAAGACTCAAAATTAGACACAAAGTTACTTCAAAAAATTTCCCGATTCACCTTTTTTTCCTGCGTCTTCTTGTATAGTTACCTTATTTTTCTCGAATGCTCTTTGACACCACCATTTTATTTACTTTATTTGGAGAACATTTTTCTTTCACTGGAGAGCCTTGAGATACTCCCAGCAGGTTGTCTGTGATTCCCAGAACACCAGCTTCAAAGCCCCTGAGTCTGGAGCTCAGGGGTGTCTCCAAGGAAGACCATCATCTTCAGGGAAAGCCAAGTATGTGATGTCAAAATAGAAAAACCCTAAGCCCTGGGAGCGGGTCCCTCTTTCCTTCATTTCTGTTGAATTCTCTGCCTTAAAACAATGAGTAGAGTTGGAAGACGTAACCTAGGAGAGGGTAGGAGCCTTAGCTATTGCAGCACTGGAGCCCAGAGACATGAGGGACATTCATTCCCAAGGTCAGAGAGAGCTGGTTAATGACAGAGCCAAGGGCAGGTGCCACATTTTAGGGCTCTCCCTCTCAGGGGTGCCCCAGCGGGCTTTACTTCAGCTGTTTACTTCAAAACAGGTGGGTGAAAGACAGTCACTAGAGAGAGGAACGTAGAGAGCATGGGTGAGGGAGCCAAAGGCCATGGGCAGCTGACTCAGCCTTCGGGGTCTCTGTTCTGCCCATGACTGAGTGTGTGCAGCCGTCTTCTGGAGGACTCCCTCAGGGTTGCTGTGGGCTTAAATGAGGTGCTGTATGTGGAAGCTCTGGGAAACTAGAATCTGCAGGATGATGCTCCCCAGACCTGAAGACAGCCATGATCCCATGCCCGGCTCCTGCCAATTATCTTTTCTGGAGGCTCCTTTTGGTGGAGGAAATTAGAGATCCTGTGATAAACTAGGATTTTTTTTTTTTTTCTTCACCAAAGTGGACCAGAGGGTGGCTCATTTATATGCTAAACAGAGGACAACCCTGAAGTCCAGTCCAGCTGAAATCAAATCAACACCTTGTCCTTGTCTTGGGGGTACTCTCCCTGGTGGAGCCTGAAGACAGCGCCATTCTACTCCAGTAGAACCAACTTCGGGCTGGCGCTCTTGATAATGTGGTTCAGCCCACAGCCCCGTCCTTGCCTCAGTGCATGACTTCAGACAAGGTATGTTACCTTTTCCAGAGGGCATATTTTTTCCATCTAAAAAATGAGGGTGTGATCTTTTTGTTCTTGGCCACTCACAGAAACATGCTGCTGTTGCCCCAGGTAACAGATGGGAATGTTTTGGAAGGAGGAGTTCTTTCCACAGACTAGGGGATGTTGTGTGGAGCCTTTTTAATGGTTTTTCCCTGCGTGCACCTGTGTATCCACCTAGACGGTCCCACACCCTCTGAATCAGAGTGCTACTGTGTCTTTCTTCACTTTGGGCCATGAAGACATAACCTGGCAGTCTGCAGATGGTGATGGCAGGGGGAGTTAGTGAGGGTGGCTTTTTCATTTGTGACCTCACAGACCCCCAGTTGGTACCCTACATAGTGTCCTGGGTGCTAAGGAAACCACAGTACTGGGGAGCAGGGGCTCTGCTGCCTGGGCGGGTGCACTTGGAAGAAGCTGTGGCTTTGCTGAGGTGGGAGTAGTGGAGCTCATAGGCCACAGAAAGGTCATTGCTGTGAAAAGCAGCGACAGCCGGAAACCCAGGTTAAGGTCCCCAAGGCAGGAGCCTGCAGGTCTGGGGCTCAGAAAGCCACAGCATGACCTATAAGCTCAGTTTGGCTTCTTTTTGCCTAACAGAGAGTTCACAGCACCCCCTTACCCCCTGCGGTGGTGTGTTATGAGTAAAGCTAGAGGCAAGGCACACTCAATGCACTTTAATAAATGCAGCAGAGAACAGCACCAGGAAAGGCAGAAAACCATCAACAACATGGGGAAGGCAAGAATCATCGTCCCCTGACCTCACATTCCCTGTGCACAGACTGGCAGGCAAACCCCTCGAAAGATAATCTTTTTACAGCCGAAATTGAGGGTCTCATTCCTCTTCCCTCCCTCCAGAAACACTTGCACAATTCGCTGCTTGAAA
Organism: Neogale vison; assembly: GCF_020171115.1. Taxonomy (NCBI): domain Eukaryota; kingdom Metazoa; phylum Chordata; class Mammalia; order Carnivora; family Mustelidae; genus Neogale; species Neogale vison. The sequence goes on from NC_058103.1 coordinate 73,758,735, forward strand.
GCAGGCCCACATCTTACTTATCTTTGTACCCTTGGCACAGTGCCCGGAACGTAGAGAGTCAATTCATGTTTGTTAAATCAGTTAATAGAAATAAGTGCATTTTCTCTGTATTTTACTCTGATCTTTGCTCAGAGAGCATTTGGATGAGGTTTTAGAAACCCCACCAAATGAATGGGAATTCAAATGTGATTTTGTTTGTAAAGTACTGGGAAAAGCAGAAAGGGCTTTTGTGGCTGGAAATGCCAGCTTGGGGCAAATCTAGTGCTGGGCTGGGCAGAGCCATTCATGTTATGTAAAGGACATCTGCTCTCCAACCTCCAAGGTCTATTTTCCTCGGAGACCATGGAGCTGGGAATCCTTGGCTCCCACTCTCTACTTCCTAAGGCAAAGAAAGTCAAAGGAACAAACACCTTTCCCCAAGCATATTAGTTGTAGAAAATAAAAAAGAAAATGAGTCCTATATCTCTTTAGAAAGCAGCATATAGAGCTGTTAGGAGAATAATAACCTCCCTAACTCCCCAGGACTTTTGTCTTTCCACTCAGCTGGGAAATGAGCTGGGTTTGTTGTCTCTGAAGGAAACCTGGTTTGGTAGCAGCCATTTATACAAGGCTGCAGGAGGTCGACTTGAATCACCAAGAAGTCAGAACCTAGGAGACAGCAACCCTGTAGGCTTTTGTGAAGACATAACGTGAGAGTCTCATAATGGAGTCTTCTCATGCCGGTCAGCCTGCAAGTGAAGGACAGTTGTCAGAATGTCATAGATCACAGACCATCAGGGCTGAGAGGAATCATGGTCTTCGTGTCATCTGGGGCTGGCCAGCACTTTCCAAGGTTATATCCTTGCAGATGACACTAATCTCTTGTAGCCTGGTTCCCTTCTGCACATGGCCATAATGCAGTCAGTCAGTATTAACCCATCAATGTTGGCATAAGCCATGGAACCCATTTGCTCTCCTCAGTCATAGCTCCTTTGTTTTATGGACACAAATACTCAGGCCCAAAGAGGTGGAGCCAACAGGCTAGGGTACCAGAGTGTTAGGGACAAAGTCAGGGTGAAAACCCACATCTTTTTTGATTCCTAGTGTCTGGTTCTTTCTAGATAGTCACACCACCTAGAACCAGAACCATTTGGAAGTGACTGGACATTGTTTTCAGGTTGGGTTGGATCAGTCTGACATTCAAAATCCACAGTTGTCCTTAGATCAGGAGTTGGGACTGAGGAGTGTTTGGGGGAGCTGGGGAAGGGGGTTTGTAGGCAAACCTAGGCCCCAGTTTGAACTTCGTGTCTGAGATTACCTGAAGAAGGAATATAAGTAGCAGGCAAATAATGTCTCAGCTGTGACTCCATATGCAGCGTGAGTAGCTAGCACTGGGCTGGTCACTACTAATGGGGGTGGAAGTTCATCCCAAAGATGGGCTGGTCTACACATTGGAGTCCTGTGATAAAGGAATGGGAGCTGGCATCCCTTTTGTCTAGGCAAAGGCAGGTTCTGGGAATTCCTTGGGCAAAGCTTTACTGACGGCCTTGCCAATAACCCTTGGCCCCTTGGCCAGATAAACAAAATAGTAAATAAAGAAAACTATTTCTCCTTACTTAGCTCCATAATTTTTTTTAGCTACTGAGATGGAGGTGAGGATTTTTGGCTGGTATCACATTATACTACATAATGCATTTGAGTCTGGCTTGAAACAAGAGGATAACAGGAGACGGGGTGTTATGATGAGTATCTGAGGAGGCCCACCTTATTAAATCACAATATGTCTCTATGTGGTTTTCTCTTCCCAAGGCTTCTTGGCCTATTACATTGCTAAACTCCTTTTCTCCCTGTGTAGCATAGTTTATGTAGGGGTAGGAATAAGAAATAGCCAATTCTTACCTTAAAAGAAAAATAACTTGGCAGTCAAGAGAAAATTGATGGCAAGACTCTTGGCAAACACCATTCGGAGCCCGAGCACTGTGAGGGACAGCATGTTCACATTCCCGGCTGTGAACTGTGAGCTCTGGTGAACTGTGGTTGAACAAGAGTAAAGACGGTGGCTTTAGCAAGAGATTAAGTTCCCTTCCAGAGACTGAGCCCACAACACTGCCAAGCAGCCCGCCCCCATCACCAGCATTCTGCCTGGTCTGCAAGTCCAGCTCGCTGCCCTCTGGGACCCCCTGCTGCTGCTCACTCCCAGCCAGGCAAGCTCTGCTGAGAGACTCATAGGGAACCAACTGGGCTTGGGTGTGGTTTTTGTTTTCTTTTGAAAGATGGTGACTTTTGGCCCCATCTGACAATGATAGAGTTTGCTTTAACCCTCAGTTCTGAAGTTAGCCCTTGGTTACAACTAACCTTTGCGCCCATAGAGGTTCTCTGAAGTTTGCTCCATGCTTCCAGGTTCTGTTGGTTTTACGTTATCTAGAACAAACAGCAGTGGTCAGGGATCTACCGGCAACTGAGAGGTTCAAAGGATTTCAGGTTTTAAAAGTGGAGGAGACTCTAAGTAAGCAAACTGAGGACCGGGGGTATGACTTGGTTAAGTTCAGACAGCTGTTCACATAGCCAACCTTCTTCCCATTCTGGATTTTGTTTTGTTTTGTTACACTGTGAGTTCCACAATCAGGTATGCCTCTAATCTGTAGGAAGAACTAGGATTCTCAATCCCATGATAGGCCAGCCTGCCCCCTTGTTTTGGTATTCACACTGGATTAGACTGCACATGAATTTTTAACCCAGGGTCTAGTAGGAGGACAGTCATCAGTACAAAGTAGACAGTGGTTGATGAAGAAGAAGTGGGGGTGGGGGTGAAATAAGCTGGGCTTTATCTCAGGTTCCAGCTTGGGGATGCAGAGTTCAAATCCAAGTCAATGATGGGCCTAGTTGCTCAGCCTTGTTTCCTGCGTGATGTCATATTGACAATGATCGGTCAAGAGTTTACATCTCCAACTTCCCTTTCCCTTAACGCTTCATCCCTACAATTCCAACCCCTTGAAGCTAGATATGACCTACCTGAAGGACTTTTCTTTGGTTCAAAGTCAGTGGAGCGCACGATTTCATTGTTGTGTTCAACCGAACAGGTCACTGAATTGGAATCCTCATACCGACCCAGCTTGACAGCACTGTACTTCCCACTGGGAGAGACGACGATAGCAGGGTCAAATTCTACTATAGTCTTGGGTGCTTCAAGCTTTATGTCTATTTCCTTAGGGTAGAAATCTTTCACCAGACAAGCAACAGTGGAGCCATTTTTCATGGTGAAAACGAATGGTTTGGCAGGAGGCTGGCTTCCTGTAAATATAATCAATTTATTTTGGAAGATGTTTATCCACAAGTGTGGGAGTTAAACAATGGTGTTTACTTCAATTCCGTTGGGGACAAACATTATAATCCAGACAATCGTGCATCCTGTGAGTGACCTGGGGTTCTTAGTGCTCCCATCAAAGTGTGGCCAAGGGAAGTGGAAATGAAAGGCAGTCAGTTTGACTTCTAGGTAGGAGTTGCTAAGTGACACGGCTGAAGCTGAGATGGAAAAGAACAACTACAAAGAAGTTTCTAGATCGCCTGAGTTTCAATTATCTATATTTTATTCATCAATCCTCTGGACAATCGCAGTCAGGCTGAGTAGCTGTCTGCATCGTTGGTTTACTTTAAATGTGTCAGCCCTTGGAGTGAGAGCAGGCTGGGTGCTTGTTCTTGGCATTGTGTCAATCAAAAACACAAGTCTGAGAAGGACTAGCTGACTGGTTCAAATACTCTGAGGATGGTAGTGATGGGATCACTTCAGGGTCTCATCTCCATTTTACAGATCAGAAAGGATAACCGCTGAAGTTAAGGAGTCCATCTCTGTGTCTTTAGGTGGATACTTATTCTTTTGTAAGGGACTATCCTGCAGTTTGTTTTGAGTCTTTAATCAGAAATGACAGCTGTCATTCCCAGGAAGTTCTTATAGACATAAAACCAGTTTGAACCCAGTTCTTGTTTTATTCTAAGTGAAGCTGTGGAATGTTGGTCTCCATTATTTTATGTGCCCCTGGTCTCCTCTTACATTCACGCCTCACCCTGAGCGCTATGATCTACTTGCCATTCTGTACCTGCATCATCTTCTTTCCTTGAAACTGAAAGTTTTAAAGCTTTGAGGGGGGGAGTAATGATTCTTTCCCTTCATGACTTACTGAAGTTTCTGAATTATGATAAATTTTGGCCATGGAAACATGGATTCTTAGGCTATCTTTGATAACTGTTTTTGTTTGTTTGTTTAAAGATTTTAATTTTTTGAGAGAGAAACCACAGAGAGAGTGAGAGGGTGCATGTTGGCTGGGGGCAGAAGGAGAAGGAGACTCCCCGCTGAGCAGGGATCCTGACATGGGGCTTGATTCCAGGTCCCAGGCACTTAACTGACTGAGCCACCCAGGTGCCCTGATCTTCAAATAACTGTTAAAAAAGAAGTGAGGGGGAGGCAACTGAAAATGCCTGAAATCAGGAGAGACAACGAATCTCTGAATGATGATCTAGATATATTTCCAACTACAAGTTTAACTGCTAATTTTCAATATTAATTGCTGTGTGACTACAGCTCTTATATCAAAAACTTAGGTGATTTTTGGGACACCTGAGTGGCTCAGTCCTTTAAGTGTCTGACTCTTCATTTCTGCTCAGGTCATGATCTTATGGTGGTGAGACGGAGCCCTGCCTGGGGCTCTGCACTCAGTACAGAGTCTGCTTAAAATTCTTTCCTTCTCCCTCTTGTTCCCCTTTCCCCCCACTGCTCACACTCTCTTTCTCTCAAAAACAGAACAGAACAAAACAAAGCAAACCTTAGGTGAGTTTTTAAAACCTGTGATATCAAATTAAGAATGTTGAATTCCAGTGTGCTTTTATTTACTATGATCTACAATCAAGACACAAGGTAATGCTAAATGAGAAGTCTTTGTAATGAGGGAGTAAATGCAATGATTTTTCTAATGTTCAGTCCTGAATTTGGATTTGGGCTTTAGCTGTAAAGCTCATGGTAATAGAGCTATAACCAAATTAATTGGTTGTATCTGGTTGGGATGGAGTGTTTGCTAGTCTGGAAGCTCCTGCTGGTCACCATTTTGTAAATGGACCATGGCCAGTCACAGCTTCCCTAGGGAATCAGCTGTTCAGAGAAACACCCCCATCACTAGCATCAAGATTCTCTACTTTATTCTCTGCCTGGAGTTCAGCTGAAAAACTGGATTCTGTTTCCGGCACTCAGGGCAGGAAACTCATTCCTAAGAATCTGGTTCCTTACATTTTTGGCTTTAGGTCTAGACAAGAGAGGGGCTGGGGATTTTTTTCAAGGGGCTCTTCTGGAACCTGATTTCAACCTATGTGAGAAAACTTTCTTTGTTTTGCTTTCCAGCATCGGGGAAGCCACTGATAACAGACGCTGATAACTCTGGCTGTAACGGCTTGAAAAACCACACGTTCTGCTCGTTCACCTGTCTTCAGACTTGGCGACATTTCTTGCTCACTCTACTGACCTTGGTGACATGTTGTCTGGTTGTGTTTCAAGGGAGTTATGAGGTACAGCGAAAGGAAACTAGTCCATTAAAAAAGAAACGATGAAACAAAACAAAATAATCCTATCTCCTTGGTTACCTAAGAGTTTGGCCCCATCCTAGCCTGATTTACTTGGATAATTAAGGCTTGCTTGGGATTTTAAGGCAGTCGTCAATGTTCACTCTGGGCTAGAGAGACCTGGTTTAAATAATTTGAACAATGTAATATAGCTGACAAGACAAACGTCTGCAGAAGGTAATACCCTTGTGATATTGAGCTCTTAATGTCAATGTTAGCATTTCAGATGACTCATAATGCATTCATTTGGCAAAACGTTTTTCTCAGACTCTTTTTCTCATTTAATACCTACCTACTGGAAACAATTTTTTGAAATTAAAGTGTTTTTTTCTAATCTATTCTTTGGTATCATGGTAACCAAAAATAAATAAATAAATAAATAAATAAATAAATAAATAAAAAGGTTATCTGACTGAATTAAAATTTAAAAAAATGGAATTCATTTTTTGTACTGTTTCCATATGTAACCTAGTCTATTTTATATTTAACTTAAACCCAAATCTGGAGTTGGGTAAAATTTGCACTATTATAGTCCAAAATTGAAAGATTTAATTGTTTATTTTTTGAGAATTTCCAGTCTTTCTTCTTGGCCCACCAATTTAAATTCATTTCATCGTGGGTTCCAGAGCGCTATTTGTTCGAACAATTGCTGTTTTCTTTCAGGCTTTCTCTTTTTATGAATACTGACTCAATGCTAGAGTTAGTTATGTGCTGGTCAACAATACCAGAAGAAGTATATCCCTTTCCTGAATAGTCTTTCTTAAGTTCTATGTGTGGAAATCATCTATGTTTTAGATTTGCATAGAGAGTCCTACTGGCTCCCTAAGAATTGTACCACCTGTAACAAATGTCACTCACAATTTCAAGGCTCTCTGGCAATATGAGATTTAACTTGAACACTGAAATACAACTTTGCTCTACCTGATTACTCTGACCTGGTAAACCACCTCTCTCCTTTGAATCTTCCAAGCTATAGGACATTTGTCTGCAGGTTGCAATGAGGCATGTATACTAGTCATCTTAGACAAAGAGATAGGTTAGAATGAAAGAATCCTCTGGAGATTTTGGGCCAAAGCATCCCTGCATATCCCTTACCTCCTCATATGCTCCAATAATTACTAAAATTTTTCTGGTCTTTTTGGCTGCTTTGAAGATTTCAGAAATAAGTGGGGCTGTGGTTTTTTTTCTTTTCTTTCTTTCTTTTTTTTTTTTTTTTGAAGTAGGCTGCATACACAGCATGGAGCCCAATGTGGGGCTTGAACTCACCACCCTGAGATCAAGAACTGAGCTGAGAGCAAGAGTCAAATGCTTGACTGACTGAGCCACCTAGGCGCCCCAAGGCTATAGTTTTAACATATGCTTTTTCAGAACAAAATTAGTTACAGAGCTACTTCAGTGACAGCCTGGTGACTTTACTCTGGCCTACCCCCACACCTGGGGTGCTCCATCTAGTTCAACTTTCCCAAGGAATGTAAACTGGATGGCAGCCCCAGTGCCAGGACTCAGTTTATCCCCAGAAATAGAGGGGAAAAAAGGCAACTCACGTGGCTCCACAGAGAGTCTGGTGCCAGCTCCAAAAAACATCTGTCGAGTATCCCAGGAGCACATCGCAATGCTGCCTCACAATTAACCAGCCTCGGGCTGGCCCTAGGGCCTGGATGAGCACATCTGTGCCCTGCCTCCCCAGCCGGGGTCTCAGCCTAGAGACCCCACAACTGTGAGAACTACAAAGGTGCCCTTGATGAGATCAAGGGGCTGAGTGCACAGCGTCTCAGTTCCTTTTGAAGCTAATAATAGTTTGCTGGATGAGGTTGTGAGCCCAGAATCTCAGCCAGGAAGCATTGGTACAGGGGACAGGGCTGACATAGAGGGAGAGAGGAAGGTGACAGGTACAGGTAGCTGCCTTCAAGATGGTAAATTTAACTCTCAGTTTATTGGGAGGCCTCCCCAAGAAGAACATGATAGCTTGGAAACAGGGATGGGGCACTGACTGGTGACATTTCTTATAACAAGTGTCAGGCTGAAGAGGGCTTAGACACAGGTCTCGTTCTCATATTCTGGTTCCTTCTCTTGGGTCACAAATTCTGCTTTTTTATTAGAAACCTAATTTCTTCCCCATCACTCAGACTGAGTCTCACAATAATAAGGAATCTGTCTCCTAATTCCCTGAGCCCAGGAAAAGGCATTCTAATGATCCAAGGGTTGAACAAGAAGTTGGTAGCCGACAGGGAGCCCAGTAGTGCCATGGGTCATGGATGTGGGTCAGGGAAGCTGCTGCTTGCTTTGGACTGTTTGTTTTCATTTTATAATTTCTCCTGTCTCTGGATCCAGATGCAAGCTTCAGGAGGATACAATAATCATGTGAAATAGAATTTTAAGACCATATGGATTACTCTGTCTCATCACCAGAAATCAAGAGTCTAGGGCTAGAGCCAAAGGGAATGACAGTTGGATAGGGCCATTATTTGCTGTCAAAACTTTAAGGATTGAGGGCTTGACTTGAAATTCTCACTTTCCCTACCTGAGCTTCATGTAATCATATTACACTCCATCATGGCAGGAAGAGAAAACTAAAGAAGTAAATGGAGTATTGCTGAAGAGCACGGGTCAGCGTCCCAGCAGAGGGGCTAAGCATCACTTTCATCTCTTGCCTTCTTCCCTAAGGCTCCCAAAGGCACAGCCTCAGAGATTTGATTCTAACACTGCAGATAATTCTGAATTTCAAGTGGAAATGATTTAAAGGGAAAATGAAACACAATACTTTGTGCTCAGATTCAATTTGCCCAACATCGATCAGACTGCAATCAGCTACAACACGATTGTTTCCCTCTTTCTTTCTAGTCTCTCTCCTTTCAGAGACAACTCCTCAAATTTCACTAGTTCCCTGGAAGCAACAGGCAATGTAAGGTTATGTTTCCTTCTGAGTGGCAGATGCCATATTGACACTACTGGATGCTTTCAGGACTATCCACCTTGCTCCATTCATGTAACTTTCCACTTCTTTATTTCCTCTGAGATAAAATTTAACCATGTAAGGGGCAATGCCTGCAATTAGAAAAGCTTCTGAAAAATTACTGTTCTCTGGGCTGGTCCCAGTGACTGATTGTCGGCAAACTACTTGAATATCACCCCTGGATCTCCAAGCCCTGGAACAGATTATCAGTGGACAATATCCTTAGGAGAGCCCCATTACTTCCCTATTGTCCTGAAGTTGGTGGCTGTGATTACATTGGATGTAGTCTCCCGAATTCTACATTCAATGTAGAGTCCTTGGATTCAGGGCTGACAGAAGAGGTGAGCCCATTAACTGCTCTTGGCTGACCCAGACTAGGATGGGGTGTTGGGGATCGACACAAGGGAAAGATTGGCTTTTATCATCTGAGGGAGAAAAGACTATCTTGATCTAACTCCTTCCTTAATAATATTTTTCTTCTTTTTAACCATCTCTCTTCTTACACCATGGTTAGGACTCTCTGTCCTCATAAAGAGTGGAAGATTCTCCTCACCTAGAGCTTGCCTTTTCCCTGTTCCCAGTTCCTGACTGAGCAAGGGACCAAAAGCTTGACCAAGGGATTAGTTCAGGCCATTGTAGAAGGCTTACTGCTATAAATCTTCAGAACTGAGTTTCCATGCATATATATAATATTTTCCTAAGAGAAACCTAATGAATTTGTCCTCATATTTTACCTTGACTCTCTGGAACAACAAAGCAGAGAGTTTCCAGTTTGGAACTTCCTGACTTCCCAAGAAGTTCCATTCATTCAGGATTAGGCTACAAGTCCAGAGGAATATATGCTCTGAAGTAAAATGCATAACCTACTTGGTTCCACGATGAGTCAAGTTCCTCTTCCAAAGACAAGTTGTGCTTCATTACACCACTTCACACATCATTACGAAAAACCTCACTACCTATTTGCCCTCTTCGTAGTCCATGTTTGGAAAGGGTGGGGAGAGCAGAACGAGTGTAGCTGGAGACATAAAACTCCGCAGCAGTTTCTGAGGTCTAAACATTATATTCTGGCAGGCTTGTTTGATATGTGTTATCTTCTGAGTACTGGCATTTAGGGAAGTCCCTAGGTTTTCTGCTATTACCTCCTCAACACATCATCACTTACCCTCTAAACTTGCTTCACGATTATATTTTCCCAAGGGAGAAAGGAATCATTTTGGCTTTGCTAACAAATTTGCTGACAAATGGCTATTGTTAGTGGAAACATAACTATGAGGCTCAAGTCAATCATAAAGGACTATGCCTCAGTTAGAGGTAAAAGAACACGATCGTTGGAGGAAGAGCCATTGATACAAAAGATTGGAGGCCACCCAAATGGTCATAATAATCATAGATGACTACCATTTGTATAAGTATTTTGCTACTTACAAATGCCTTGTGTTTATACTACTTCAGCAAACATTATTGCAACAAACTTCATGAGAGATGATATTATTAGATGCTTCTTACAGACAAAGTCACTGAAGCTAAGTATGGTTAAGGTAGTGAGTGGCTGGGCTGGGCCTTACTCCAAGGTCTCCAGACTCTAGTTTCCACACATAGGACCCAAGTAATAGATGATAGGACTGGGAGGAGCCTCAGCACTCTGACACTTGTCAAAACCTCTGTGATGACACACACGTGACTTGGCAACTGGGTTGGGTTAATGGATCCATAAGGACATAAGGACAGTTTTGACTCCTTTTCCAGTACCTTAAAAAAAAAAAATAAATCAAATCACAGGGAGGAGCCTGAGTGGCTCAGTCGGTTAAGCATCTGCCTTCAGCTCAGGTCATGATGCCAGGGTAACCACTGCTCATTTGGGAGCCCGCTTTTCCCTCTGCTCCTCCCCCGACTTGAGCACACACATACTCTCTCTCTGTTTCTCTCTCAAATAAGTAATAAAATCTTAAAAAAAAAATCAAATCACAGAATTCTTACTGGGTCATAAGACACTCACAGACTTCTTTGCTTTTCCTACTAAATCTTCCCTAAGAATTGGTCTTAGATGGTAATCAGAATCATCGTGTGCTAAAGCTGGAAGACACCTTAGAAACCCCTTGGCTTACCTAGAGGGAAACTAAAGTTCAGTGAAGTCAAGTCAGAGAGCTTGTCAGTCAAAGATAAGGACTGGATCTTGGTCTTTGAACTCTTGATCTGACATTCTCACCATCAAACCTCTCATTGCTAGATGTATTTAGTACAGGTCTGATTATGACCTGGATCTGTAAATGGCGAATGCGCAGGTGCTAAGTTAGTTATCTAAAGTTAGTCAGGTGGAAGGAAGACAACATATATTCTCCAGGAAAGATAGTGGGTCACCAGGACCACTGCAACACATACTTCATGCTGGACCTTATCAGAGACTGAGTTGCTGCTCCTCAAACCATCCCTTGCCAAATTACATGTTGGCTAGATCTTTTCAAGTGTTTCCCAAGCTGGTGACTTGAGAAAGTATTTAACAAAGATAATCACTAAACCTGTTGTCACAAGAAGGAGAAAGGAGTCACTTATATGGTTCCATCTCCAGATAGGTTCCTTTGCCAAAGACCAGGGGATCATTTGTGCTGGACAGCACAGCCGATAGACCTCATCTAAAAACTGCCTTGCTTTCTCTTTGGGCAATCCTGGAGCCAGTTGCCAAGTCACGTGATAACTATTGGATGGTATTTCTGTCCCATCTCGACTAACCTCTTTGCTCTTCAGACTTGGGGGCTATCCTTCAGGACCAAAGCAGGAGGTGATTCCTTTGTTAAATAGAAATCTGAGCCTTTGCCTTGTTACAATCTGAATGAGAGAGAATGAACTCGCACGCTGAATGAGAGAGACCGGAAAGGAATTTCTTAGTTTGATCCTGAAGGAAGAAAGGTGGAACGCTGGTCATATAGTAGTGGGTCTCAGTCTTGGGGCTACAGCGAGGTGGGACAAAGATCTAGTGAGTTACAAACCCCCACTCATTCCTCATTTTAGCAGAATTCCATTTCATGTCCAGTCAGAGCTTTGCATCGTTGTCCAGCATTGTGCAACAGCCAGACTTCTTAGTATAAAATAGAATTAGAGTCTTCAGTGCATTTTAATAACATACTCATGAATATCACATTGTAACATGCTTTCAATGATCTACTCACCCTTAAAAGTGACAGTTAAATTAGCCTCTGTCATCTGTAAAAATCAGAGTCTATAAGATTGCCCATGTCACTTATGAGAACCAGGGAGAGAGTATACATTTTCAGATCCGTTTACAGTCCATAAAGGACTGGAGATCATACTTTGAAAATCACTCAGATGGAAAGTGGGTCTCAGTAATAGAAAGATATCAGAAGACCTGAAATCTAGTTGGACCCTATTGCTCACTGGGTGTGTAATCTTAGCCAATTTCAGGGAGCCTCATTTGCCTCCTTTATAAAATGAGGATAATATCTTCTATATTGGGGGTTCCTAAGATTAAATGAAAGGGGATATATAAAGCACTCTGTAAACTAGAAAGTCTTGGTGGAATGATTGGAATGTTCATTAATGTTAGACTCAGAGAAAATACATTTTACTTGAAGCAAGGGGTGTAATTTCCCCAAGCACAGAGCTTCCCAGGGGCAGGCTGGTAGGGAAAGGTCACCAAGAGAGAACAGAATTCTATTTCTTTGGATCTTAAGATGACAGTGCTCACTTTTTAGGGCTGTGGGCGAGGCCAGGAATCCAAGTTTCTGTCTCCCTTGGTCTTTTCTCAAGGTCAGTTGTGACCTCCATTGCATTCTCCAATCTTCCCTTCCCAGTCCCAGTAAGGACTGGAGTCCTAACGGTGGCCCATGAGCTGCCCCCTTCCCAGGCCTATTACCAACCTGACCTCATTTTCAAATTCTCTCCCTGTCACTTCCACTTTCCTCCAGTCACACGGGCTTCCTCACTCTCATCACCGACCTAGAGGTGCTCTTCCTCCAGATATCTGCACATGGCTCACTCTGTCACCTCCTCAGGTCTCTGCTCAAATGTCACCTTTCCAGGAAGGCTATCTGTGTGAATTCTCTGTTAAAAACTGCACACCACTCCCTTCTCTCATCTTTTACATTCACTTCCCGCTTTATTTCCTTCACGGGCCTTATTACCACCCATAATACTATATATTTTATTTATTTATTTGGTTTACCATCTCTCTTTAGCCATTAGAATGAAAGCTCCAGTAAGGCATGAATTTTTGTCTGCTTTGTTCATGCTGATTCGCTCAGCAGCGAGAAGAGAGCCTGGTGACAGGGACAGGGACTTGTCACAGGTTGGGGAGCTAGGATGCTAGGATGAGGCTCCTAGTAGGCTTTTATTTCTGTTCCCTTTGCCTTATGCCACAACTGATCATCCATCCATCCATCCATCCATTCATTCAATAGACATTTATTTAGTGCCTTCACTATCTTTGTGGATACAGTGAGGAACGACTCAGAGTCCTTGCCCTCAGGGAACAAAGGAGACAGATGATCAATGAGCATCTGAAAGTTTTGGGTGGATAGGAGTATATAGAATTAAAACAGGGTAAGGGGACTATAGGAGCTGGTTGGGGAAGGTGTCACTAGAAGTGACATTGAGTAAAGACCTGGAGAAGGAATGGGAGAGAGCTTTGTGAATCCCTGGGAGAAAGTGATACCAGGCAAAGACACTGTAGACCACAGGCTCCATTCTGAAACTGATACTTGCTAGAGGGGAGGGGTGGGGAAAGGGCAAATGGGGAAAGGGAAAGAGGAGATACAGTTTCCAGTTACAGAATAAATAAGCTGTAGCTTAGGATAAAGGCATAACAGAGGGAATATAGTCAATGATATTGTAATAGTGTTGTACAGGGACAGATGGTAGCCACGCTTGTGGTGAGCATAGTGTAATGTATAAACTTGTTCAGTTGCTATGTTGTACACCTGAAACTAATGTCACATTGTGTGTCAGCTACACTCAGATTTTAAAAAAATACACTCAGTTCTGGGAGATGTTCATCGTGAGTGAGAGGGAATGCCAAAGACAGGAATGAGAAAGTTATCTCTTGGTAATGCATTGATGAGCCTGGGATTTTCTGGACTCCTTTTTCTCAGGATGATCATTTGGTCATTATCTGGATCTTTCTGAGTATAGGGACCCTCGAGTCCAGGGGTATAGTGTGGGGAATGGGCCTATACCTCTTTGGGTAACTGGTTTTGGTATGGTGGGGCAGAAGTGCTTCCCTTGGTGAAGGACGGTGGTGAAGATGGTGGTGGGAAGGGAAACAGCCTAACGGTGGCCTCAGACTCTGTTGGCGGCTTGGAAAGGAGCCCAGTGTAGAGGGTGGGAGGGGAGGGAACTGGGCCATAGGAGAAAAGCCTCCACGGGTGCCTTAATCAAACTGGAGTCTCCACAGAAAAGAAAAGTCCTTAAGTGCACAGATGTTGGAATCAGACAGATGATACACATTTTGCCTTTCCTAAGCTCTGTGATCTTGGAGAACCTGTCTTCCACCTGTAAACAGGTGGGTCATAGTTCAGCATGGTCATTGTGAGAAGTGCATAAAATGACATTCATTAATAATGAATGTGCCTCGTCCAGTGGCCTGATACACAGTAGACACCCAGAAAGTGGTAGTTGACATAGTGATGACATATAAAAATACAAGTTGTTCCAAGTGTATCTCAAGAAGATGCTCCTGACCATGCGTCTTTTCTAAGCTCCTGTCATTGTCATGGTCAGTAGCACACATTTGCATTGTGGCTCTTTATTCCATGCTTTTTGGTCCTGTTCTCTGGTTCTGTTTTATGAAGTTAAGTGGCATTCCCAGGTTTTCTCTATCCAGAGGGCTGAAAGTTTGATGGATTTGGGGCTGTGGGTTTGTGCAGAACTACTGTTAGCTTTGTGCTACCCGGGAGGTAAGGACTGGTGAAATAAGGACTCAAAAGGAGCATCCAGGGGGGGGACAAGATGGCGGGGTACTAGGAAGAGGCGTCTTTTCAGCTGGTACCCCAAAGTGAGCTGATTACCTACCAAAGAACTCTGATCACCCATGAAATCAGCCTGAGATCAGAATTATACACGTCTGGATCTCTACAGGGGCAGAAGACGCCAGTGAGCAGGTAAAGCGGAATGGGAACAGCGGACTGATATCGGAAGATAAACAAAAGGGGGAGGGAGCCACCAGAGGCGACCGGTGCAAAAGTAATACCCCGATACGAGCGAGAGTGCCCTGCGTCTGGGGACCAGCATTAACTCGGAGACTGGTTGAAAGCACTCCAAAAGAGCAAAGGATCGCGGGGGCAAACTGTGGGAATCGGGGCGGCTAGGGACAGGGGCTTGAGTCCCCGGTCCCAGACGGCCTCCCCGGCGCGGAGGCAGAGAGAGTGCGGCGGGGAAACCGGCTCCTGGTCCCTAAGCCGCCAGCGTGCCCCAGAGCGCGGGGTTCCGGCTCCTGTGAGGGGATGGGAGCCGGTCTGCAGAACGCGCGCTAGCCCTACCACAAAGCTTGAGATGCGCGTGCACGTCGCTCCAGCTCTCCTGGGTTTCTAAGGCCCTGGGGCGCTTCTTGACCCGGGCCATTGTTTCAAAGTCTAAGCCTCGCGCCCGCGAAACTCTTCCCCGGACAGAGGCGCGCAAAAGCCCAGCCTGCGGCTTACGGACCAGTGCCCCGTTCTCAGTGCCCCAGACGCGCGCCCGACCCACAGCCGCCTCTGAAAAGAGGTGCGCGCAAGCCGGGCACTCCCAGCCCCGGCCAGCGGCAAAATCTCAGTGTGCGATCGCTGCTTGGAACCTCTCTGGTGGTCAGGAGCTCCCAGACAGCCGCCACTGCCTTGGCTTTGGGGACGAGCAAAAGATCCTGCGCCCCCAGGGTCTTTAACTTGGAACCTGCACTGCCAGCATCCAAGGGGGAATTTATTCAGCTTCTGCACCCAGACTGAGGCTTCTGAGACGGAGATCAGGAAGTGTTCCAGGGTGCACCTTGACTGCACCAGAGTTGATACATCCAGCTACATCTGTTCAGTCTTCTCCCACCAAAATGACTAGGAGGAGGAATGCCCAACAGAAGAAAAATACAGAGGATGGACCTTCCGCAACAGAGCTAACGGCTATCAACATAGACAATATGTCGCAAAGAGAATTCAGGCTAACAATTATCCAGGCAATAGCTAGGTTGGAGAAAGCCATGGATGACCAAACAGAATTGATTAGAGCCGAACTGAAAGCGACCAGACAGGATGTTCACAATGTTAGGGCGGAGCTTAAAGCTACCAGGGAGGAGGTCCACAATGCTCTCAATGAGTTCCAATCCAATCTAAACTCTCTCAAAGCTAGGGTAACTGAGACAGAAGATAGAATTAGTGATCTGGAAGACAAACAGATAGAGAGAAAGGATCAGGAGGAAGCCTGGAACAAACAGCTTAGATCCCACGAAAGCAGAATTAGGGAAATAAGTGATGCCATGAAGCGTTCCAACGTCAGAATTATTGGAATTCCTGAAGGGGAGGAGAAAGAAAGAAGTCTAGAAGATGTCGTGGAACAAGTCCTTCATGAAAACTTTCCGAATCTCGCGAATGAAACCAGCGTTCATGTACTAGAGGCTGAACGGTCTCCACCCAAGATTATACACTCCAAAAAAACATCACGACACCTGATAGTCAAATTGAGAAATTATAATTGTAGGTATAATCTCTTGAAAGCTGCCAGGGCAAAGAGGCTCCTTACTTACAGAGGGAAGCCCATCAGAATAACGTCAGACCTGTCCACAGAGACCTGGCAAGCCAGAAGAGGCTGGCAAGATATATTCAGGGCACTAAATGAGAAGAACATGCAGCCAAGAATACTTTATCCAGCAAGACTGACATTCAAAATGGATGGAGAGATAAAGAGTTTCCAAGACCGGCAAGACTTAAAAGACTATGCAACCACCAAGCCGATACTGCAGGAAATACTAAGGGGGGTTCTATAAAAGAGGAAAAATCCCAAGAATAGCATTGAACAGAAATATAGAGACAGTCTACAGAAAGAAAGACTTCAAAGGTAACTCGATGTCAATAAAAACGTATCTATCAATAATCACTCTCAATGTGAATGGCCTCAATGCACCCATAAAACGGCACAGGGTTGCAGATTGGATAAAACGACAGGACCCATCCATATGCTGTCTACAAGAGACCCATTTTGAACCTAAAGATACACGCAGACTGAAAGTGAAGGGGTGGAGAAGCATCTATCATGCCAATGGGACTCAAAAGAAGGCTGGGGTAGCGATTCTCATATCAGATAAATTAGACTTCAAACTAAAGACTGTAGTCAGAGATACAGAAGGACACTACATAATCCTTAAAGGGACTATCCACCAAGATGATCTAACAATTGTAAATATCTATGCTCCCAATATGGGAGCAGCCAATTACTTAAGAAAACTGTTAATCAAGATAAAGAGTCATATTGATATGAATACACTAATCGTAGGTGATCTTAACACGCCTCTTTCAGAATTAGACAGATCATCGAAGCAGAAAATCAATAAAGAAACAAGAGCATTGAACGACACATTGGACCAGATGGACCTCATAGATATATACAGAACATTCCACCCTAAAACAGCAGAATACTCATTCTTCTCAAGTGCACACGGAACCTTCTCCAGAATAGACCACATACTGGGTCACAAATCAGGACTCAGCCGATACCAAAAGACTGAGATTATTCCCTGCATATTCTCAGATCACAATGCTTTGAAACTGGAGCTCAATCACAAGGAAAAGTTCCGAAGGAACTCAAACACCTGGAAGCTAAAGACCACCTTGCTTAAGAATGCTTGGATCAACCAGGAGATCAAAGAAGAACTGAAACAATTCATGGAAACCAATGAGAATGAAGACACTTCGGTCCAAAACCTATGGGATACAGCAAAGGCGGTCCTAAGGGGAAAATATATAGCCATCCAAGCCTTGCTCAAAAAAATTGAAAAATCCAGAACACACCAGCTGTCTCTACACCTTAAAGAACTGGAGGATCAACAACAAATCAAACCAACTCCACACATAAGAAGGGAAATCATCAAGATTAGAGCTGAGATCAATGAGGGAGAAACCAGAGATACAGTAGAACGTATCAATGAAACTAGAAGCTGGTTTTTTGAAAGAATCAATAAGATCGATAAGCCACTGGCTACACTAATCCAAAAGAAAAGAGAGAAATCCCAAATTCATAAAATTATGAATGAAAGGGGAGAGATCACAACTAACACCAAGGAAGTAGAAACAATCATCAGAAGTTACTACGAACAGTTATATGCCAATAAGCTTAGCAACCTTGATGAAATGGATGCATTCCTGGAAAAATATAAACTACCAAAATTGAACCAGGAAGAAATCGACAACCTGAATAGACCGATATCTAATAACGAGATTGAAGCAGTGATCAAAAATCTCCCAAAAAACAAGAGCCCAGGACCTGACGGATTCCCTGGGGAATTCTACCAAACCTTCCAAGAAGAAATAACACCTATTCTCCTGAAGCTGTTTCAAAAAATTGAAGCAGAAGGAAAACTTCCAGACTCTTTCTATGAAGCCAGCATTACCCTGATCCCCAAACCAGGCAAGGACCATACCAAAAAGGAGAATTTCAGACCAATATCACTGATGAATATGGATGCTAAGATTCTCAACAAGATCCTAGCCAACAGGATCCAACAACACATTAAAAAGATTATCCACCATGATCAGGTGGGATTCATCCCTGGGCTACAAGGATGGTTCAACATTCGTAAATCAATCAATGTGATACAACAAATTAATAGGAGAAGAGAGAAGAACCACATGGTCCTCTCAATTGATGCAGAAAAAGCATTTGACAAAATCCAACATCCGTTCCTGATTAAAACGCTTCAAAGTATAGGGATAGAGGGAACATTCCTGAACCTCATCAAATCTATCTATGAAAGACCCACAGCAAATATCATCCTCAATGGGAAAAAGCTTGCAGCCTTCCCGTTGAGATCAGGAACAAGACAAGGATGCCCACTTTCACCACTCTTGTTCAACATAGTATTAGAAGTCCTAGCAACAGCAATCAGACAACAGAGAGAAATAAAAGGTATCCAAATTGGTAATGAAGAAGTCAAACTCTCTCTCTTCGCAGATGACATGATTCTTTATATGGAAAACCCAAAAGACTCCACCCCCAAACTACTAGAACTCATACAGCAATTCAGCAGCGTGGCAGGATACAAAGTCAATGTGCAGAAATCAGTGGCTTTCTTATACACTAACAAGGAAAATACAGAAAGGGAAATTAGAGAATCGATTCCATTTACTATAGCACCAAGAACCATAAGATACCTGGGAATAAACCTAACTAAAGAGGTAAAGGATCTATACTTGAGGAACTATAGAACACTCATGAAAGAAATTGAAGAAGACACAAAAAGATGGAAGACCATTCCATGCTCTTGGATCGGAAGAATAAACATCGTTAAAATGTCTATACTGCCTAGAGCAATCTATACTTTTAATGCCATTCCGATCAAAATTCCACCGGCATTCTTCAAAGAGCTGGAGCAAATAATCCAAAAATTTGTATGGAATCAGAAGAGACCCCGAATCGCTAAGGAAACGTTGAAAAACAAAAATAAAGCTGGCGGCATCACCTTACCTGATTTCAAGCTTTATTACAAAGCTGTGATCACCAAGACAGCATGGTACTGGCATAAAAACAGACACATAGACCAGTGGAACAGAGTAGAGAGCCCTGATATGGACCCTCAACTCTATGGTCAATTAATCTTCGACAAAACAGGAAAAAATATACAGTGGAAAAAAGACAGTCTCTTCAATAAATGGTGCTGGGAAAACTGGACAGCTATATGTAGAAGAATGAAACTCGACCATTCTCTTACACCGTACACAAAGATCAACTCAAAATGGATAAAAGACCTCAACATGAGACAGGAATCTATCAGAATCTTAGAGGAGAACATAGGCAGTAATCTCTTCGATATCAGCCACAGCAACTTCTTTCAAGATACGTCTCCAAAGGCAAAGGAAACAAAAGCGAAAATAGACTTCTGGGACTTCATCAAAATCAAAAGCTTCTGCACAGCAAAGGAAACAGTCAAAAAAACAAAGAGGCAACCCACGGAATGGGAGAAGATATTTGCAAATGACAGTACAGACAAAAGGTTGATATCCAGGATCTATAATGAACTCCTCAAACTCAACCCACACGAAACAGACAAACACATCAAAAAATGGGCAGAAGATATGAACAGACACTTCTCCAATCAAGAAATACAAATGGCTATCAGACACATGAAAAAATGCTCATCATCATTAGCCCTCAGGGAGATTCAAATTAAAACCACATTGAGATATCACCTTACACCAGTTAGAATGGCCAAAATTAACAAAACAGGAAACAACATGTGTTGGAGAAGATGTGGAGAAAGGGGAACCCTCTTACACTGTTGGTGGGAATGCAAGTTGGTGCAGCCTCTTTGGAGAACAGTGTGGAGATTCCTCAAGAAATTAAAAATAGAGCTTCCCTACGACCCTGCAATTGCACTCCTGGGTATTTACCCCAAAGATACAGATGTCGTGAAAAGAAGGGCCATCTGTACCCCGATGTTTATAGCAGCAATGGCCACAGTCGCCAAACTATGGAAAGAACCAAGATGCCCTTCAACGGATGAATGGATAAGGAAGATGTGGTCCATATACACTATGGAGTATTATGCCTCCATCAGAAAGGACGAATATCCAACTTTTGTAGCAACATGGACGGGACTGGAAGAGATTATGCTGAGTGAAATCAGTCAAGCAGAGAGAGTCAATTATCACATGGTTTCACTCATTTGTGGAGCATAACCAATAGCATGGAGGACAAGGGGCGTTAGAGAGTAGTAGGGAATTTGGGTAAATTGGAAGGGGAGGTGAACCATGAGAGACTATGGACTCTGAAAAACAGTCTGAGGGGTTTGAAGTGGCGGGGGGGTGGGAGGTTGGGGTACCAGGTG
Organism: Neogale vison; assembly: GCF_020171115.1. Lineage (NCBI taxonomy): Eukaryota > Metazoa > Chordata > Mammalia > Carnivora > Mustelidae > Neogale > Neogale vison. The sequence continues at coordinate 73,779,281 of NC_058103.1, forward strand.
GGTATTATAGAGGGCACAGCTTGCATGGAGCACTGGGTGTGGTGAAAAAATAATGAATACTGTTTTTCTGAAAATAAATAAATTGGGAAAAAAAAAATAAAAAAACAAAAACAAAAAAAAAAAAAAAAAAAAAAAAAAAAAGGAGCATCCAAGGGAAAGGAAGCTTCAGAAGGAAGTAGGCTTCTGAGAATATAAAGGCTCTGGGTTTGCAGTGAGGCCTCTTCAATGCCATACTAGTTGGCTAAAAAAGAAAACACCATTCAAAGATATTCTTGGTCCTTCTCTCTCTGGGTGCCCCTTATCTTTTCATTTCAAAGTTTGATGGAACATATCAGCTCAGTGTTTCTCAAACATCAATTAATCACATCTCTGGATTTTTTTTTTTTTTGGTCATATAATTTGCCTATAGTTTTCTTTAAATTTGTTCACTTTTTAATTTAAAATATAATTAAAAGGAAACTTTAAGTCACATGGGTTTTACAAACTGTTGTCACTATTTTGATATCCATTAAAAGATAGCACAATTAAAATGAAAAGTAAGTCTATATACCTTATCAGGGGTTGTACATCAACACTTAGGGAAACACTGGATCATAGCCTCAGGAAACAGAAGGACTTCATTTATTAGGAAGAATGTGGTGAACAAAGGGAGACTAGAGAAATCAGTCACTAACTTCACAGAGAATGTGGATAAACTATTATTTTAGTGAGAAGTTTTGATGCCACTGAGGTGTAAGGACAAGGGGCTGAAGTAGTTGAATCTTCAAACCTTTTTTTTTTTTTTTGGCAGAGAGAGCAATGCAGTGAGAGAGGGAACACAAGCAGGGGGAGTGGGAGAGGGAGAAGCAGGCTTCTGGACAAGCAGGGAGCCCAATGTAGGGCTCCATCCAAGGACCCTGGGATCATGACCTGAGCCCAAGGCAGAAGCTTAACGACTGAGCCACCCAGGCACTCTGAATCTTCAAACTTTTGCTATGATTTTTGTTTGTTTGTTTTTTAAAATTGGAATTTCTCTGCTCTGACCATGCTAGCACAGCTTTGGATCTCTATCTCTTTCTGGATGCAAAGTCCTACCTTGCTTCTCCCTATAGTGTGTGTATGTGGTCTGGGAATGGCCAGCCTGCTCTCCTTCCTTTTTTCGTTTTTTTTTTTTTTTTTTTTTTTTTGAGTATTTATTTCTCTATTTTTAGAGAGAGGAGGAGGGGAGAGAGCAAGCGAGAGCATGCGAGCATGGGGATGGGCAGATAGAGAAAGAGAATCCTGAAGTAGACTCCATGCTGACCACAGAGCCCGACACGGGGCTGGATCTCATGACCCTGAGATCATGACCTGAGCTGAAATCAAGGGGCAGCCGCTTAACCAACCGAACCACCCAGGTGCCCCTTGCTCTCCTTCTTTTCCCTCCTCTTCCCTCAATGGTACCCCTCCTCCACCTCATCCACCTCCGCATTTTTTTGAGAGGAGCCCGCCCCATCACATTCTCCCTCTGCACCTCTCTGTAACCTGTGCTTACCTCGGACAACACAAGCTGAATGCCAGGCACCGGGCCAGAGTGTGCTGTCACTTGTCCAGTAGCCTCCTCAGCAGATTTGGGACCACTGACCCCACTGTTAGGCTTCCCTAGGACCTTTGGAATGGCGTTTTGTATTTGTTTTTCACTTTTGCTGGCTTAATATTAATATCCACTATCTAACTGGAAGCTACTGCCAAATAGAGACTGCATCTTTTTTTAAAGCAAGACAAGGTTGGATTCAAATGTCACTTATATGACACGAAAAGATGCCTTCTGTGTTGAGTGCAATCCTTTGACAACTTTAGCACTGATTCTTTTATAACAGTTAATTAGTGAGTGGCACCAGATCTTCTTAGTGAGGAAGACGAACACCATGAGTCCTTAGGGGATTACTCCTGGCTGCGTCCTACAGGCTTAAAGCATTTCTTAGTTGGAAACATTACACATTCACTTTGTTCTGCTTGGAATCTGGTCTCACTGGGAACCAGAATGTTCCCACTTCCTCACTAGTAACCTAGCTTCCATTTGTAGCTCAATCAATTAGAAGCAGATGCCTGGTTCCTTTTTTTCTGAAGAGAAAGGTAGCAGCACCAGTGACCACCCTCTGGCCTCACCTTCTATGGCCACCGAGCTCGCGCGCTCTCTCTCTCTCTCTCTCTCTCTCATTCTCAGCCTGAAGAAGGTCAGAATTATTTATATCTGGAGAACTTTGATAGAATCACGGACTCAGAACAGCCTTTTTCCCTATCACTTCTCTCCTAGGGGAGTGAAGCCAATGAATCTGGTCTCTATAGTCTGGCAGGAATCCCACAGAGTAGGCAGTTTTTTTTCTCAGTTTCTTCAGAGCTGTGTGGGTTCTTTCACAGCCCAGACTCTTTCTCTCTATCTCTTCTGTTTTTTAAAGATTTTATTTATTTATTTCAGAGAGAAAGAGAGAGAGAGAGAGAGCGAGCACGAGTCCAGGGCAGAGGCAGAGGGAGAAGCAGGGTCCCCTGCTGAGTAGAGAGCTGGCGTGGGGCTCGATCCCAGGACCCTGAGATCATGACCGGAGCTGAAGGCAGAAGCTTAATCAACTGAGCCACCCTAGTGCCCCCAGACTCTATTTTTTTTTTTTACAGACAAACCTCCTCCTAACTCCTAACGAGGGGACTAACCATAGTTCACCTCTTCCCTCCTTTGGTGCTATTACTACCTATCACATTTCCTGATATTTCTGCCCCCCCCGTAAATGGAGGAGCCTCTAAACTCGAAAAGTAAAGAAATGAGTTACTTACGTGCTTCCACGGTGAGGCGAGTTCCTTTTCCAAAGAAAAGCTTGTTTGTATCACAGCAATTGAGGCCATTCCAAAAACCTCAGCAGCCCTTCTTGGGAGCTCCTCCTCCTATCACCTTTAGGATGGGAGGGTCTTTAGGGCTCAGCTCTTAGAAAGATGCCCCTCATTGCTTATTCAATGGGTTTATGATGATTTAATCAATCGCCGTGGTGGGGGGTGGGGGGGTGTTTGCCTTGGGGAGGCTGTTGACTGAGGGGCAGGTAGGACCATTTCTACAGTGACCATTTCTAATATAGTATGCTTCACGATGTCCTCTGAATTGTTGCTTTCTCTTGTTTTAGATTGCTCTCCCTTGTAGACCCACACCTAACTCTCAGTCTTGGAAAACCAGCATTGCTAAGAAGATGGATCTTGGATTCCTGACTGTTCCAGAGTCAAGGCCTTCACATTCCCCAGTGCTACTTTAAGGACAGACAGGGTCTGGCATAACAAGGGGTGAGGGACCGGCGTGAAGCCCTGATGAGCTGCCAGGGATTTATGGTACAGTCAGCACTAGAATGAACAGCTATGGCTGGCGATTGCCTAAAAACAAGTCAATCTCTCTTTGAATTTGTCTTCTTCAACTGCAAAGCCGAGCACTCAGGCAGATCTCTCTAGGGACTTGGATTCAGAAATTCCATATGAGATGGCTCATATAACTCTTACCATAGAATCAACATGAACCAGGACATGTTCTGAAGAGACACCCTTTTTGTGTTCCCCACATGCGGATGCGGGAACATGTTGAAAAGCCAGTTTCATCCGGGGGAGTGAGAGGTCAGCCGCTGGGGGTCCCTTCTGGTCCAGTCAACTTCCTGGTGTCTTTCCTGAGTCCCTGAGTAAAGAGGGGTGGCTCCCTGATGTGCTCATCCCCTGGGGCTTGGCAGCCCGGCTGAGGATTTCCCAGGGAAATGCTCTGCAGTTTTTGTATGGGTCGCTGTGGCTTTTGTAGCACTGTGGGTATCCCACCGATCACAGTGCTTCAGAGCTTTACAAAAACCTCCCCTGGTTTCACTCTGTGTGGCCTCTGAGCACCCCTGGGGCCTGATGTTTGCTTCAAGTCAGGCTCTGGCAAGATGAAAGGGTTTGGGCTGCCTGCGGGGTGGGGGGTGGGGGTGCAGGCAGGCTTGCCTGGTTGCTTCTGTCTCAGGCTTTTCTGCCTTGTTGGCTGGATCTGCCCTGGAGTTTGAGACCAGAATGTTCATTCAGAAGTCATCACGTCTGTTCCCATCTGTGTTTTCTGGCCAGTCTCCTCTCAGATGGTTTCCCGTAGAGGAATCGGTCAGACTTCTGGATGTCTCAAAGGGATTCTACATGCTGTGAGTTGGGCAGAAGATGTCTGTGGTCAGTGAGACTTCTGTGACCTGCTAAGCCTCCCATTCACCTCTACCTGCCCCATTTTACACCTGAACAGTGTTATATAGTTGACAGAGGGCTGTCATGTAAATTTAAAATTTCATCCTCTCCATTGACTCTCTGGTTGCTAAATCCAGGGCCAGTGGGCCATATGGTGCTTTGTGTGATGCTGAAAAGGCAACCACAAATGCAGGGCAAATGCAGAGGCAGCCCCTCGGGCTGGTTCAAGCTTGGCAAACAGATGGCACCTTTGTGTGCTTTATAAAAGCCACCCCTTTCTCCAGTTGATGCAGCCCCGCACCAGGGCCTTGGCTCAGCTGGCAGGGCGAGAGCTGAATTTAGCCTTGCTGGTCCCTTCAGCTGAGTGTCCTTGTGCAAGGCGGGGCCCATACCACAAGATACGGCTACGCTGGCCCAATTCAGTGGATACTTGTTATTTATATTCTTGTCTGACCTCTGGGTTTTGACAAGTTATTCCCTTTTTGAAAACTCCTCTGGGGACCTCTACACACTAGTCCTGGTTTGCCTGTGATCTCTGTGTCTATCACTGTGAAAACAAAGTGGCAATATTAAATGATAAACATTTAAGGAAAGTGTGCATTTTGCTGCTGTTGCTATCAAAAGGGACCAAGATTTTATTTTATTTGTTTATTAAATATTTTATTTATTTATTTGACAGAGTGAGAGAGACAGCGAGGGCAGGATCACAAGCAGGGGGAGTGGGAGACTGAGAAGCAGGCTTCCCACTGAGTAGGGAGCCTGACAGGGCTCATTCCCAGGACCCTGGGATCATGACCCCAGCCGAAGGCAGACGCTTAACGACTAAGCCACCCAGATGCCCCAGGACCAAGATTTTAAAAAGGTTTATTTTTGCACTCTCTCTAGAAGATCTTATGCAAATCCATGGCTTAAGTCATCACAATTCTGCTTATAATCTTTGTGACAACTCCTTCCCACCCTACATACGGTTACATTCCTGTTCCATAAGTTCCAAGCAACTTCATCTTCATATACAGAGTCCAACATTCTTTTGTTGAAAAACAAAACAAAACCAAACAAGTCCCACTGCCAACCCCCCCCAAACCCCTCCAAAAGCCAAAAACCAAAGAGTGAAGAGGAAAAAAAGAAAAGAAATGTTATGCTCTCAGTATATATTTTTAAAGATTTTGGTTATTATTTTACAGAGAGAGACACAGGGAGATAGGGAACACAAGCAGGGGGAGTGGGAGAGGGAGAAGCAAGCTTCCTGCAGAGCAGAGAGCCTGATGTGGGGCTCAATCCCAGGACTCCGGGATAATGACGTGAGCCAAAGGCAGATGCTTAACCACCGAGGCACCCAGGTGCCCCTCTCTCAGTATTAATGTAATGGGATGGCTTTGGACAGAAAGCAAGGAAATGTGGGTCTCATGGGGAAGGCCAGATGAGAACAAGGAATTACAGCCTGAACTCTTGAGTAGAACTGGTTTTAGGTGGTAGGATTTGAAACCGCAGGAGGTGGATGGTTAACTGTGTGGGATCGTGAATTAAGATACTTGTTAACCCGCCTGAGACCCACTGACCCCTTCCCAGTGCTGGTGTAGGCTTTCCCAAGCAACTACTAAAAGCTGGTTTGAATAGAACTAGTTATAGGAAACAAAAAGTTGGGGATGGAAAATCAGGAAACTTAAGAGTAATATCAAAACCTAAACCAGGCAACCTTATGGGTCTGGGGCAGTGAATCTTACAATCCCCTGGCTGTGGTAGAGAGATCTGGGGTAATGAATCCTGATGAGAATGTGCCTGTGTGGCTTCCAACCCTTCACTCCCTCCCTACAACAGAAGTGTGTGCTCAGGTACTTTACCCCATGACTCTGCAAGGCCTACTACAAGCAGAGTATACATCCCATTGTGTTGACTTTGGGGCCTGGCCGTGCTTGGACTGATAGAACATGGCTGGAAGTGACAGCATGTGAGGCTCCAAGAGAAGTCCCATCATGGATTTTCACCAGCACTATTAAACCTCTTTCTTCTGCGATGAGACTAGTGTGCTCTGCGAAGTCACTGCTGCTTCATTCTGGGTCCTAAAAAGAAGACATGCTGGGAAGAGCTGAATCCAACTCACATCTTGAAGTCAGGTCCGGCTGGACTGCAGAACAGCGAGCAAAAGCAATATATGTTGGTTGTTGTAAGCAACTGGCGATTCGGGATTGTTACAGATTATAATCACAGTGGAAATAGCTAATTAATACAGATGCCAAGCCTTAGGGGGGGATCTTGGCTATGAAATTACATGCTTGAAATTATTGGAAGCTCCCCATTCTTTTCAGGATGAAATGGTATGGAACACAGGCTTTTGTCTACCAATCAGGTCTACATCTTGTACTTTTCACTTGCTCCCTTGAACTCCGCTGCCCTGAACAACTTGCTTCCTGAAAGCTCCATGTCCTTTCATACCTCGTTGCCTTTGCTATGCAATTGCTTTTGCCTGAAAAGCCCTTCTCTTCTTCCATTCCCTAATTTGGATCTTACCCACTTCCTTATCTCTTATTCATTTTCTGGCCTTAGCTTTGCTGGTGAATTCTCTGATAACAGAAGACTGCACTGGGTTATACCCACCCTTTCCCTCTGTTTCCCTGCAACAGAGGTGTGCAGAAGAGAGTTCATCAAAATCATTTTTCTCTCTTTCAATAGGTAGAGACCCTTGAGAGAAGGGATTTGTCTGGTTCATCTCTGTATATCTCCGGAGCCTCAGTGAATGCTCAGAAAGTGTCTTCTGAATCCATGCTAAGGATGAAACAACTCACGTTCAGACAGGATGAGTGAGGAAGTGACACAGCCATGGCCAGAACCTACACATTCCTGACTCCAGGTCCCTTGCTCTCTCGCTGGCACCAGCCTGCCTTATGGAATACTACTTACGCTTGTGTAGTGGAGCCTAGCAACATTCCTTGTAAGCAAGCTGATTTTTAACATTAGCCCGAGCTAAGTATCATCGGGAAGGTAAATTTGTTGTGATTTGCTGCACACCGTGAAATATATTCTAAAGTCACAGAGAAACGAGTTTCACCTGGTCTACATTCAAATCACATTCTTTTCCACTCATGTGAGTCATCAAGGATCACTTGTGTCTCTGTCTCTGGAGAGGAAGCCTGGAAGGTCAGAACTGGGGAGACCTCAGTGATCATTAATATTCGCTTCCTTGGGTGTTCAGATGCAAGTGTCTAGAAAGACCCAGAGAGGCTTCATAACTTCTCCAAGAGACCTAGTTTCAAAGAAGCATGTAAGAAATCAAGTACCCCAGTGCCTAGTCCTGTGTTATTTTTTGGCACACTAGGCAGATACCTGGCCTTTTTTGGTTTTTGTTTTGGCATTTATCATTTGAAAGTATCTCAGTCCCATAGCTGACCTCCTTCCCTGAAGTGGCCAGAGACTACTGGAAAACCTGTCATTTTCTTTTTCTCTGTGGTGTCACGGTGTAGTATGAGACGCTTTTCTGTGGGAAAGGGGAGGAACAGACACAGAGTGGGTGTTTCTTAAAGTTCAGCTCTTTCTGGAAGGATGCTGAGCCCCATTCTCTGTGCTGGGCAACCTCATTCTCAGGGTGGGGGCAGGCGGTGTGTGTGTGGAACAGAAGAATTGGAAACTGTGTGGAAACTGGGCTTCCATGGTATTATCCAGTCCCAGCTAAGACCAGGTCCCATGCTTAGAGACTCTTAGAGACACTTTGAGAAAACTCATGGGAAACCAAGGCAAAAATGAAGTAAGTGTTGGTCAGGGGCATCCTGCAGGTTGGAAATATTTGGGATTGTGGACTTTGAACTAGCTCTATTTATTTCTACCCCGGTGTATTGACATGTATTCTGAGGGTTATAGACAAACTGCAGGGAATTCAAAGGAGAATATCAGGCTGTTGAAGGTACTTTATATCCCCTACAGGAAGGAACTGCTAGAAAACATGGGGAAGTGTAGACGGAAGGAAGGGAGATACTGGGGGTGTTTGATCATATTCAAGTATCTGTCAGGGCAGAGCCGGCTTATTAGAAGGCAGCTGGATTCTCAGGTGTACTTAGGCATTCCATCTATTCCAATATGCTGGTTTGGTTAAAAGATATGAGAAAACTCTGGCCTTACATGTATATGTAGTTTGAAAAGTGATGTTAGTTGCCATGTGGAATCTGAAACCATATTAATGAACTTCTCATATTCTGTTTGATTAAAATCCATTGGTCTAGCTTGCATTTCAGTATATGTGCTGCGGAAGCAAGCACGGTCTAACTTGCATTTCAGACAAAACTTTCACCCAGGCATGGTTTTGTAACATTAGCCTTTGTTTATTTGGGAGATAATTGGTTCAAGGATTTAGGCAACTTCCACACATTGACACATTTCATTATACAGTATCAAACTATCATAGTTGTTAGTGTCACCATCAGTACCTTTAAATCAGAAAAGTATTTAAACATTGGGGGGCCATTCAGCTCATGGTGACAGATAGAATTTTTCCTAAACTCTACCTTTTACCTAAAAGCTTAGATTTTTATCATTAGCAACAACTTTCAGTTGTTCATCTTGATGTGACAGGCTCAGTTCATTCGTTTTCAAGAAGATGCCTACCAAATACTCAAGTCTGAATAACCACAGTTTATCTGTCAGTTATATTTTCAAGCAAAAGTGATGTTCCATGGAAAAAGTGGCTAGTTCAGCTTGCAATTCAACCTATTGCACAAATGTTTTCCCTTGAGATAACTATCATAATTTAGAACACAGGAGAAGTTTTTTTTATGTGTACTCCCTCTTTTGTCACAGAATACTAAAAAGACACACATACAAGAGATGAGATTTAATAAAATAAATAGTTTTCCTGCTTTGTCAATGTTTTGTGCCCTAAATTATGTGCCCTTACCCCCTCCCCCCATTCATATGTTGAAGTCATCTCTCCCATTACCTCAGAGTGACTGTATTTAGAGATAGGATTTTTAAAGGTATGATTAAACTAGAAAGAGGCCAGTTGCATTGGATTAGGATGGATCCTTAGGGTGGACCCTAATCCAGTCTAACTGGCATCCTTATAAGAAAAGGAAATCTGGACACACAAAGAGAAGAGACAGCACAGTGCTATGAATACACAGAGGAAAGAACCTGTGAGGACATGGCAAGAAGCTGGCCATCTATAAGCTAAGGGAAGAGGTCTCCAGAGGAACCAGCTCTGCAGGCACCTTGGTCTTGGACTTTTAGCCTCAGAACTATGAGAAAATAGATTTCTGTTGTTTGAATCATATTGCATGTGATATTTTACTATGGCAGCCCCAGCAAATTAATACAGTCAATAATGCTTTAAAGTAACACTGACGTTTTCCCCCCTGCAGAGACATGATGGTAAAGAACACAATGACGACTAATACAGAACTGATGCCCCTGCCTGGATCCATCCTAAGGGGTCAGCAGTTTCACCTCGCATTGCTTTTGCTGCATCAGGATAAATAGCAACACAATGAAAAAGGCAAGTATTACTGTGAAAATAGTTCTGACATCATGGATGCCTTGAAAAGGTCTTGCGGACCCTGGGAGCTGCTTACTGTTCTACATCTATATTTGTGCTGTCAAAGCTGCAGTGGCAGCTGGAAGGCCTGAGCTTTCTCTCTGGTTCCAGCACTCTCGACTTATGATTAGCAGATCAGTTGTAACAGATGCTTCAACTAATCAATGAATCTGACCATCACAATGGTCAGAAGCTGTGAGCAGCAGGCTCTAGTTCTATAAAAATGATAAAGGTGACTTAGATACTTTGGTTGGATTCTCTAGAGTCAAGGACCATGGATTGTAGGTCATCTGCCACTGGTGTCTTCATGATGGTAATCTGGGGATCAGATGCTGGATCCAGGATGGTTGTACTTTGGTGAGAGAGGGATGGCTCAGTGAAGATGGAGAGTCTGCCTGCATCGACTTCAGTGTCCATCCAACATTTCTGTGGCTGTTTCAGGCTTTCCATTATAAATAATGTTCACTTATTTAACTGGCATGTGGTTGGGGCGGTAACTTGAGTGTCTGGCAAAACCACAAAGAGAAGGAATAGAGCAACACGGCTTGCCAGGTTAATGGGTCAAATGATATACTTAGCAACTGGGCAGCGATGAAAAGAGGAAAGGATTTTGAACAGAGAGTCATATAAGGTATGGATAAGTCTAGGCAAGTTCCCTTCTTTTAGAGACCTCTGGCATCCCCTGATTTTTGTCAAAACCTTTTCTTACCTCCTCTAGGATGCTCACCCAACTGCAGGAGAAGCAAGCTTGAGAATCAATTGACTGGAGTTCATTGGTACGTCTGTAGAAGTTGGGGAGTGCCCCTCCCCCAAGACGAAGACTTGATCCTGTGCTATCATCATTTTCTCTGATCTGGAAAGGCAGTTTTTTTTTTTTTTTTAAGGATTATTTATTTGAAAGAGAGAGAGAGATAGAGAGAGAGAGCAGGTTGAAGGAGCAAAGGGAGATGGAGAGAGACTCTCAAACAGATGCCCCATTGAGCCCAGAGCCAAACATGGGCTTAATCCCACACCCCTGAGATCATGACCTGAGCTGAAATCAAGATTCTGATACCCAGCACACTGAGGCACCCAGGCACCCCAAGGCAGTGATTTTTGATACCTCACTTGTGCCTATGTCTCAAATAAGAATAATCCAAAATGTGCAACTTCACCATTAAGTGGTTTTCTTATTTATTTTGCCTATGTAGCAGCAAGAGAGTTCTTGGTTGTTTTAAAAATGTGCCGTATGGGCGTGGGAAGCTGAGGGGGAAAAGTACTCCATATGAACATACCATTTTAATTCATTCAAACACCTCCAGCTTTAGGAAGTTCTTTGGGCAGAGTAGTATTCTTTAAGAAGGTATGCTAATTTTCTAGGATAAGAAACATACTGCATTTCACTTTTCCCCTATTTAAACATGCTACAGACTTCTTGGTCACTTGAAAATAAAAATGTTAAAAAACATTTTATTATAAAGTTTTTGAACTATACAAAAAGGAGATTAATAGAATCAATATCTATAGGCTCAATCACCTAGATTAACAGTGATTAATATTTGCTGTATTTCCTATTTATTTTGGTCAATATGTATGTATGTATGTATTTATTTATTTATTATTACTATTATTGTTTTAAAGATTTTATTTATTTGACAGACAGAGGTCACAAGTAGGCAGAGAGACAGGCAGAGAGAGAGAGGAGGAAGCAGGCAGGCTCCCTGCTGAGCAGAGAGCCCAATGTGGGGCTCAATCCCAGGACCCTGAGATCATGACCTGAGCCGAAGGTAGAGGCTTTAACCCACTGAGCCGCCCAGGCACCCCGTTATTATTATTTCCTAATATATGTTAATTCCTAATTAACATATAATGTATTATTTGCATACAGGTCTGTGAATCATCAGGCTTACACATTTCACAGCACTCATATTTTGGTCAAGTATTTAAAAATAAATTATAAACATCATGACAATTCATTTTTTAAAAAGGTTTATCTATTTATCCATCTATCTATTATTTATTTAGAGAGCATCTCAAGTGGACTGCATGCTGAGGGTGGAGCCTGACTCAGGCCTCGCTCCCATGACCCTGAGATCATGACCTGAGAATCAAGATGCTTAACCGACTGAGCCGCCCAGATGCTCCCCAAGGCTATACATTCTTAAACATTTCAAGATGCATTTTTTAAAAGTATTTTCCTGCATAAATATAATACCACTTCCCACCTAACAAAGTTAACAATTCCCTAAAAACCATTTAGTTGCTGGTCAGTGATCAAGTTTTCCCAATTCTTCCCCAAATGTCTTCTACCGATGGTTTTTAAAAACAGGAATCCAGGGACGCCTGGGTGGTGCAGTGGGTTAAGCCTCTGCCTTCAGCTCAGGTCATGATCTCAGTGTCCTGGGATCAAGCCCCACATTGGGCTCTCTGCTTGGCAGGGAGCCTGCTTTCCCTTCTCTCTCTGCCTATTGTGACCTCTCTCTGTCAAATAAATAAATAAAACTTAAGAAGAAGGACAACAACACAGGAATCTAGTTAAAGATTATTTCATTTGGTGCTAAAGCTTCTATGTTTCTTTAATATGAGGCAATCCTCCTTCCACTGCTTTCCCTCCACTGTGCTTTTTTTCTTCTTCTCATAACGTTGATTATTGAAGGGACAGGGCTTATTGTCCTGTAGAATATTTCACCTTTGGGATTTGTCTTATTGTTTCTTTGTGGAATTCTTTAACTTGTTCTTCTAGCTCCCTTGTCTCCTTTTAGAACTAAAGGTTGGCTTAGGCTTAGTGAATTTACTGATTTGGGGCAGGACTACTGTGTGGTGAGGCTGAATCTTGTATATTGCATCATGCCAAGATGGACATAATGACTGAATGAGGCGAAGATCGATCCCTAGGATAAGACAGTGACAGAAAAATCTATCTTTTGTAAAGCTACATATTCCCATTGCAACCAGCAAGTAGCCTGAGACTTTCAAGGGTTTTAGAACTTTATTTATTTATTTTTTTGTTTGAAATATTTTTTTCTGCGTGATTTCTTACGTGAAGCAGCAGACTCATCCTATTTCTTCTTTCTGTGGCTGTGAATGTCTCCAGTCTTCTATACCAGAAAGAAATGTTAAAATTCATCATTATATGCTGAAAAATTAATATCTAAAAGAGTTTATGCTTTTAGAAAACAAGTAAAAGTAAGAATTTCATTTAAGTGTTATCTTGGTGAACTGTTTATATTCCCTGAAAATGGGCTCTTCTGATTTTATTTGGATTGAGTTGATGTATTCTATCCTTTAAGCCATAAGCCTCGTTATTGTGCACAACCTGGGAGGAAGCCTGGGTCTAATTTTTCCCCCCCTATGCAATGCTTTTGCTCTTCTAGACATAAAAAGAGCAATTGGGCTTGATGGGCTAACTGGTGATTATAATCCCAGGATGAAGGGATTAATCCTGTGCTCTTGGATCAAACATACGCCCGGTCAAGAGAAGAGCAAAGGAGAGTCCAGGACTGGTAAACTCTCAGATCTATGGTATTAACATTGACTGATTTTCTGAAGTGAAAAGAAATATCGCTTAGGTCCCAGGAAATATTTTTCAAAAACACACAGTTTCAGTGGGTAGGGATACATTGTGCCTTTGCTCGGCAATGAGGAAACTGGTGGCATTTCGTCACAGAAGGAGATTCCTTGACTCAGAAATAATATTCCCAGTTGTGGTAGATCTTTCACTAGCTTCAAAGACCAACTCAGGATTCATCTCCAGGAGCTTTTCCCAGCTGACTCTACCTGCAAAATTTCCCCTGCCACCATCTGTTTACTTACTTGTGACTTTCTGATAATTCAGGTTTTATTCATGAAGAATCCATATTCTCCACCACATCCCTGGGCCGTTTGTCCAGGACAGCCTGATAGCGGCCTTCTTGCCATCTCTAGTCCCTCATTCTCCAGTTTTCTCATTTGAACAAGACACATGAACTGTTAGGATTTGGGGATTTGGTGTCAGAGGTTCATTTTGTGGATTCCTTTCTGGTTATTTAAAAAAAAAAAAAAAAGGACTCTATAAGCATGTCATATTCCAACCAGATGAAATTCAATTCACAACAATCACTTCCCAAGCACTTGCTTTGTTTTGTACTAGGCACTGATTTGTTTGAAGGGAGGAATTTTGTAAATTAGACAGACATGGGTGCACCTAGATCATCACTGACAAGTGTGCCACCTAATAGCCAGGTTCGTGGCCATGGTTACTTCCATTCTCTTTACTCCTATGATATTCTCTTTGATGCTGCCACAAGGATATTTAATAAATGTTGTTAAAATGTGTGGTTGGAATTATTTATTACTGATGACTGTGGTGATTCTTGCCCACATTCTGGAACAACTGCAGTAGGTGATATGGAATAAATCCTTAAAGAAGGGAGTCAGGGGCAAGCTCATATATTAGTTTCTCCCAGAAACACTCAGAAGATTCCTCCTGATGCTGAGACATACATAGAGGATTACAACTGGGTGTTTTTGAATAAAGGCTTAAAGCTCTTCAACCTCTGTGGTAGCCCGTCACAGTGAAACACAGCAGTACAAAAACTCTCTTCTTTCTTCCTCCCTTTTCTTGGCACTTTGCCACCCAGAATAGAAATTTCCTTTCACCAGTGCTGTTATTGTGGTTAATTGCTGTAAAACTCAAAGGCACAAAATTATTACAGTCACAAAAATCAGTAAGTAAAATACTAAGAACTCAGAAAAAAAAGCAGACAAAGAACAAATAAAGAAAGTTAGCCACTGGTTAACAAACTTGGAAAAATGTCTTAATCTTCTAGTAATAGAAAATGCAAATAAAGCATTAACAAGCCATTTTTTCCCTCTGACAGAGAGTTGAACAATTATAGAAAAGGTGATGTTCCCAATACTGGCAAATGTTGGTAATGATATAAATTGTTATTTTTTATTGGAAGCCAATTATTTAATATCAAGAGAGTGAAAATATGCATACTAGTTTGAAGAAATATTTCCACTTTGAGGAATTCACTGAAGGAAAATGTTATGTATGTTTGAATGTAAAGTGAGGTTTCTTAACCTCAGAGAAGAGAGAGTCCCTTATATTTGATTCCTTAAACAATTATAAAAGGCAGTATCACAATGCTTTTACACAATTTTATTTTGTATGGTTGGGTACAGTTCAGAGAAGACACATTAACCTGGAATGATCTCAGTTAATGCTAGTTCATGGCTACTTACAAAAATCAACAGCTGAGATTGCGAAAAAGATGAGTGAGTAATTTAACAAGGACTTAGTAATTATTCTTGCGAGCGTGCCTTCGAAACTGCAAGTGTTGAATATTGGTTAAATGTCTATTGTTTCACAGTCTTTTAAAGTAAATGTTTTGTTGTGGAGACCATGAATATTTGCTTACAGGATAAATGAGAAGACAACATTTCTAATGTTTTGTGAATAGGTATTTTGGTTCAAAAATGTTTCAGTGATAGTTTCATATTCAATGACAGAATCATACATAGTCTCATATGAATCCATGGATTCCTAATGTGCTATAATTCAAACAACTTAGACACAAGTGGGGTTGATATACTCTGGAAAAATATTTGAAGATTAAAAGAAGCAGCTCTACTGAGGACAAATACATTGATTTGAGATGCTTGTGAAGAATTTGAATAAAATTTTTGAGTTATGAGGATGGAAAAGAGCAATATTTCCAAACAAATCTATTTCATATAATATGTGATTTTAAATATGTACATGTAACTAAATTAGAACATTAAACATTTTATTTATTTATTTATTTATTAAAAAGATTTTATTTATTTATTTGACAGAGGGAGAGAGATCACAAGTAGGCAGAGAGGCAGGCAGAGAGAGAGGAGGAAGCAGGCTCCCTGCTGAGCAGAGAGCCTGACATGGGGCTTGATCCCAGGACCCTGGGATCATGACTTGAGCTGAAGGCAGAGGCTTAACCCACTGAGCCACCGAGGTGCCCCAGAACATTAAACATTTTAAAGTAGAATTTGACAATTTCAGCTATAACCCTAAAGGTTTATATATCCAAGTTGGCTAAAAACCTTTATTTTGAATCTTCTAAATGAGAAAAATGGAGACTACTTCAGATCTGTAAACAAAATTTTTATGTATTTTTTTCTCATATACATATATTAACTTTAAATAATGAAAAAATATATACAGATATGGTCATCACAACATTTTATTATTAGGAAAAATCTAGTAGCCCTCTAAATTCTCAATTATAAGAGACCTGATTAAGTAGATAGTAGTATGTTCCTAGACATAATATTAATGTAGTTCACTAAAAATGCTAATTAGGAAAGGGAACTAATAGCATAAGGAATTGATTACAAAATATTAAGAAAGAGAAATGTGTATATGGAGTATGATTACTTTTACAGAGTAATAATCTATACATTGAAAAAGAAAACTGGGAAGGAATATACCAACATAATAGCTGTGGTTGCTGTTTGATGGTGGTCCCGATTTTCTTTCAACGTAGACTTCTGTCAGGAATTTTAGGGAGGAAAAAGAGCTCAGACCATTGAGTTCTAACCCAGCCAGATTGTAAACAACCTTCCTAGTGTGGGCATCCACCTGAACCCACTCTCTGACTAGGATGCTTGTTTCCCTGCTGAATGGCTGTCAACTATTACAAAACTATTCCCTTTATTGACATATATATGTATTTTTCCTCTTCGCCCCAATTCTGGGTTTTGCTGCATGCTTTTCTGCATGGGCAGGTTGATGTTTGCTGTGTGCGCCAGCGGGGCCTCTTCTCTAGGGAAGACTCCAGACTTTCCTTGAATGATCCAAATTAAGCCTCCCAGTAGAGAACAAACTTCCATCTTTCATTGGGCAATGTTTCTGAAGTTTGAAAATTTCGCCATGGTTGTCTTAGACTTTAGCTTACAGCTATTATCCTATTATCCCCTTTAACATACAATGCTTCCTCCATTCCACTCCAACCTGAGAAGAACTCAGCCTCCATCTAAATTTTGTCACTCACTAAATTAGTGTGAATTGGTTTCAGTTCATTTCTTGACAGCAGGTTTTGATGGGAATAGAACGAAACCATATGAAGAATGTGATGGGGAGACGCGCGTAAGGAAAAGGCACAGAAAGAAGAGAATGGGGCAGCCATGGATGACCTACATTATACTTTGCAGAGGGCTGCCAGGAGCAGTCTCTCTTAGCTACCACCAAGACAAGCTTGTCACCAAGTCTTATCAACAAGACTCTTACTCTTACCACAAAGACTCTTAGCTATCAATCCAAGACGTCGGATTATTCTGAGCACAGCTAAGCACTTTGGGGGGCGTGGTGGATTCTGTAGGATTCAAGGCTTCTGCATTTCTCGAATTCTCATATTTTCTTTCAGCGACCCTATGAAAATACATATCTTAATACTGACCTTAATATTTTTGGGGGAAGATCCAGGTTAATTATCAATTCAAATGATAAATACTCTTGAGTCAACAATAGTATATGTCTTTTGTTTTTTTCCTTGCACTTTGTCCCTGTCCTTTTTATTTTTCTTAGCTTTACTAAATGGTGCAGAGTAGGAACCATTTCCTGATGTAAAAAAGTAGTAAAAGAAATCTACAGACTTAGGGAAAACCAGGGTACAATCTCATATAGACAGTTGCAGAACGATGAAAAGATCTTGCAAATCTTGGCACCAACCAGTAATGATACTCTGATTGGCAGAATTCCATTCCTATTGTCTTGCATGTGGACAGAGGAAAGGTCCTACTGCTCATGGCTCTGAATACCTATACAGAGAGAGATCACCATGTGGGGGCTGGAGAGAGAGAGATCGGCAAGGTCAATGGTATAGGAAGGCATTATGTCAAAGTTTTGGATAGATTTGCAGGTTTTCCTTAAGTCTATATGAATTGTAATGCCTACTTTCCAATGATCCCCTAAACTCAGTATTCTTAAATCTTAGTAAACTCAATATTCTTAATTCCCAACAGGATGCATTAAATCCATAAAGATGCTCAGGAGAAAGTCTCCCAGTCTGTTTTTGAGCAGGTGCTAGATGATTGATGGGAACAAGAGTATGGGAATTTCTAAGAAGCTGATTCTCATACCCTGTCTTGGGTAGTTGGCGGTTGCAACTCACATCTGTTGTGAACTGGCCCAAAGCCAGCGGCTTTTGTTCTCTGAATTGGAAAGGAACTCAAAAGTGGGGTGTTAGGGTATAGGGCACCACAGGATATGGATGTTCAGGGTCTCTGATGCCTCATAAGGAAAATGCATCTGTTGGATTAAACAGCTGGTAGAAGACTGAGTCAGCAGTGGACATGAGCAGTTTCCTAGCACCAGGTCACACCCGTCCCACTGCTTTCCACCTCTTTCCCTTAGAACATGGGCTTGTCTAGGTTTATTAGCCAGTCTGTATAGTCAGTTCTGACTATTGGGATCAGTGTGAGCATATGTGAGCATATGAACAATGCTGAACAAAGAGATCATTCCTCCAGATGTGATGGAGACCACACATCTGGGGTGTGGAAATCAAAGGCCAGGAGCCTACCCCCTCCTGGCAAACAATCTAACAAGAGAGAAAGTCACTGTAGGAAGAAAGTTTCTCTATTATTTTTCTCATTAAAATAGAGGTTAGTGAATCTCGGTGCAAAATCGTCTCCCCATCCTTTACAATCAATCTGCACTGATTGTTGAGTTAATTAGTATATGTAAGATAGATCTTCAGTTTTCATCACTGAATTCTTTATGTGCAGAAACAATGTACAGAAGCTAGGAAAATACATCCAAATGGAATATAAGGTGATTAGAACGCTGCTTTATACATAGCCTTCGGACTCTTCGCATCAGAGAGAGAGGAAGATGTTACTCTGGAGTCAGATTCACTTGCTTTAGCTTGAGCCTCCAGACTAACACAAGACCATGATGACTTCTTCCAGTTTTCTCTGGGTGGACTACATCTGCTGTAAATACACAATAGAAGGTATAATATTAGGAAGACAAATGCAGACCAGAGAGTTGGAGATGTCAAAGGTGACAATGCTTCTTTCTTCCAATGAAAGCAAATGATCTGGACAGCTCCTATTACAGTCCACAGAACTGGTGCATTTAAGCCTTTGCCCTGGAGTTTCATAGGACCCGTATATCCTGTAGAATCTAAGATTTAGTTTTGAGCTTTTATAGGAAACGATATGTAAATAGCCCACACTTTTCCTTTGATCTGTGTGGCAAATTACAGTGATAAAGTAGCTGGTCCTGGATTTAGGTAGAAACTGCCAAGTCTTTCTAAGTTAGGCATCTTCAAGATTCATAATGTCAATGGAGTTCAGGCTCTGTCCCCAAATGCTGCTTCAGGGACAGATCTCTGAGAAAAACGCCCACAAGTGGCTCAAGGTGGAGCTAACTTTCCAGAACTACAGGCATGGGTGCATGGGGGTAGGGGTAGGAGGGAGGAGGTGGGGAATGGAAGGCGGTTAGGGTTGAGAAGCAGGAAGGAGAATTAGAGGGGACCTGGTTTGCCTCATTTCTCTGTTGAGATGCAAATGATCTGGGAACAATTATTGCGGGGGATGTAAGGCTCTGGGTGAGGGAGCTGTAAGGAAAAACTGAGGGATGGAAAGTTTGTAGAGCATCAACACTTTTATAAGCAGATTTCAAAGAGGAAAGTGTGATGTTATAAAGAGGAAGATGAAGGATCAAGCTTAGAGAAAGATATTTAGAAATCAATGCTGCAGAAAACATTAAGTGAGTAATTGGTATGGAACAAGAACGCTGAGAACATTTTTTTACTAATGTACTTTCTCAAGGTAGTCCAAGCTTGAACTCTTTGCTCCAGGTAACTGCCTGGGTTAACAGAGAAATGAGAGAGAAAATCTGTCCATAGAGATTTCTGAAGAAATTCAGAAACCTAAGTTGTATACTGACCTTCTGAAGGAAATAAGGATGCCCAGGAAAGCCCTTTGAGAGTTAGCTTCAGAAGGGAAATACTAGAAAATACAAATAAGACCAGAGCATTTACAGAAAAAGAGAAATTTTCATGCATAGAGAATGGTCAGGTTTAGCCTAGTTTGGAACATGTACTCTTCCATCAGAATATTGGTAACAACATTTCAGTAAACTTGGGTCTGGATGCCTTGTGTTGAATAAAAATGGCAGCTGGTATTTTGTGTGAGTTCAATCAGGGAGACACAGGGGACAATTCTTTGTTTAGCAGAACCTCTTAGCCCAGAAACACATTGAGATGTCTTATGTTTTCTAGGTCTATTGTTTGTGAAGGCTGTTCAGGGCTGTTAGTACATTTGAGGGGCTTGCCTTTTTCACCATGTGTATGTATGATGTGGGACACCCTGTGTTGGAGACACAGATGACTTATTTGCAAGCCTTGCCTAAGACCTAATTAATATCAGTACTTCAAGTAGCTTACAATTGGATTCTATGGCTATGACATAGGAATATAGACTTCCTGGTCTTTTTCTTACTGACTCAAAATATAATCAGATAATCCTCTGTCTGGTTACTTGGGAGCCAAGTTACTTTCTTCCAGAAACATTCTAAAGAGTTCCTTTAGAAAATCTAGGAAAGTGTAAGTCTAAAGACAAGCTATAGCCTGAAGCCCAGGCTGCTGACTTGAGCACAGATGGGAGAATGTTAACAGCCAAGAAATATGAGGTCTTTGGCTCCTTTCCCAGAACTGCCAGGCTAAGACCTTGGCAGAGACTCAACAGGAAACTGAACTCTATTTGCATATCCTTTTATACATGGGAGATTAAAAGCTTCAACCTTGAGTGATCACAGTTTTTGAGAATCATGATGAGGCATTAAAGAGAAGGAGGAGTGTCTCAAGGGAGGTGAGCTGGAGGCGAAGCAAGGTAGGTGTGAGGTTAGCAATGACTTGCAATCCCCTTTGATTAACCATGAGTGTATTTCATTTTGTTCTTTTTTAAAATTTCTACCCTTATGGGGTCACATAAAGGAATCAGCTAAGCAGAAATCTGTGCTTCCCGATCTTGGGAATCTGTCAAATTTGATCTCTTTTGTCCGATGGTTTCTTCCTTCTCTCTCTTGCTGGATGGGGACCTACAATTTGTTGGTGGTCATGCTGAAAGTACCGTAGAGATCAAATATAAACTCTTTATTGTAGTGATGAGAATCTGAGGCTTGAAGAGGTTAACTGAATTATCTAAATTTGTATGAAAAGAAGTAAGAATTCTGACTCCCATCTTATTTTTTTTTTAATAGGCTGCTAGCTCTTAGCAGGTGGATGTTTCCCCAGATCTCAGACAACTTCTTACCAGCATGTGATTTGGCACAGGGTACCCTTCACTATCTTCTCCTGTCAGAACATGCATTTCTGGCAAGAGAACAGCTTTGATTCCCTAGCTTTTCTTTCCAGCTCCTCTGGATAAGTTCCCTGTGTTTCTTTAACAGAAGAAGACAGAGCATGGAAATGGGAATAGAGGATATTTATCATTGGGATTCATTTAGGGGAACTGGTTTTCTTGTTCAAGTACTCTAGTGGAAACTTACTCCATATGGACAGCATAGATAGCATGATGACGGAGAAATGTAACCCGTCACAGGTTAATTACCCCGCTTCATTTGTTCCTTTGTAAGGATGGGAAAAGATCTCTCGATTCCTAAAAAAGTACGTTAAATCTATTCTAAGACTGGGGAGGCCCTGCAGGAGAGTATACTCAAAGCTGGTTAAGCAAAGTTTTCTGAAAACCGAGAATTTAGTGATCAGATATCTGCAAAAGAAGGAGCACTGATAAGAAGTTTCAGACACAGACCTCATACTGCCTCATAAATGATGACTCAAGCATTTGCCAGAAAGGACCACCACAAGGAAGGTCAGCCCAGGCAGATAGCCCAGGCTGGAGACTGGCTTCCACACCACACACAGAAGCTATCAGTCCTGGGGGCAACAAGTGAGGGTAGAATTGTGAGTCCCTAATAGGCAACAGTTCTACCCTCCTTGTATAGCTTCCTTTTACAGAGGAAAGCCTACTACAGTCAGAAAAGACTCTGGGAAGGTACTGGGCCCACTTTTTTGCCCACAGATGTTATTTAAAAATTCACTTTTAATAAGAAATCACTTTAGTCCAGGAAACGGAGACTCCTGAGTTGTGCGGCACAGTACCTTTGGAGCAAGGTTTCCTGGGCTTGTGTCCAAGCTCAGCCACTCACCAGCAGCCTGACCTTGAGCAAAGCCTTACCCCTTCCTTGCTTTAGTGCCTTCATATGTAAAATAAGGATAATAAGGGCAATGAGTTTTTGTGAAGATTAAACAAATTAAAACCTGTACACTATGCTGAACAGTGACTTGCATATAAAAAAGTACTGCATGACGGTATACCATCAATTTTTATTACCGGTACCTCATTACAGTTGTTGGTGATTTTCAGTTCAAGGAGATCCTCATTTTTAACTTCTTCTTGCTGAAATCTCAGAATGTTTTATCTTTTTCTCAGCTCCTAGGAAATGAGGACAACTGATGATAGAGTCATAGAGGGGAAGAACTGGAAGGGACCTCAGGCTGCACCAGTTCCAGCTCCTTCACCTTCTAGAAGTGACGCTGGGGAAGCAAAGTGATGGGGTCAAGTACTCAAGTACTCACAGGGCAGAACTAGGTTTTGAACATGGTTTCTAGTCCAACAGGTTTCTCTTCCATTGTCTAATAACTCTTCATATGCCACAGTTCAACACTGTTTAATTTTTCTAAGATTTACTCGGATTAACTCAGGAACATGCCAGTCGTGTGCCCCTGGGGGAGGCACTGACCAATGTTGGGTATAACATTGTCCTTCTCACAATCCCATAACACCTCATTGGTTTCCTTCCTTCCTTCCTTCCTTCCTTCCTTCCTTTCTATTTATTTATCTATCTATTTATTTATTTCTTTATTTTCAGCGTAACAGTATTCATTGTTTTTGCACCACACCGGTGCTCCATGCAATCCGTGCCTTCTCCAATACCCACCACCTGGTTCCCCCAACCTCCTACCCCCCGCCCCTTCAAACCCCTCAGATTGTTTTTCAGAGTCCATAGTCTCTCATGGTTCACCTCCCCTTCCAATTTCACTCAACTCCCTTCTCCTCTCCATCTCCCTTTGTCCTCCATATTATTTGTTATGCTCCACAAATAAGTGAAACCATATGATAATTGACTCTCTCTGCTTGACTTATTTCACTCAGCATAATCTCTTCCAGTCCCATCCATGTTGCTACTAAAGTTGGGTATTCATCCTTTCTGATGGAGGCATAATACTCCATAGTGTATATGGACCACATCTTCCTTAACCATTCGTCCATTGAAGGGCATCTTGGTTCTTTCCACATTTTGGCGACCATGGCCATTGCTGCTATAAACATTGGGGTACAGATGGCCCTTCTTTTCATTACATCTGTATCTTTTGAGGAGATTCCTCAAGAAATTAAAAATAGAGCTTCCCTATGACCCTGCAATTGGTTTTCTCTTTCTTAACATCATTATCCTATTGTTGGCTCTCATTTATTTTGGAAAAAAAAAATAAAAGAGGGGAGAATTTGTGTGTGAATTGAAGGCAGGCTCTGGCCATTGATTCATCAATTCCTCAGCAGAGAGGATCAGAGGCATTGCCTGGGGACAAAGGGCAGGGAGTATGGAGCTGGGGCCCTAAGGAGTGAGGCTTACCTAGGTTGAGATGAGTGAGAGGAAGCCAAGCCTTCCTTCTTTATGCTGCAAACTTGCTGTGCACTCAGTATGATGCTAGGCACCCACAGCAATGCAAAAGGACCCAGGACAGGGTTGGAGATTTCAAGGAGTTTCTTTAGAAAGACGTAGAAAGCAAAGGTAGAACTGAAGTCAAGCCCTTCGGAATTCTTTGAGGGGTCTTTTCTCCCACAACACAGAAGAGACTTCCTACTCTTCCATCTGCAAGGGCACTATACAGTGCTCACCTTGGCTGGGAGGAGAAAGATTTTCTAGCTGACAGGAGAGGAGATTAGCACATCAGGGAATGGACTGGAAATACAGGGGTGCTTTCCTGTGGTAACCAGGGGTCAGAGTGTGGTGGAAGAAGTACTTGACCAGGAGTTGGGACACCTGCACTCAGCTGGCTATGTGATGGTGGAAAGTCACTTAATTTCTCCATTCCTCAGTTTCTACTTCTTCAACTAAAGAGGTTGAACCAAGAGGTGGTTAGAGTTTCATACTGTTCTAGTGTGTGTGTGTGTGTGTGTGTGTGTTCTGTGGGCCCAGGGGAGGAGGGTGCGGGTAGCGGCAGGGCTAAAGGGCTGAGGAGGAAGAATATCCTTCACATGAACTTAATGGTTTCTGGCTGTGAACTCAAAAGACTGTCAAGTTGATTCTTCCTAGGGAGGCGTATAATTGCTGTGCCACTGCTCTGATTTCAATTTATAGTGCCAGTTACACTGGCCCCTTTGTGGTTCTTTGTGTCCTTATTTATAAACTCAGTGTATGAAAAAAAAAACAAACAAAAACCCTTCTGTCTTTCATTAGATGACTGAGACAGTTAATCCTCCATCCATCCCTCATGATTATAATATGTGGTATGCAAACAGTTCAAGTCTTTATGCATGAAGAGCCTTCGATGTGACAGAACTTTTTTTGATAGCGCAGACTTGGGCTGTGTTTCCTTGGTGTTGTCCCCATGGCTGTTGATTTTCCTTCTCACTGCCTCTAAGTAATGTTGCTCACTTCTGTCAGGTGGCGAGTGAAGATGGAAACCAACTCTGGGGCCAATCCTGAGACTTGTGGTCCCAGCAGACCCAGAAGCCCTCAAGGGTGAATCCCGAAAGCTTTGAGGGAAATAGTAGATACTCCACCTTTCTCCACAGTTACTCCAAATCCCCCTGGTTTACCTGTGGCTGGCTTCCTGGAGATGAGGAAAAACCAAGAACCTAACTGAGGTGAACACATGTTTAATTTAGCTTCTCTGTCTATTGGGATGGTTTTTTGGAAGGCACGTCGATCTGCAAGTATAGATGAGGCTGCAGATCTTCTCCTGGGGATGTTGGTGTAGGGTCCTCTTGGGTACCATCAAGAGAAATGCATCATTGGGGGCGCTTGGGTGGCTCAGTGGGTTAAAGCCTCTAACTTCGGCTCGGGTCATGGTCCCAGGGTCCTGGGATCGAGCCCTACATCGGGCTCCCTGCTCAGCAGGGAGCCTACTTCCTCCTCTCTCTCTCTCTCTCTGCCTGCCTCTGTGCCTACTTGTGATCTGTCTGTCAAACAAATAAATAAAATTTAAAAAGAAAAAAAGAGAGAAATGCATCATTGGATTTGTGTATTTTCTTTTTATGATTGGGAGGAGATACTCACCAACCAAAGGATGTGGTCACATAAGGGAGAGAAGGCAAACAGAAGGAAAAAAAAAGGTCCCATATTCCATTTGCCAATAATCCAGTTCCGCCATTTTCCTTTTCTATGTTTTCTAAGTTTTGATCTTTTCAGGATTGCTTCCTCTCCACTTTGTGCTATTTAATGGAATTCTATCACTTGGTCTTGAAAAATGAAAGTCTGAACTGTTAGTGAGAGAACTCTTAACAAGTAAGAAGGAAAGGCTGTTGCCTATTCCCCCAGGCTACCGAAAAGCTGGTACTATTATGGGTCACAAACCTGGACATGAAAATATCATTTCTGGGGTACCTGAGTGGCTCAGTCATTAATCATCTGCCTTTAGCTCAGGTCACGTTCCCAGGGTCCTGGGATTGAGCCCCCCCACTGGGCTCCCTGCTCTGTGGGAAGCCTGCTTCTCCCTCTCCCACTCCCCCTGCTTGTGTTCCCTCTCTTGCGATCTCTTTCTCTGTGAAATGAGTAAATAAAATATTTTAAAAAATAAATAAAATATCACTTTTAGCCAAAAAGTCTGGCAAACACTCAGACTCCAAATACTATTCTCCTAGCTCTCCCTGGGGCTTTTGTTGAAATGTGAGCTTCCCATTGCAGCCTTTCTTGACCACCTGATTTAAAGCAGTTATCTCCCCTCATATCCTTGGAAACACCTTCTCTCTCTTCCTATGAGTCTTCTCCATGACAACTGCCACCACCTAACATATCTCTTCTCTTCTTTGGTGTTTATTTTCACTAAAAGAAACTTAAGACCATCTGATTAAGAAACTTAAGACCCTCTCGCTATATCTAGATGAGTCTGTGGCACATAGTAGGTACTTAAGTACAATAAATTGTTATTTAGGAAACAGATGAATGTCATCACATTCTATGAAAGCAACTTTAGTTTCCCAAACTGGATTTTGTATCGGTCTTCCTTCTTAATAATTTGTTGTCCTGGTAATATATTTATACTGACATTTCTTTCTCTGAAGGTTATAAATACTCATGAGGCTTTGCATTTAAGCCAGAAAAAAATAATTTAAATTTCCCTATTCTCCCACGTGGATGCGGGTAAATAAAACACGTATGGCTATTAGATTTCTTATTTAAACACAGAGTTTGAGAAGCTGCTGTTTTGTTGAAATTACTGACAGCAATTGTGTTTTGGCTTGATTTCTTTTGACCTCTCATCAGATCCTTTTCCTATTGAGTCCTGCATGCTTGGGGGTACAGGCTCTTCACCCTCCCTTCCTCCCACCCCAGGCTGACTACTGTCTTGGAAGTCCTTGAGCGTCCAGAGAATTCCTTCAGGAGTTGATACCTATTACTGTATACTGTTACCAATCACAATGCATATGTTGTGTGTGAATTGCTAAAAAAATAAGACCCCTGGGGATTCTGCATTCTTGAAGAATAACAAAATCATCTGGTGGGTGGTAGTTGTGATGGAGGTAGAGGGGACAGGGAATTAGGAACTGCTCTTTTGTTTTGGAAGATAGGTTACTGTGGCTTTTAGTTACAAAATGCTGAACTTTCCCTGCAGGTCCTACTGGAGAGAAAGTTTACAAAATTCCTTTGTGAAATCAAGTAGAAGTGTTCAGTGTTTACCCGTTCAAGACTCAAGGCCTGCGGCTTTAGGATTAAAAGGGAAAAAAGAAAAAAAGGTGTCAAAGGAGAAAGCCTGCCATGCTCTCTCTTTTATCCCTCTCATGGGGGATGTTCAAGGAACAGAGGAGCCTTAATGTGTACACTCCAAAACTAAGTTATTTGGCGTTCTAGATGACTATTATCAACCCCTCAGAAAATCTTATTACAGTTTATAGCACTTTGTTAGTGGACAGATGAGGCTTGGAAAAAGTATGTCAGGAGGCAGAGTTAGCAGTAGGCCTGTGCACGATTATGCCCCTAGCCTCCAGCCCAGCCCAGGAACGTAGGGCCCACTCACTCACTCTGCGTTTATGGAGTACCTGTTCTGTGCCAGACTTAAATCTAAGTGCTGGAGTGAAGGCACTGAACAAAACAGACAACAAACATCCCTGCCACCGTGGATCTTACATTCCAGCAGAGAATGAAACAAATAAATAAGTGAGAAAAATACACAACCCCTTAAATGGTGACAAATGCTGCGCGTACACGTAAGCAGAGAGGACAGGTGGTATTTGCAGGAGGAATGAATGAGGTGTTCTGACAAAGACAATTACAGATGTCTAATCCTCTCACTGCCACTCATATTTGGGGGCAGTACGTTGAAAGGAAGAGTAGGAAAGAAGCCTCCAGTCTGGAGTCTCTTCAGTTTGCTAGCCCGGAAGAGGAAGAGTCATCAGACAGCACTTCCTGTCTGAGACCCTCCCTAAAGAACTTCCTGTCTGAGACCCCCACAGCAGGCTGAGACCCTCCCTAAAGCCTTTATTCACGGAAGGGCTTAATGGCGTCAGTTTGCTCATTTTGAATGCTGAGAACTGGAAATGACAGATCTTGAGCCCTTTTGCTCTCTTCCTATGAGGGATAACAAGTTAAAAAAAAAAAAAATGGAAGAGACAAACTCAGGTACATCGCTGTGCAGTGGCGATATCTATGGATGGTAAAGTTAGCCGTCCCATGGATCTGCCAGAGACCCATAGAATTTCTGAAGTTCTTTTCACATTAGCCCCAGACCCTGGTAGCTGCCATTCCAGGTAGGCCCCGAGAAGGAAAGGAGAAGGCAGGGAGTATGTTATCACCCCAGAAACTCTAAGGGAGTCCAATAAGACATTACATTTGACAAACATCAGAGGGGAGGAAAAAATATATGGGTCCATTTCCTGTGTTGTGGCCTGGGAGGAAAGCTGCTGACCTAGGGGTGGAGCTCAGGAGTATAAGTGGCAGGCGGTTGTAGCTGTCCTCCTTCAGCCAGGAGGGTGAGGTATCACTGGAGAACAGCTTGGAAGCTGAAATTGCAACTGGAGTTTTAAAGCAAGAGAGCAAGAGATGGGAGGTAGAAGGCGTTAGATACCCCTGTCCCCATCCCCTCTTCTGAGGACTGGACAAGGAGAGACATCTGTAGCACCAGATGACTGGACATCACACGTCTTTCCCCAGCCATTCTTTAACTCAGATGTTGTTAATAGGTGATGCATTTCATCAGCAGATCTTCCAGCCCCTACCCCAGTGCCAGCACCATCAGCCTTCAACTCAGACCTGGATCCTGGCTCTGCTTCTGTGACCTTAGGTCAGTCACCTGGGCTCTCTGAGGCTCAGTATTCCCATCTGTAAAACACAACTGACAGTAATGATCTCACAGACTGATGGAAGGATTAAGGGAATGCACACCTGCAAAGTGGCTGCCTATCATTGGCCCTCAGTAATTGCATTTGCTCTCTCCTTGATGATCCCATTTTATCATTTATTCTTATGAAATGTAACTACTGAGAAGCTACTACATGTAGTATACTTTACTTTCTATCCTTTTTACAACAATACAGTGAAGTTGGAAAACATTATCTGCATTTCAAAGATGAAGAGTTACAGATGATTTTAGAAGACAGTGTGAAGCGTATGCCAGGATCACAAAATCTCAGAATTAGAAAACACTGGAGAAGTCATGTGGGACCGCTGATGCATTGTCCCAGTTTCTTGACAAGTGGTCACAGATCATCAGTTTGAATAGGTCTCGTGGTGAGGGCACAGTCTCTGTTGTTCCTTATTTCTGACACATCCTGGAGACTGCCTCCTCTGTGGTACCTGCCCTGCTCTGAATTAGAGACTGTGTCCTCGAGAGGACTCCACAGTCAGAAACCTGTCACCCTCCCTGACTAGAGAGGGTACTTTGGGCAAGTGTTTTAGCTTTTCTGTCCTCATTTGAACAATAGGGATAATAATAGAAAATGCACCATAGTTGTTGAGAGGATTAAATCATAACACATGTAAAGTACTCAGTAGCACCTGATGTACAGTAAGATTCCACAGATATTAGTGCTTAGTACAGCTAACTGCAGGTTTATGGATCAGTCCACATAGTTTTTCTCCTCTTCCTCCAAGACAGTCTTCCTAGTGTCTGTCAGGAGGACCCACTGGGTATCTTCCTAGGAATTCATCTTACAGGCCTTATAAAACCATGGTTCCAAAACTTTGACACCATCTGTGAAACTAGCTTCCAAATGTCATTCTTTTCTAAAGTCATGATTTCAAACTGGAAGAAGAATTGTACCCTTTTAGTCTTAGAGATGCACTCCACCTTCCTGCCCACTGTTAATTCACACAAACCAAAAAAAAAACTGGAAACGAGTAGCAGGCAGTGGGCTTGATGAGTTGTGACAGGGCCTGTGTGGTAACACAGATGCCTGCTAGGAAGGTTGGGTGCAAACTCCTTTCTCAGAATGTGGGGCTCAGAATGCCTGACTTAGATCAGGATCGGAACTTGGTTTTATCCACGGGCAGAGTCAATACCCAGAGCCTTGCTGACCATTCAGCTAAAGATGCAACCCAACAGGGAGAGGTGGATGCCAGGCCCAGATCTGTGTTGAAATCAGGACACTAGGACAGAATGAGTGGGTGGGAGTGGAGATTGAAAAGGAGAGACTCCCTAAAGGGTTGGAATGTAGGTGTTTGGGGAGATAAATGATGAGAGCTCATGGAGTCATGGCTAAAATACACAGAATGATTACACTTTATCACTATATATAGTGTTTTTATATATTTTATATACATTTATGTGGGTTTATAGCTATCTAATCATATGTCTCTGTGTCTCTATCTCTCTGTCTCCCTGTCTCTCTCCCTCCCTTCCCCTCTCTCTCTCTCTCTATATATATATCTATATATTTCAGGCAGAATCATGAGCGATGGGGGGATTGTGAAGACCCTCGGTGGAACAGTGAGAGGCCCTGACTGAAATTTACTGTGTGTGTTTAGTAAACACTTGTCAGCCTCCTTATAATTCTGCGGAGGGCAGTATCTTTGATTAGAAGCGTTAGTTGGAGAAAGTTTTCCCTAGACATTGACTGAAGTAGTCCAAGGAAGCTTTTAAAAAATTGTATTTTTTAAGTTAAAAAGTATTTTTATAACTTTATCAAATTATACTTGACATGCAATAAACCACACATATTTGCAGTGCACAGTCTGATGAATTTTGAGATCCCTGTACATGCATGAGACCGTCACCTCAATCAACTTGCCGAACATATCTATCATCACCCAAAGTTCCCATGAGGTGTTTCATAAGGTGAGTTGTAGTTTTCTTTGATGATGCAGAAAGGAAGGCCTTAGGTTTAGGCTCAGCATAGGCTGTCCATCACCTAAATCTGGAAAAGTACATTTTTCAAGATTAAAGTGGAGTTTAAATTAAGCTGTTTGAAGGAGGAGGAGGAAGTGCCAGTGGAAGAAAGTTGTCAATGTTTTGTCTCTAGCACACAGACAAGAGGAAGTGAAGAGATAGAGGTGGAAGGGAGGGCAAATGACATATCCATTGAGTAATATGAAAACAATGTAAATGCTAGAGATGGAGTCTTGTCCTTCAAGTTGGACAAGATGATGAGTGGTGCAAACTGCTAATGGTGGAGGAAGGGAGAGGTCTTCCCAACTTCACAGCCTCCTTCTATAGCACAGCTAGATTTCTGGTGAATCTGGTTAGGGAGAAACAGGACATCACCTATTATGGTACTTTGGAAAGTGCCAAGCCCTAAGCACTTTGGGTGTGTGGTCAAATATTTTATAAAGCTCAAAAAAAAAAAACCCAAAAAACCAAAAACCAAACAAAAACAAAAAAACACCCCACTAAAAGTATAGGAGGGGTGCCTGGGTGGCTCAGCTGGTGAAGTGTGTGACTCTTGATTTCAGCTCAGGTCATGATTTTGGGATCATGGGATCCAGTCTAGGGTCAGGCTCTGGGCTCAGCGGGGAGTCTGCTTCTCTCATTCTCCCTCTGGCCCTCTTGCCATGTGTACACACACACACTCTCTCTCTCATAAATAAATAAGTAAGTCTTTAAAAAAGAGGAGTGGTCAGGGAATGCTGCAATTCCTGACTTTGGCTATATTTCTCCTCTCTCCTGCATGCTGTCCCCTGGTCACATCCCACTGGGAGTGAACTGTCTGAACACTGAGGGTGTAAGTAACTGGGCAGGCCAAGAGTGACTGAGCCTGAAGGAAAGGCAAGGAATGCTAGCCTTATCTGGCCCCCATTTCTTAAATGATTTATTCAAGAGACAATCACAGTCTTGTTGGAACTGCCATTCTATATAGATCACCATGGTTTTGAGCTACTCAGAAGTGGACCTGCAGCATGGCGGGATCACCGGTGCAGTAGGAAGAGCCTTTATCTTTCTCTGAGACTTCAAGGATCTCAAGTAGAGCCTGGTTGTTGGAAGCATCAATTTCATTTTAGAACCTGTCCTGAAAACCAGGGTAATAGATGGTCCTTCATGACATTTTAAAGTCATTGTGTTCTTCCGAGTCTTCCTGTGCCAGTTGATACGGTAGTCAGTGATGGTTTCTCCTTCCATGGAGCCCTGGAGGATAGCAGTTCCCTCTGCCGCCAGACACACATAGTCACTACTAGGTCTGGCACCAATGTAACAGCAGACCTGACTCTTGAGAGAAAAGACACGAGAGGGGATCCATGAGATTGGGGCCTGAGATCTCCATGGAAGGGTCACTGACCCTGAGTGTGAGGACCTGGCAGCCGCCATGCCTCATTGTTACTGAGTCTTGCTTAGTTGAGGTCCCAGTATCTGCCTCCCCTGTCCAGAAGAGGCTGAGATGGATGAGGGAATATGCCCTCCACAGGATCCCCCCAGGGACAGCTCTGCAGCATGCCCTCTGCCTGGTCCTTCTTCTGAGTCAACTCTGGGATGCATTTGTACCTGATGAAACCGGCCCCCATGGGCAGCTGCTTTGTTCCCCAGAAGGGACTTTGCCAATCATGGGAGGTGGGCAGAGCCTGTTGCCTGTTAATGGGATGACAAGGCTACCTTCAAGATCCATGATGTGGTCCAGATAGGTGAGAGAAGGTGAAGGCAGCTTATTTGATTGATGACAAGGTTTTTGCTTCTTGCCCTAGAAGTTAAGTTTGTTGCTATTTCTTCATTTTCATGTTAGATGTACATGTTGTCTGCTCTGTGGTGACATTAACAGTTAATTCCAAGAAGAATTATTGATATTTACAGCTATAATCAAAAGAACCAAAAACTAAACAGATCAATATGGGACGTGCACAAGGACTGCGGGTGTTGCAATGACCGCTGTGTTTACTGCAAATTCCCTCCATGGGAAGTTGGATAAGGGTGATTCACCCAAGTGTAAAAGAGCAATCCAAATGAAGCACGGTCTCCACATTTGAGCCAGAGCTTCCTGATCTTTATTGGGCTCATCTATCTTCTACTCTGAAGAGTTCTTAGGTCACCTAAGCTGAATTACATGAAGCAAAATATCGTAAAAAACTTAAAACCACCACTCCATCCTAGTTTATGACCACCTACATGCATATATATACTTCAAAGGAGAGGAATGTGTGAATTCTTGGGAGTTACACTTTTGAATTTCAAGACCAGTAATCCACGAAATTTTGGAAGAAAACAGTTAAATTAATAATGGAAACCAAATGGTGCAGCCGAAGCTGAGAAGAGGGTCAGTTGGTACGTGAGGAGGTCAGAGGAAAGGTGGCATCCAGCACCTGGCGGGGGCGGGGTGTGTGTGTGGGGGGGACATACATTCTCATGCTAGTAAAGGAGACACCCACCGAAGGTTTCTGTTTTCTCCAGTGTGATTGGAACCAGACTGGCCTGAGGAAATGCTGATAGAAGCAAAAGCTTAAGTTGGCTTGACCTCATGGTGGTTGCTCTTTCTATCCTGGATCATCTCATTACCCAATGGTCCACTTTACCCAGCATTTCTAGAGGACCATTACTAAGTACTTAAGCTGGTCACATTCTTTGGAATTACACATTACACCATCACTACCTACCTGTAGGTTCTCTTTCTCTTCAGTTCCTTGAAAGTTGCCAAGGAAGTCTCTGGACTTCCATACTTGATCCTTTTTCTATCAGGTTGCCTAGCTCTTGGCACATCCTAGAAATCAGTCATTTTTACGAAGCACCAGACTCTCGGGATTCACTGATAAATGGCGGATGTGGTTCTCTCCTGGAGTTTTCTTTCTAACATGGGAGCCAATCATCATTTAACGATTTGCATAATAAATTCCTTCACTGCAGTTGTGATAAGCACTCTGTAGAAGCATAGGGATTATAAGAGCATGTTATAGGGGCCAGGACCTGGTCAGGAGATCAGGGAAGACTTCCCTGAGGAAGTGACTTTAGAGCTGAGATTCAAAAACAGAAGTTGTCCAGGCTTGCTAGATAGTGTCTGTCACTCTGGATCTACTCTACTTGAGGAGGCTGACCTGAATGGACAGCATTTGCCTAGTTCCTTGGCTCTCTGGCATACCATTTAGTTTGGCCAATGGGAGGCACCATCAGGAGATTGGAGAGAAGGAAAAGAAAGAGAGGTGTAGTGGTATCACCCCAGGTCCCTTCCTGCCAGGATTGGCAGCACCTGCCTCCTTCTGCAGGAGGCCACAGCTCCTCTCAGCCACTCCCCTGCAGCTGCAGGTCTCAGGAAAGTCTCCTCTTCTCCAGGCTTTGGTCCTAGAGTGGTAGTGGGCTTCTCTGTTGCCAGACCCAAGGGTGATTTATCATCTTTTTTTTTTTTTTTTTGGTTTCCCATAACCCAGCTGTATTAGTTTTCTATGACTGCCTAAACAAAGTACCACCAATGGGATGCCTTAAACCAAGAGAAATTTATTGTCTCACAGTTCTGAGGGCTCAAGTTCTGAAATCAAGTTGTCGGCAGGGCAATGCTGCCTCTAAGACTTGTAGGCCACCTTTCCTTGACTCTCCCTAGCTTCTGGAGGTTTGCTGGCATCTCTGGTGTTCCTTGGCTTGGCTCACAACTGCACAACTCCAGGCTCTGCCTTTGCGGTTGCATGGTGTTCTCTCTGTGTCTCTGTCTTTTCATGACTGTCTTTTCACAAAAACATCAGTCATTTTGGATTAGGAGGCTCATCTTACTCTGGTATGACCTTAACTTACTCCATTAATCTTAATTAATTATCTCCACTGCAATGATCCTATTTCCAAATAAGATCACTTTCTGGGTATTGGGAGTTGGGAATTCAACATATCTTCTTTTTTTTTTAATATTTTATTTATTTTTTTGACACAGAGAGCACAAGTAGAGGGAGTGGCAGGCAGAGGGAGAGAAAGAAGCAGGCTTCCCTGAGCGGGACTCCATCCCAGGACCCTGAGATCATGACTTGAGCCGATGGCAGTTGCTTAACTCAGTGAGCCACCTGGACACCCCAATGTATCTTTTTTTGAGAGATACAATGAAATCCATAATACCTGTTAGCATCTTCTGAATGTCCCTTTTGTTAGATTTTTTTTTTCCCCCTAATCATGCCTTCGAGTGCGTCCTCTGTCTCCTGCTAGGACTCCGCCTGATACACCAGGGATAGATGTATTTGTAGGGAAAAAACTTTCAAAATAAGAAATTAGGACACTAAAAAAAAAAAAGAGAGAGAGAGAAAGCAAGCCCCGAGGCAGAAGGAAGTGCTGTGGGCTTAAAGCTGCATTAATATCAAAAGAACAGTTAGCAGGGCTCAAATAAGCCTGTCTTGCTAGGTAATTATTGTAGAACTATCCCAAATCATGCAAGAAGTTGTTCTGAAAAATCCCCAGAATGTGCTTATGTTTATGACTGTGATTTATATCTGCCACAGCTTAGGAGTAATTTTAAGAGCTTATTGTTAATGGACAAAAGCAACCTTCCTCTGGGCTTGGCTAGGACAGAGTTTGTATGAATAATAAATCAAAGCCAGAGGTAGAAAACAGTAGGGTCAGGGAAGAGGTGATGCTCTGCCGGAAGCTTGGTACAGAGGGTGGCTAGAAGGCGTGCCCCACCCAGGTGGGGAGAGCCGGCACCTGCTGCGGACAGCCGGGCTTGGGCGCAGGGCAGGAATAAGCTGGAACTTGAGCACAAATGGAGAATATTCCACCTGGGGTGCCCAGGTGGAAGGTGATAAATGTGCCAGGGCCCAGACAGTGGACTCTGCCTTTCTCAGGCTCTGTGCAGCCCATGTACCCTGTGCTCAGTCATTCTTTCTGTGTCAAGACCACCAATTAGGCCATAGCTTCGTGGGCCCTGGGAGTTATCTCTTCTTTCACTACTTACCACGGTGAAAAAAAAAAAGAGAGAGAGAGAAGTAAAAATAAAAATTAAGATACCTGAGACATTAACCATTTGTAGGAGAGGCAAGAAGAGTGCTTCAGGGACCTTCCCTATCTGCCCCTGCCGCCCCCATAATCTCCACCAGTCCTTCATTCTTAAACATTTTTCTCAATCTTAGGTGCTATTAAAATACAGCCTCAAGGCGAGGTCCTGAGGCCTCTCCCAACCAGATAGATACCTCAGCCTCTCATTTGTAGAAGTTCTGAAGTCATCATTGTATATTATGCTTTATGATGTATGAATGCTGCCTTGCACTTGTTAATTGGTCTGTCTTTATCTCCTGTGTAATCTCTCCAAAGTGCCTGTTGAGCCCATACTGATTCTCAAAAATTCTATTTTTGAAGTGAAATGATTTCTTCTGCCCGCAGGATGTCTGACCTGAAAGTGAATTGCTGTCTATACCATACAAGGAGAGCAAAGGAAGACCACTGAGGAGTGCATTCCCAACATGGCGGCCAATAAGAAGGAGCCCAGATGTTTGGGCTGTGGCTCCAAAGAAAGGCCATATCATCGCAGGAACTTCTGCTCCCTTCAGCCTTACTAGACAGGGGAGGGTTGACAAAGGCACTGATGACCCAACATATAAATTGGCACTGGCACTTCCTGCTTCTCTGGTAGTGTAAGATGGCTAGAGATGGCTGTAAGGCTGAGGTCATTAATATTTCATGTTCAGGGCTGGGGTCCTGCCTGGAAGTCCCAGACAAATCAATTGTTAGATCACATGGCAAAAGAGGACGTTGTGCCTATTGCTCTCATGGAGAAAGAAGGAAGAATGAAAGGTTTGAGGGTGATAGTGATGAAGTTTTAGAATATAAGTGAGGTTCAGTGGAGTGGGGGGAGTGGGCAGAGCTGACAACCAAGAGAGGATTCTTGAGACATCTTAGTGCAAAATGGTGGTTTATTTTTTTTAAACATCAAGGGACAAATCTGACCCTTAACATTTTTTTTTTTTTAAAGATTTTACTTATTTATTTGGCAGACAGAGATCACAAGTAGGCAGAGAGGCAGGCAGAGAGAGAGAGAGGGGGAAACAGGCTCCCCGCCGAGCAGAGAGCCCGATTCGGGGCTTAATCCCAGGACCCTGGGGTCATGATCTGAGCCAAAGGCAGAGGCTTAACCCACTGAGCCACCATGGTGGTTTATTAAAGCACGGGGACGGGACCCGTGGATAGAAAAAGCTGCTGCCCCGGGGTTGTGAGGGATGGCAGGTTCTGTGCTATGGGGTTGGGAGAGGTAAGGAAAAAGGGAGGTTTCAATAGAACTTTCATATGCTGAAGATGACCTACAAGATACCAGATACCAGAGGCCTTGTCATTGTCAAGGTTGTTTTCCCCTTCTTAGCAAGGTAGTAACATTAAGATAGCTGGGAGATTCCTAAAGAATGTCACGTATGTCCTACCCAGGAGTGGGGGTGGGGGAAGGTTGCAGGGTGTCAGCTTTTGCTTTATTCTCAGCCAGCCTTCCATTCCCTCATCAACAGGGACCTTTGCAAGACTTTGAATCCAAGCGATCCTTGAGTTTCTAATCCATTTCTCTGACTTGGCACAGACAGTGGAAAACAGGCAGCTGGGTAACCCTACCTTGCTCAGGCAAGAGTCAGGCAGAATATGGTCTGGGTTGGACAGGGTCCAGAACTTGGGGATCCTCTTTTATCACTGTCCCCTCTAGCTCTCAAGAGACAGCTGTACTGTTATGGAGAGACCACTGGATTTAGGCTTGGAAGTTCTGGGTTTGCCTCTGACACCACAACTTACTTGCAAGTCACTTAACCTCTCTAGGTCTTGGTTTTCTGGGTGAAAAAGAAAGTGGGGATAATACTGCCTCAGCTGGCCATGAAATAATGGATGTAAATACACCTTGTGATTTATCTACAGTTGGACCTGCACTGGGGGTCAGCTGGTCAGTGTGGAAGGCCAGAGCTTTGGTTTGTGACTCTGGAGGCAGAGGGGCAGTACTGTGGGGGAGGGCAGCAAAATAATCCATCCCCTCCTCTCTTACTGGGACTTCAAGAATCTCCAGGGAGAACTGACATCTATTTGTAAAATCACTTTGGAAATCAGGGCCAAAGAATTCTCCTTGTTGGTATTACAAAGTTCAGGATGCCATCTTGGTTCCTCTTAAATCAGTAGATAGTGTAATTATTCATTTTTGCCCCCTGTGATTTTACACTACAAAATTTTGCTTCCTCTAAAAGGAACAATCATCTCTTGTTACTTCAACAAGGCAGCTGGCTTTATTTCTGAAAAACAAAATTAAGGAAAAAGGAAGATAGGTGAAATTGAAGAACCACGTTGGAATATCAAGAGACTAATGTACAAGGATGGGATTACAGAGCCACCTTCCAATTTCAGTCCTTCCACAAACTCTACCAGGAGTAATTTCCTCAGGGAGCCATTTATTTATTTACCCAATTATTGGGCAAACATCCATCGGCTTCTCTGGTGTGCTCAGGGTTGGGCTGGGCTCTCTGGGGGTGACAATGTTTCAGGCTCTGGGACTCACCTTGCTCAGGTCTACTATCCCAAGGCTCCATGGCTGCTTTTCCAGTCTGGCAGCAGGAGAAGAAGCAGGCAGATCCACTGTGTGGCTTCTCTTGAGGAGTGAAGTCCTTAGCTTCCAAAACCATCTTCTGGCCCTTTCTTCAACATCTCAGCCCCAAGTGGTTCAGTGTCACTCCTGTGTGCTCTCAGGCTTGCCTCAGGACAATGAAGAAATGAACCTGAATCAGCACACGTTCTGGCCCCAGAGAACAGCTCTACCAGGGGTTAAGTCCTCCTAGCGACTTTTTCTTTAACTGAAAATGGTGGCATCTCCCTGCTAGAGTGAGGCCAAGGTTCTGGCAGGGGAGATGTTATTTAGCTTTGGGCAGCGTTGAATCCTTCTTTCTCCCCTATTTGTGGATGTCCCTTTTATTTTTTGTGGCAATATATTAATTTTGGATCTTTTGTTGATATACCAAGGGAGCTGCTTCCTAGGAAGGGAGATAGACTTTGCCACTGTGCCTGTCTTCCATGGGATGGGAGCCCATAACTGTAGCACAGAATTTACTAGAAAATGCACTGGATTTAATTTTTAGTAGCTCTTAAGTGCCTACTGCTGTACTCTGCCCATATCAAGCATCCTGTAAATGTTGATGCTGGACTGAAGAAAACACAAAACACACATAATGGGAAGATGGAATAAGTGGAGCGGGCAATGAAAATTAAATGGGAGAAAGCAGAGTTAAAGCATGAAAAAAAGTTTAATGGAGTATTATAGAATTATCTACTGAAAGGACAAAGTAGAACAAACTAAAAATAAAAGAGAATATAACAGCTTGGGTGAGAGGAATATAGAGGTAGGAACAAGCTGGAGAAGTAATTAGGACAATTACTTCCATGCAGTGGTTCTCAATCTTGGCCACACATTGGGATCACCAGGGGCGGTTTAAAGAATACTGAAGCCAAGGGGCACTTGGGTGGCTCAGTGGGTTAAGCCGCTGCCTTCGGCTCAGGTCATGATCTCAGGGTCCTGGGATCGAGTCCCGCATCGGGCTCCCTGCTCAGCAGGGAGCCTGCTTCCCTCTCTCTCTCTCTGCCTGCCTCTCTGTCTACTGTGATCTCTCTCTGTAAAAAAAAAAAAAAAAAAAAGAATACTGAAGCCAAGGTGCTACCCCCAGAGAGTCCGATTTAATTGATCTGGGATGGGGTCTGGGCATCAGTATTTTGAAAATCTCCCTAGGCAATTCTGACGTGCAGCCAGGGTTGAAAATCATTGTGTAAGAGAATCATTTAGTCAAAGAATAAGCCTTGTAGTGCAGTCAAGGCTTATTAAAATGTGGTCTTCAGGAGACAAGGCAAAGCCTGTGACCAAGGGGGTCTGCCAGTGTTCTTGCCCTTTCTCCAGGATCAGCACAGACCCTCAACAGCTCTCTTCCCTGGTGATGGCTTGCCACCGGCCTCCTATGAATCAGAGGCCAGGAGGACCTGCTTACATTAGCAACAGCCATCTCCCTGCTTTCCTGATGGCCCTGCAGCAGTGCCGGGCGCTTACTGGGTGCTTAGTAAATCTTTGCTAGGGACTATGTTCCTTGTCCTTCCAGGTCATATGCTGACTGAAATGGGTTAAGTCTGTGGTTCTTGTTCCTCCTCTTAATCCCACCTTGACTTTTGAGATCCAATTTCTGCTCCACCCAGCTTCCTTCTCTGAGGCAGAATTCAGCCAGGGGACCCCACTCACTGTGATTCTTTACACTGGACAGCAAATCACTGTGTGTGTGTGTGTGTGTGTGTGAGAGAGAGAGAGAGAGAGAGAGAGAAGAGATGGAATGCAGCCTGGAGCACACCAGACCCAGAATGTAATGGGTTTTTGCTGTGTTCCAACTTTGTGTTCTCTTTTCCTTCCCTCCCACCCTCCCTTCCTTGTTTTGCCCTGAAATTCCTAGACTCACAGCAGACCATAGTCATCCAAGGAGCCCTGCCTTTAAGAGTGAAAATATGTCCAGTGTTCTGAAGTGGCCACCTGTGTTTGGAAGGGATGAATTACCTTCTGCTTTCCTGGAATTGCTGATTTCACAGCAAAGATTTGCTGCCACACACAGAGAGCCATGGGCAGAATGTAAAGTTATTGCTGCCTCTGGAAATCCTCTTTGAAATCCCCTGCTTGTTGGAAGAACTGGGTGTAGGTGGGGGGTGGGGGGGTCTGGTGGTCCTCAGGTAGAACATGGAGAGGCCAGAACAGAGATTTTCATGCTGATAAGAGACTAATCTTGTGCCTTTGTTGGTAGAAGTCTCTTTATTTAAAAAAAGAAAAAAAAAAAAAACAAAATGAAACAATGATAATTCTGTCCTTCCATTCAACAATAGCCCAAAAGAGGAAAAAGGGGAAAATACTTAGATTGGGCGTAGATAGGCTTTTAGTTTAAAAGGGGCTAAATTGAAGCCCCTTCTCCTTTTTAGTAGTTCTCTGAACATTAGAAAAAGCACTCCTTGCTTTTCTCCTCTGAAATGGAGAAAAATGTTTTGCTTAAGGTTCTTGGTTGGGAGTAGGGCAGGAGGACAGGGCAAGGATAGGGAGAAGAAAAATGCTTTTTTTATTCCTTTGGTGATAGAAGCTTATGAAAAAGTAGAATGTAATTATTTTAGTGTTTACAGGGGGCTCAAACTCTGTGTTTCTGGAGCAATACAGTTGTGGAATAAGATCTTACCATGCAGATCGTGTATCTGCCAACCTGCCAGTTGTCCCCTAGAACATAACTGGGCTCTCCCAGAACCCTAGAGAAATTTTCTGCTTGATCTTCCACAGGGAAGCAAATAAAGCCCCTTACCCTTCAATGAAAGGGAGAGGAGGGGAGTGAGATTCCTTATTCTATCTCTAGTGGGAGAGAGTGAGATGACTCCATCCTCTGGGTTGAGTTTTGTTGCCAGAGGAAGGCAAATGACATCATGGCGGAGGCCTCACTTTCTTTTCCTTGGGAGAGGCATGTGGTGGGCCCAGGTGCCCAATAGTTTGGTCCTCTGTGCCACTGGCTTCCACAGCCCCCAGTAGCAACTGGCATACTCCATGGTTCTTGTAGTTGAACATTTGGCCCAGACACCATTCCACAGTCACCTTCCAGTTCTTGGGCTCTGAGCTAACACAATTACTACTTTGCTTAGTTTTATCACAGGTTGGGAGGAAAAAAAGAAATGAGCCTGAAGATGCAGAAAAGATGTAATCCAGATAATTTTCTTCTTATTTTGAGAGACTGAATTCTAAGTTTCAAGTGTGTGAATGGCTAGAACATGGCCTCTGCTCTAAAGAGACGGAGCTCACTGAGGAAACAATGGATGAGAAATGTGGTTCCATTCTCCGGTGCTCTGGGGAAGGCAGCTGTGTAGATACAAAGAAGTGGCCTCAAGGTGGCTTTGGGGGCTAGCATGAGAGACTTAACAAACCAATGAAATGGAAAAATTAGTATTTGAGTGGGTGGATGTTGGTCTAGCAGCTTGGGTCCCCATAGCCCTGTGCCCTCATCATGTCCCAGGATCCCAGCCCACTCTGCACCTGCCACTGCCCCATTGCCACACCCCAAGGCCCCTTACTTTCTGGTTGGTTATTGGTGGCTTGTGGTGAGTCTTTGGTGGAAAGTGGAGATGGGTAGAGGGGCAAAGGCGGAGGTAAGTACGATATTGTTGATCACACTCATCTGGCTCATCACAGTTCCAGGGGAGTGTTTATGATCGCTGCGGCTCTGTTGGGGGCGGACCAGTTTGGAATGCGGGTGCTAGTACACACGAGTGTGGATGTGACATGGGAAAGTGCGGTGGACATGGGGCCGCGTGATGAACGCTCAGTATGAGTGAAAGCTAAGATTGTGGAGTAGCAAAACAAGCTCTCCGGCTGGCAAGGCTTTAACTGGCAAGCAGCCTGAGAGTTTGCCCGTGGGCATGATGGAGCAGTGACTATGTGAACTTGCAAAGTTACCAAAGGCGGGCACAGCGGGGCTGCTCCGCGTGGCGAATGACCTGCATCTATCAAATGGCTCTAGCATTACGAGGGACATCACGGTAGCTAAAGAGCGCACGGTATCAGTCTAAACCGACAGCAGTGTCCGGCTGTGGTGAGAAATCGGGGACATAGGATAACCGAAGATGCATGGGGAATGGCACATGCCAAGAAGACAGACTTGAAGCGCACCAGGAAAGAGGAATTTTGCAAGACTCAGCTGATAATGATCTCTCGCTGTCAGAATACTTTATTTTTAAAAGTACCAGCTCAAGTTCTGGATTGGTAACCCAGACACTGAGCAGAGGGTCACAGCTGCAGCATGCCAGGGAGGGAGCTGCTGCCTCTACTCCCAATCTGCTGTGTTTGTCTTGACTCCTAGTGCAGCCAGGGACCCAGCTGGACAGCACCCCAAACTCCCGTGGAAATCCTGAAGCCACCCTCCCCCTTGTTAGTAAATATGAGTCTGTCCAGGGAAGGACCTCTTGTTAATAAGTATGTGTTTATCCGGATAAGTGTGATGGGGAAGGGATGCTCCCAGAAAACAGAAGACCATCTAAAATGCTATGGCAAGGGGTGCCTGGGTGGCTCAGTAGGTTAAGCCTCTGCCTTCGGCTCAGGTCATGGTCTCAGGCTCCTGGGATTAAGCCCCGCATGGGGCTGTCTGCTCAGCAGGGACCCTGCTTCCCCCTCTCTCTCTGCCAGCCTCTCTATTTGTGGTCTCTGTCTGTCAAATAAATAAACTCTTTAAAAAAGCAAGTAAAATGCTATGAAAAAAAAAAAAAAGAAAAAAGCAAGCTGCGGCCATTGAAAAATATTTATTTTTGCAGAAAAGATGTAATCCAGACAATTTTCTTCTTATTTTGAGAGACTGAATTCTAAGTTTCAAGCGTGTCATTGTCACAGGCAAACAAGGACAGCCAAGACAAGAACCAGCAGCCTCTCTGTACACCCACAAAGCAGCTGTGCCACCAGGACTGTGTCCTGTAATCAGGGCTGCCCTGTGTGGCCATTGGGGACCCCCTCTCTGCTATGAGAGCCACGCAGGCACCCCTTGCCATAGAGTGCCAATCACCGAGTACAAAAAGGTTCTTGGCTTTTCTCTAGACAATGCTCAGTTTCCATCGGTCCTCTGTTCTTCCAAGGTGTATAAAACTGAGCTGCTTTCAAATGGTGGAAGGGGCCTTGGGAGAGGCTTGATAAAAAGAGGATCAATACTCAGATGAAGCTTCAGAGGGGCAGGTCCTGCATGCTATTGTTAGAGGTGCTGCGGAGACACCTTTCTGCAATGCAGGGAATCTTCTTCTCTCTCTTTGTCTTTTTTTGGGGGGGGGTGGGGACAGATGGAGAGGGAGAGAGAGAATTTAAGCAATCTGTACACTCAGCACAGAGCCAGACATGGGACTCGATCTCACAACCCTGCGGTCATGACCTGAGCCAAAATCGAGCCAGATGCTTAACTGACTGAGCCACCCAGGTGGCTGGATGCAGGGGGGAGGAGGAGTGTCTTTGTCTGTGACCTCCTCTTTGGGCCTGATGTCTAAATTGAGGAGTCAGCATTATGTGGTTGAATCTGCTCTGGTTGGGCAAGAGAATCTGGGGCAAGCTCTTGCTCTTTCCTTTTACCTTTTCATTTTAAAGTAAGGAGTGCATTCAAGTGGGGACTGTTGTGAAGAGTTAGTCATCCGTGGCTGTAAGATGCCAACATTGCCAGATGGGGTGCGGGATTGCAAGCAATTTATAAAACCTTTGCGGCCGTTTCTGCGACCACAAGGGATGATCCTGGCTCAATTTAGCATTTTTGAATTTAAGTATTCCTCTCATGCCAATGTAT
Organism: Neogale vison; assembly: GCF_020171115.1. Taxonomy (NCBI): domain Eukaryota; kingdom Metazoa; phylum Chordata; class Mammalia; order Carnivora; family Mustelidae; genus Neogale; species Neogale vison. The sequence continues at coordinate 73,822,843 of NC_058103.1, forward strand.
GGAGCTGTATTCTCTCATCTGAGGTTGTTCATTTGGAAATACAGAAGGGTGAGGCATTATTTCTTGAAATAAAATATTCCCTTTCATTGCATCTGTGTCTCAGTGATCCCTAAAGCAGAAATTCAGTTCAAACATTAAATTCAATAATCAGATATTAAACACTTATTATGTGACACACTCTGGAAACTGAACATGAAACAGACCCAGGATCCCTGCCCTCGAGGAGTTTATAAATTAGGAGGAGTGTAAAGGAAGTATCCAAACAATCCTGGAAGAAGAGAGAGCATGTGAAATGAGTCAAGAGAGGTAAGTGCTAAGGTGGTCTGACTGGGGGAGGTTATATCCTCAGAGGGGAGTTCTGCAACGGAGATATGAATCTGGGAGTCAGGAGCACATACATGGAGTTTAACGCGGTGAGGGTGAATGAGATCATCATGGGTGGAGGGTGGACAGATGGCGAGAGGGACCCAAGCAAGGGCCCTGGGTCCTCTGTGTTCAGAAGCTAGCTGGGGGAGGAGGAACCAGCCAAGGAGAGCAGGAGGGAGAGGCCAGTGATGCAGAAGAAAATCTTCGAGGTGTGGCAATTCAGAAGCTGTGCACAGGAGGCATTGCAAGAGGAAAGGGTGGACACCTGTGTCATCCACTGCAGAGAGGGTCTCTGATCATTGGCTGTGTATGCCTGTGTGTGTTTTAGGTTTGTCTCCTCTTAAACTGGTCAATCCATGAGGGCAGGGCCTGTGTTTATTTTATTTTATTTTTTAAAATATTTTATTTATTTATTTGACAGAGAGCACAAGTAGGCAGAGAGGCAGGCAGAGAGAGAGGGGGAAGCAGACTCCCTGCTGAGCAGAGGAACAGGATGCGGGGCTAGATCCTAGGATCCTGGGATCATGACCTGAGCCAAAGGCAGAGGCTTTAACCCACTGAGCCACCCAGGTGCCCAGCCTGTGCTTATTTCGTTCACATTATGTACTCAGTGTTTGGCAGGGTACTTGGCATGGAGAAGGACTCAAGATGTGTTCGTTGCATAAAGGAAGGAAGACGTCAAAGCCAGTCTGCAATAATTATACTTAGCTCAGTAGGCAAAAGGTAGTATCCGAATGAGTGTTTTCAGATTTCTAACACAGAGTTTGACCTTAGCAGGAAACGAGAGCCTTAATCTGGGGGCCCGCACAGACGAGTTGGCCTTGTGCATATCCCCTTTCAGCATCATTAGGTGTCCTTCAATCTGGCCACACAAATGAAGAAACAAGAATCCATCTGAGTGGTTCGCCCATAATCATTTAGGGCAGTGTTAGTGACTAGAATCTCATGAGCTATTAATGATTATGCTATTTTGGACAGAAATCTGTGATCCCAGTCTTGGGTTAAGTAAGTATCTTTACAGCAGGCATTGTCAGAACATTTAATCTGATAATAAAGAATTGTGAATGGTAAGAGAGAGCAATTAATATAGAGCATTTCCCCAACTTATTTGACCATGGAATCCTTTTTAATTGTTTCACAATTGTTAACGTCTCAAGGGACAGTAATATTCTGAAGAACCATTTTGGCAAATGTTGCCCTAGGGCTTTGTAATAATTCTAAGAGGAAAAAAAACCCATATCACATTTCTTTTTAGTTGACGGGGGAGAGATTCCCTATACTGGATACAAATTATGTGGGTGGAGTCAAAAGGAATGGTAGGTTGATTACTGTTGTGAAACAATTGATTCCCTCTTCCATGTGAGATTACCATTTCCTGATTGTTGCTGGTCTTGCATTAACTTTTGTGGGAAGGGTGTGAATCCCTGCCCTGCTGATATTGGTCTTGGCCATGGAAGGGCTTTGGGTGATGAATGTGAGTGGACATGATGACGATGATGATTGAACAGAAGATTTAAGGAGCATCTGGGGTTTCTGCCAGCAGCTCCCTTGTTCTTTTTCCTCTGCCAGGAGGAAATCCCATACAGTGGATTATCTTTGAGCCTGGATTCTAGAATGGGAAGACACTGGGAGCAGAGTTTAGCAGACACCTCATAGCCACTGACTTGTAGTAAAAGCAGGAGCAAACAGGAAATATTCACAGTTTAAGCTACTGAAATATTGATGCTGTTTGTTACCACAACAGAGTTGACTAATACAAAGAGGAAAATATGCAAGGCGGTTATAAATGTGACAGCTCTTTCTTTCCAGAGTTTCTAGAAGAGAGACAACTCCGGAGGAGAAGCAGAAAAGAGGTCTGTTGATAGCTAATTTTTTTCTACTTTACGGAAGAAAAGTTATACTCTTGTTCTGACTAAAAACAACTCTATGAATTGAAACAACTCAATCAACCAAGATCAAGATTTATAGATGTATATCTGAGAAGAAATCTCGATATTTCAAACTGAATGAAATCAAAGAGCACACAGAAGTGGACGTTCATGGCCAGTCCTGCTAGCATTATTTGCTCCCTGTAGAGCACATTACTTAATTAATAACCTCTCCAGATTTCCTAACATTTGTCATCAGTGGGATAGGAGGCAGCCAGTTGCCCAAAAGCAAATTCTGGGAAATCGCAGGTTTGGGAGGGCTCTTAAATAAGAACAAAAAGTTAAAGGGAGTGATCATTATCCAAGGAAACAACGGTCCTCTTTCCCTCTCCCTTCCTCTTTGCTTACTTCTTATCTTCTCAACCCATACCACCACCCTTGAGCTGTCTGTTTTGTGATGTGTACAGTGGCAGCATTTTGGAAATTTCTAGGCTTTCCTAGGCAGGGAATTTGCTACGTCTGTGGTTAAGGAGCCCCTGTGACATTAGCTTCCTCACAAAGAAGCTGATTGTGCCTAGCCCAAGATCAGTATTTTTCCATCAATTTGTTTATTTACTTACTTAAATTGAGAACATAGTTGATGAAGAGCTGTGTGTATGTGTGTGTGTGTGTGTGTGTGCGTGTAATGGTTAAGAATGCTCATCTTCCTTACTGGATCATCTTAAAAATTCTCCAAGTGTGCATTACCTCAGGGAAGCAAGTGTTTTCTCTGTGATGAGCTCCTGTCACCTCCTCTGAGAAGCCTTCCCCAGCTTCCAGCCATCACTGTCTTCTACGTTTCACAGGTGTTTGCTCCTTCTTCCATTAATAAGTCTCTGTTTGCGTGTCTGTTTCCCCCACTGGAAAGAGCACCTTGAGGACAGGAATTGAGCTTTGGTGGTTTGTGTAACTCAGCATATGGCACAGCACCAGGAATATTATATGTGCTCAGTACATATTTGAGGGATGAGGCTATGCATCCCCATAATTACAGACTTGCATATTTTAATAATATAGCTACTGAAAACATCCACGCAAAATCCAAAACACCAAAAGGGCTCATCATAAGCCCAGTCACAGAGAAAATAACAATCATAGCGGCTCCTCTGATCTCCTCATAGCTGGCCAGTGTCTCTGGGTGGCTTTTGCTTACCTGTTCCAAATCCCCATGTGGTAACTGGCTCAAAAATATGCAGGACCCTTTGACCTCTCAGTTGTCCTGTGTGCCCCAAAATGGGCTCCTTAGGATGTTAGACCACTAGAGAATGGGTAAAATCCTTGGTCTCTGAGAATGCTTGGCCTCTAACTCAGAGTGACTCTGGGGTCTCCAAGACCACTGAAAAGTGAGAATATGCTAAGTGTTGGGACCTTACTGCAACCCAGAGTCAGTGAGGAGCACCAAATTTGGGGAAATCTTAAGATCCTGGAGTCCTTCATTTATTCATACAAATGCATTTATGTAATTTGTCAGGTTCAATGATTAGCAAAGGCAGATATAGTCCCTGATCTCTCAGAGTTTACAAACTAGAAAAATAGACATTAATAAAATTAATGAAATTATTACAAACTGATATATGAAAGCATATTTTCTTTTTCTTTTCTTTTCTTTTAATTCTCTGCCCCACCTCCTCTCCACCCCCACAGGCAGATTTTAAAAACCTCAAACAAACATCTGAACTTGCTGGGAGATATCAAGACATCTCTGAGGAATTGATGTATAAACTTTGATTCAAAGGTGAATAGAAGTTAAACAGGTGATGAAGAGATAGGAGAAGTGTTCCACAAGGAGGGAGTAATATAATGTGCACAAGTGGGAGGGCACCTGTTCATTTCAGCAACTGGAAAAAGGTGTGTTTGACAGGAGCATGGGAAATGAGGGAGGAGGGTAAGAAGTATTTTGGCTGGGGCGCCTGGGTGGCTCAGTGGGTTAAGCCGCTGCCTTCAGCTCAGGTCATGATCTCGGGGTCCTGGGATCAAGTCCCGTGTCGGGCTCTCTGCTCGGCCGGGAGCCTGCTTCCTCCTCCTTCTCTCTCTGCCTGCCTCTCTGCCTACTTGTGATCTGTCTCTGTCAAATAAGTAAATAAAATCTTTTAAAAAAAAAAGAAATATTTTGGCTGTATAGGTGAGAAAAGGGGTCAGACTGTGCAGGGTTGTGGAGGCCACTTTGGGGATTGTGTATGGCCTTTTGCCTGTGAGCAATGGGAAGTCACTGAAGGGTTTTGAAGCAGGGGTATAACATATTTGTATGTTGAAAAAAATCACTTTGGTTGCTGTGGGGAGGACATACTTGAAGGTCCCAGAGGCCAGCTAACTCATTCGAAAGACTAATGAAATATTTCAAGGGAGAAAATGGAAGTTTGGACCAAGGGTGTTGGCAGTGGAAGATGGAGAGGGGAGGCTGGTTTGGAGATGGTGATGTTATTCACTGAGATGGACAACCTCAGGAAAGGACCATATTTGGATGGAAGATTTTGATGTTAAGTCTTGGAGTTAAGTTGAAGTGACTTTGAGACATTTAGGTGGACACACTGAACAGTCATTGAACACATAGGTATTCATGCTTTCACTCATATTTATTGATTCCCTACCACATGAGAGTCAGTATTGCTTGGAATCTCCTCTTGAGGACCTAAAGCTTATGAGACAGCCATGAGGAATTGTTAAAACTATTGGGTATAGAGAAACGAGGGCTTGGGAGGTTAGATATGATACCTGTCTTTAAATATTTAAAAATATAAAGGTAGGGACTTAGTCAGTGTTGTTTCAGAAGGCACAAAAAATGCCAACATAGAAAGTTACAAGGAAACATCTCTGTGATTTATTTATTTTATAATTGGAAGTTTGGACCACTTTATGTCCTTTATCTATTTCTCCCATTCCCCTAGTCACCCCCCCTTCTCTGATGGTGAGCACATTTACTATGCTGAGCACTGAAAAATGTATAGAATTGTGAAATCAGTATGTTCTATACCAGAGACTAACATAATGTTTTATGTTAATTATACTTCAAAAAAAAAGTCATAGGAAAGCAGACCTCAATTTCTTATGAGATGATTTTTTAAAATAAGAACTGTCATTGAAAATATTTTAATTGAGTTTGGATGATCATTTATTCAATTATTATTTAATGAACATAAAAATTGAATAGCAGGATTCCTACTTGGCCTTTAAGATCCCTTCTGGCTTTCACATTCAATGGCTCTAATTTTCTGTTTAAAGCCCTAATTGTTCAGAATGAAGGTCACAACTTGGATTTCCTTGAGCCCATTTCCTTACTTGGACCCTATCTGTATGTTCCCTGGGCACTTTCAGGGTGCTGTAAACAGTAACTTCTTCAAGCTGGTGACCCCTTCAGAAAAATACAATGTGTGGTAGGAATCACCTTCCCTTCCTCTGCTGGCTGTGGCCTCCTCTAACGCAGAGGAAGAGGTATACCCCGATTCCCTTCTTTTCTCTTGCCAGTCACTCCATACCATGGTTCCCTGGTGCTGGGTGACCTGTTCATACATGTAGCTAGTTGATGGCATTGTTTCTAGACACAGGCTATCACCTTCTGCTGCCTTTGAGCAATCATATCTTCCACTGTTAGTCACAGGGCATGCCTAAGGACTCCTTTGCTAGGAAGCCTGGTGGAATTACCATGCCTATTACCACCCCCCTGACAGTTGAACTTAAAGACCTTTTACAACCTAGACAGACACTCTCTGGGATTTCTCTTCACTTCTCCAAACTCTTTCAAGTGAGCACTTTTTATGATGAATAAGAATCACAGAAAGCAGGATAACAGGGACAACAATAATACGATGTCAGTCAGCAATCAGTTGGCTTTACCAGTGCAGTGGGAAGAACATGGACAATATAAAAATATCACCTGAACTTCCCATCATTCATTTGGCATTGGAATTTCTGCAGAAACACTTGGTCCGTGTTTATATTATGCTAGGGCCTTTGGTGGCCCTATCCCCACCTCAGTCTGGAGCCCCAGGTAATATATAAAAGATTTTCTCAATTACGTGCTAGTACTCTCAGGGTGTTCTCCAGGTCTCTAATCTTAATTTATGTCTGGTTTCCTTTTTCATTGTTTTGTGCTCAGACTCTTTCAGATCTTTGTTGGGCAGTCTGCTTTTTTTCTCCCAAGATGTCCTTCTTCCTTTGCTCTAGGCTGTTTTTCATGCTCACCCCATGCCTGTCTCAGGTTCTGAGATGCCCCATCCCAACGTGAATCAGAACTTCATGTTCTCATCTATCCTGAAGGAGGAATGGACAATTAGAGACACATGCACTCACTCTTGTCCCTTTTCTTCCCAATCAGACTTAATTAGACCCTAATGATTCATGTTCTTTTTTTCTGGTTTGATCTTGAGTTGAAGGTCTGTGGCACAAGGTTCTGGGTTACAGTGGATAATCTATGACGGTCATGTGGTGTGGTAAAAAGTACATTGGCTCTATAAATATTAATTCATTTCCTAATCTGCTTGTGGATGAATGAGAAATGATCATACGTGGAATTTATGTAATGCCTTCTTCCAAGGAGCGTACAAGGACATGATAGCACCTCAATGACTCAATAAGAATATTTATTATATTGGTAACATGAATAATCTGTAACCTGATTTGGGGATGACTGATTGCTTGTCGTGAGTCCCACACCTGGCTGCATATCAGCATCCCTTTAGGAGCTTCTTACAAATATGGAATTTTTTGGGTGGGATTTGGGAAAAACACATTTATATTTCTCCACCTCTATGAAATTTTCAATAGTGATGGCTTTGCTAGACTGGTGCTTCTCAAACTTTAATATGCATATAACTCACCCAGAGAATCTTGTTAAAATACAGATTCCGATTCACTAGATCCAGAGTGATGCATAAGATTCTGCATTGTGACGCAATTCCAAGCGACGCTGGTGCTGTCTATCCGGAGACCACACTTGAAATAGCAAGATCTTAGACTGGAGAGGGGAGGTGGAGAGGACTGGGGAGGGAGGTTGAATTACCTGGGAAACCAGAGGTCCATGCCTGCACCAATTTAATCAGAATCTCTGGGGATGTGTTCCAGACATTGGTATTTTTAAAGCATTTCCTCAGGCATTTAAAATATGCAATTGGAATTGAGAGCTATTGTTCAAGTGATGCCCCGACCACATCTAATATCCATTTCTTTGTAGTGAGAGCAGGAGAACCTGGGCACATCTTCCTTGTATCAAACTGAGAGTTTTGCTGCTTAAAGGAGAATTTCTCAAAGCATGTCCTTGAACCCACTTGCATCAGAATCACCTGGGCACTTGTCATAAATACATGTTCCCAGGCCTTCCCCCAGCTAACCTGAATAAGAATTTTTGAACTGGGGCTTAAAAGTATAATTAGAAACAATCTCTCCAGGTGCTTCCCATGCACCATGAAGTTTGAGAAATACTGGCTTATGAGATCCGATCCAATCTCTTTAGCCTTATAGGTCAAGGGTCTCTAAACAAGTTGGTCTCAACCAGATTTTTTGAGCCCTCCCTTTCCCTGTTCTACTGTGTTAATCTCCTGTGGTAGGCAGGTTCTAAGACAGCCCCAGTGATCTCTCCTCCCTGGTATTCATGTTCTCGTGCAGTCACCCTCTCCCTTTGAATGTGAACTGTACTTATGAGTTCACTTTTACTGAATAGAACATGGCAGAAATAACGAGATGTCACTTCCAAGATTAGGTTGCAAAAAGGGTGTGCCTTCCATCTTGGAAGTCTTCTTTCCAAGTTCGTGCTCTAGGGAGGCAAGCGGCTATGTTATAAGGAGCCCTACGGAGATGCTCATGCAAGGGTCACCAACTCCACTTGAGTGAGTTTGGAAATGGATCTTTCTCAGTCAGTGCTTGAGATGACTGCCACCCCCAACCAACCTCTTGATTACACCTCATGAGAGACCCTAAGCTAAAGAACACAGCTAAGCTAAGTCCAACTAATCTACTAAGCTACACCTGGATTCTTGACTTAAAGAAACTGTGAGATAACGAATGTTCGAGCCTCTAAATTTTGTGGTAATACTAGAGCAATAAATAACTTGTACAGCCACTTTGAAATAACCCTCATCTTCCTTCCCATTTACCCAAACCCTACCTTTTTCAAGCCTTAGCTGTTCTAAGAAATTTTTCTCACAGTGATTGTCTTTTTATAAGTTCCTAGAGCACTACATATGAAGTCCATAGCACTCATTGTTAGGTAGTATGTGCTTTCTTGTATTTTTGTATTTGTTTATAATCTTTAATTGTAATTCTAATTCTGTCTCCAAAATAAATGTAGACATGCTGATGAGAACAGAACTTAGGCTAGAACGTGACTTACAACTATTTCTATTCCCACGACCTATCCCAATATCTTAAGCACAATAATTGCCCTATAAATGAATGTGTGATGAATATGATACTGCATTGGAAGGAATATTGAATAGAAGGTATCAGGAGAGCTGTTGTTCTCACGAATCAATGTCTACTTTGCATCCTAATGCCTGAGTTGTAACTTAATGTGGAGAGAGGATTCCAGACCAGACACTTGAGCAGAAAAGCAAAGAGTTGGTTACTAGAGCCAACAAGGCGAAAGCACTCCCTTGATGATTATTTAATGTTTGTATCTGTAAGCCCTCCTGCCTGTCAGTCTGCTCAGTGGGTTCCTCCATGCCTTGGCTCCCTGTATACTCAGATACTTTTGACGCTTTTTGGCTCACCCATTTCAACGTGGGACTTGGGATCTTTATTATTATTATTATTATTATTATTATTTTATTCAGTTGATTCATGACCAACTCAGAAATCCCACATTGCCATAAGTATTTATCTCCAAGATCTCTCTTAGCAGCAGACATGAAGGCAATGGTGTTACCCCACCCTGGCCATCCCCGTGGGCCCCCAGGATTCCTCTGTAGCTAAGGATGATCTAAAACATTCTATACCTAAAATAGTTATGGGGCATTTCAGAAAATGACTCTATTCATCCTTCTTCACAGAGTTAAGAGTTAAAGCTATCTCTAATAGTTTTGGAAATTTTGATTAGGGTGGTAATAGAAAACCATCCTTGCTTTATCTAGTTTATGCACACGAGTGCTTTCACAATAAAGACTCTGGAGTGAACTACAGCACTCATGATAGAAATTCTGTTCATCGCAGCCTGCATCCACAATAAGAAAACCTCCTCAGTGTGGAAGGTTGTTCATTTCAACCTTTTCTCAGAAGTCCCTGAGAGGCAGACGGAAGGGCCCCTTGATCTCTTTGCATAAACCCTAATGAACGTTCTGCCCTCTCGACTGATAAAGAAGCCCGCTTTCAACCAACCACAAAGATAACGTCCTTTCCCCAACTTAGTTCTTATATCTCTTATCAGATATTGCTGTTGAGGCTGTCAGGTGGTCTCAGCTCGGATATGGTACACATTTTAACCACAGGTGGTCTCTAATCGGACCTGCCACTTTGGTTTGACCCAGAGTTTCTGAGGCGACCAGAAGCAGGACTGGAGCACTGTGGATATCGCACGCGCAGTAGTATGTCCCAGCATCTTCTGCTGCTGTTCTTTGAATGTCGAGTTGACTCTTTGAAGGGTTGGTATTTCCTTTAAAATTACTTCTTAAATCGTCATTAGTATTATTGCTTGGTCTGTATACTAAAGTCAGGGAGTTATCTTCATTCTTCTTATACCAGCTCACCTGATAGTTCTTCAGGTCCCCTCCCGTTACGCTGCAGCGCAAGGTGGCAGGCTCCCCGACTTGAACAGTCAGGGTTTTGGCGTCTGGTTCCAAAACAATATCCAATGAGACCTCTGAAAGCAAAAGCCCAGGTCGAGAGGCTGTGGGGAACTCCCTTCATCACGTGGGGATGGGTGTCATAGCTGCCCCCCCAAACTCCCGATGGACCCCTCCCTCTGCTGCAAATCATTCCTGAAGCACATTTCCCCAAGAGTAAGGGGACCAGCAGCTCATCTTTACCGGCACAGAAGATGGCGAGGTGGAGGAGGGAATAGGTCCACAGCATGGCTTCTGGGAAGCAGCTGCGCAGTCTGCAGGTGCTCCCTGGCTGGCCCCGATCAGCCGCTGTCTGCCCCTGAGAGGTTCTGTCTGTTATCAAGGGGGGTGGGTGTTAGTCACTTCCTTAGAGAGAGGGGTGACAGGCCTGCAAGGTCATGGGTTGGACTTTTAAATCCCACAAACCCCATCTAATTAACTATGACAGGTCAGATTCTATTTGGGAGAAGAGGAGCTGAAAAAGACGTGGTTTCTGTCTTCAAAAACACTCAGTTTTGAGGGAGCAGGCCCCCCCCCCCGCCCCCGTCCTGGGACATGAAGAAGACTCTCTGCTGACTGGAGGGGGAGCTGTGAGAGTTGAGAACGCCTCTGGATGGCATTCCCCGGGAACAGCCCTGCATCATCAATGTGCAAGGGCTTGTGGGGAGCCGAACAGCCTGCGAGGCCTGGTAATTCTGTCCCCTTGTAGTTCCCGTTATGGGTCCCTTTACCTTTGGCCTCCTCCACCTTCTTCAGTCTTGGTGTTCCTCACCTGCTGCAAGCTATTCCAAGAGGTCTCCCTGCTTCCAGACTCTCTCCGCTTTCACCCCTGCTCCAAGCAGCCGTCATACCAATTTTTCTCCAGACCAGAGGACATCGGGTCATGCCTCTGCTGACTACTCTTTTAGTAGTGTCCCTGGCCTTTAGGGGACTATGAAAGTCCATCTCATGGCTCTAATGATCTCATGATCTGCTTTTTTGAAACTGGTCAAAAGGCCAGTTTCACTTTTGACCACTTGCACTCAGTACTCTAGCTGCACAAAATGCTGGTTCAAAGATGTATTACAGTCTTTATATTCTCAGTTTTTGCACTAGCTGCTCCTTTTTCCTGGAAAAACCAGACCTTTCTTCTTCCTTCCCCACCCCAACTTGAGGGAAGTGTCCCCTGGGTTCCCTGGCCTTGTTGGGTCGTGGCACTTACCACCTCTATTATAAATATCTGGTAATTTGTTTGTTTTCTGCGCTGGACTTTAAGATACTTTAGAACAGTGGCTGTGTCTTATTTATGTTCTCATTCTCAGTGCCCAGCATGGGACTTGTCAACATTAGGAGATTTGCAGAGATTTGCTAGTCTAAGCGGGATTTCTGTATGGAGTTTCCGGACTCTCAAGGAACATTCTGGATTGCTCATCTAGTGAAGGATGGGATTAGGAAAAGATTTGCCAAAACCTGGGGGAAGGAGGTCTTCTATCCATTGTTGTAAGTGTAGGGAGAGGCGGGCCCTCTGCAGCAGCAGGATAGCTCCCACTTGGCTGGACCCTGCTTGTCATTGCAGTGGCCAACATTCTGATATTACCCACGAGTGGCTAGGTGGTATCACTACCCATGTCATCTACAGGCAAAAGGAGCATTGGCTTTGCAGGGCTAATGGCTCTGATTTTTGAATCTTCCTTTGACACTTACCAGTAGCTGAGTAAGTTTGATTTCCTCAAGTCTTGATTTCCTCATCGGCAAATAGGGTCATTGCAGTTACCTTCCCGAAGTGTGAAGTTGAAATGAGAGAAAACGTGTGAAACACTTATCCGGTGCCTGGCACACACTGGTAAGCCCAGGGCAGATGTTGGTTCTTTTTTTTTTTTTTTAAGATTTTATTTATTTATTTGACAGACTGAGATCACAAGTAGGCAGAGAGGCAGGCAGAGAGAAAGGAAAGCAGGCTCCCTGCTGAGCAGAGAGCCCGATGCAGGGCCTGATCCCAGGACCTTGGGATCATGACCTGAGCCGAAGGCAGAGGCTTTAACCCACTGAGCCACCCAGGTGCCCCCAGATGTTGGTTCTTTGCCACATCCCTTCTAATTTGCCATGATTGGGGTAGTGGCCTTAGTCATAGCTCTGTACCTGAGACATAGTCACCAAGGGAGACACAGCTTGTAATTTCAAGTGTGGCTCAAAACATTCTGCTGAAGAAAGGAGCTATGTTAGGACTCTGGGCAGTGCAGGTGGAGGAGGGTAACGGAGCTGGGTCACTCGCTTCTATGCCCTTAGGCAAAGGAGTCTGGGCCGCTAAAGATAGAGGCCAGTAAGAGTCAGAATCCTAGTCCTGGTGGTTTTTGTTGTTGTTGTTGTTTTGTTTTGTGTTTTTTGTGGGTTTTTTGTTTGTTTGTTTTTTCTTGTCTATCTGAAATAAAGAATGAATAGGAAGACTTGAAGAAGCAAAAAGACCCCACGGTCAGATGAAATCAACCCACACTGACTCCTACATTCCCGTGCCCAGTGTCATTCTCTCTGATGGTCTCTGCCACTCTTGGTCCTTCATATCAAGCATCTATCCATAGGATCACTGAAATCTTAGTGGGATAGAGTGCCAGAACTTCTGATTTTCTCTCTAATTGGACATTTCAGGAGCTCCTTAGCCTTTCATTTGAGAACATGTCCATTCTTTCCCCATTCCCTTTGAGTTTTTCGGGAGAAAAAAAGAGAAATTGTAGTGAAAGAAAGCTCTTTTCTTGTGTTTTATAATCCTCACTAGCCTGCAAGCTCTCCCATAAAACTTTAGGAATATCAAAATCAGACCCTGATGTGTGGCCACAATTGCTCTCTGTCCAGGCACAGCAGTTATGGGCTGTCCGCCCCGTTTCCACTTGCTATCTTTGCTCTTGGGTTCCTCTGCTCTGGCACCAGCTGGTCGGGCAAGCAACCAAGAACAGGGATGGAGGTGACTGAGGAGAGAAAACACCATTCCCATTGCCCTTGGCCAGGACCTCAGCAGTCCGGTGTCCTAGGTTGGCCTTCAGTAAGTAAGCCGTTCTCGGTCTGGCCGATTCGGACTCGGAACGCTTAGGTGGCTGGGATTGCTTTGTTTCTCAGATGTGTTTCAGCTGAAATGTCTGAGCCCCACTGGTTGTTTTAAAGCAAACACAAGATATTTTTGGAAATTAGTGAGGAATTTCAATGGGTGTCAAGGAAAATCACAGTGTCATTTGTCTCTACAAAGATTTTGGCTGCCACCGTTCCATCTGCGGCTCGCTTCCCCAGCTGCACAGTGCTGAATGAAGCAGCTGTCACGCAGAGCCGCGCGGGGGCCAGCTGGGACTTTTCTGAGTTGTAATTCTGCTTCTGTTACTGACTTGGGACCTCGAGATGTAAATAAATAAACTTTTCCATATTTAGTCTCAGCTCAGTTCCTTGAAAATGTTTTCCTGGCTCCCATCTCTCATCGCATCCCGAAATCTCAAGATCCTCATTCCAATCCGTGCTTGCTGATCCTGGAACACGCCCGTCATCACTCTGTAACTAAGTACCTCTCTTGCTCCCATGTGTGTCTCCTCTGGTTCCTCGGCTGGGCTGGAAGCCCTACTATAGCGTGAACTCCAGAATGGCAGAAAGTTGCGGCATGTGACTCAGTCACCTTGGCCTCTGGCGGGGTGTCTGGCACACGGTAGATACTTGATACATACTTTTGAATAAAAAAAAAGAACCATGCCAATTCTATACTGTGAGGCTTATCCATGCTTGACAAGCACTTGTTAACCTTCCTGCTCACCTTTTCTTCTCTGACTGTCCTTCGAGGATCACAGGGAGAGACTGGACATCTTCCAGTTAGGATGAGGTGGTTGGGACTCATCACTACCCAGAAGCCGGCCCTTGGGAAAGACTCTGCAGTCCACACATTGTTCTTTAATGACTGTTTTTCTTCCAGACTTTCTCTCTCCTTTGGTAGTAGCGGGTTTTGTCAAGGAAGAAAGATAATTCCTCTCACAGAGACTCTTAGCATGGCAGAATGAGAGGCCTGGAATTATGGAATAGTTTTTCCACTGGCAGAGAGCTCTGCAGGGCTACTAGAGTTGTAAGTGTCCTTTAGAAAACCTGGGTTCTCTGATTCAACATTCAGCAATTTTGCAGATGTGTCATCAATAACCCTGAGGTGCCCTGAAGAAGAGCAAGCCCAGGAGGAAAGTGACTTTGCTTCCTCCCCAGACATTCTCTGGCTCTGTGCCCATCCTGGCAGGGTGAAGACTTTGAAATCTGATTCCCAAAGCCAAATTGTGCAAAGGGTTTTTCTTCAGTTCTTTATCCCAAGAAAGCCCTCCTGTTTTGTGTGATTCTGTGCCCTTAAATGCTGCTCTTGGGGGTCCCCAGTGCTGAGGAGCCCATATGTTGGCTGCAAATGAGAAAGCCAGCAAGACAGCAGGGGATTAGGGTTTCCACTGATGAATAAATACAGCATTTGAAGCAGTGGGAGATGTTCATCTTCAGAAGAGAAGATTGGGAAGACAGTCCCATTTACTCCCGGTTCTGAGCTCAGCAGGTCTCACCAAGGAGGTTCCCCGGATGGTTCCTTGAATAAGCTGAGGTCGATATGGATGTGTAGAGCCTATGCACTTTCAGAACCTTGGGATAATTTTTATTTGATAGTTTTTTAGGGTGTCCTAAGGTCAGGTGTGCTTTGACTTAATTTGCAATGTTCTCGGAGGTGGGAAATTTTTCAGGTCATGTAATATGCTTGTGATGTTGATGGAACCAATTCTTTATTTATAATTATGCTCATAAACTGCTTTAATTTTACTTTGGGCTCTACATTTGTAAATTATTCCACTATCCATTTAATAAGTGGGGGCCATGCTTATATTTTAATATCTCATAAAGTCTCTATTTGCTTGTTTTATGAGGGTCAAGCAGAAATTACTTTCCTCTGGTTTTTATTTTTTTTTTCTATGTAAGAAGCCTTTAATAATTTATCAGCATCTAGTGAAAAAGGTCCTGAGGATCTTTTGAATTGTATTTCTCTCAATTTTCATTGATATTTCATTCCTACTTGCCCAAGAGATGGACTTTTTTTTTTTAATCAACAAGCTCCTCAAGGCCTGACCCAGCGCAGTGGTAAGGACATGGCTGTGTTGGAAGAATTATCGTCACAATATCATCACCACCACCAATGAAGGTAGCTGGTGCTGACTGAGTGCTTTTTGTGTGCCAAACATAGCTCTAAGAGCACGATGTGTAATGGTTCACTGAATTCTTGCAACAATTCTCTACAGTAATTATGATTACTATCATTATAAAGTAAGTTTTTTTTTTTTATTAAGTAATCTCTGTGCCCAACATGGAGCTCGAACTCACGACCCCAAGATCAAGAGTTGCATGCTCTACCAACTGAGCCAGCCAGGCACGCCTATTACCATTATTTCATAGATGAAGATAGCAAGGCATAAAATAGCTTGCCTAAGATCCTATACTTAGCAAGTCAGTAAATGGAAGATCTGGGATTCAAAACGTAAGAAGTCTGAATTTCAAGTCTGAATTTGAGCTCAGTCATTGGTATTATATTGCCTACTCTACATCTATCTAACTATCTATCTATCATTTATCTAATCTCCCGGGCACATACATATGTATATTTAATAAATTTTTTTCAGCTTTTTAGAAATGATGGTAGGTTTTCAAGGGTCTGTGATTAAGATGTTGATTGTTGGCTTTGAATTTGTGTGTGCGTCGAATTCATTTGTCTCTCTGGGTATTGGGGACTATGCTTTTATTTGTCAGGTCAAAGATTCAAGTAGTTCCACAGTATTTAATTTTCATTGCTCATGGTTTAGCAAGATAAAAGTGAGGAGGTGCTACTCGCTGAAGATATTTTATTATTTGAGAAGTGCTTGTTTTCTATCTTTGTATCTCTGTAGCACTTAACATATTCATTTGTAAACCATAAGGGCCCCTTAGTTTTGAATTAATGAATGAATTGAAGAATGAATGGGGGAAGTTCAAGATGACACTGAACACCTTCTGTCTTGTTGGATGACCCTCTGGATTTTTAGCATTGAACTTGCTTGAAGCTTATAGTTTTTGTTCAGGGTGATGCACAGTCTGTATCATGGTGTCGGAGAGCACAGTAGTAAATGGCTCTGTCTCTTGGCTGCACATGTTTAATGGTTAAGGTACTGGAGGACAGCTCTCTGTTCACAGACAACTGGTAATGCTCCAATTCCATGGTGCCTTGAGATGTATGGTTGATATAGGTGAGCGTTTGGTTGGCTCTTTGCAGATACGAGTACACATAGTCATAATTCCCATCAAGAATATCATATTGGCATTGAAATGTCACATCTGTCCCAATCATGGCAGCTAGGTTGGAAGACTGTATAATTTCAGTCCTGCAGGAGCCATCTGGCAAAGGAAAAAGGATAGGAAATGAGGACTGAGAAGTTGGGGGAAATCGCACACACGTACCTGGGAGCCACTTACAGAGGAAGGGCAGCACAAGGCAGAGAAGCCAGAACATGGTGCGTCTGCGGTCCTTCTCTGTGCTGTTTACCACGAAGCCTACTTTGCATGCACAAGGCACTCGGGCCACCTTATCTGCAAGAGCCATGTGGCTGCTTCATTGCGGCAGCAATAAAGGAAAGAGGTCCTTGGGGGTGGTTGGTGCTTGCGCTATCGAAAGACACACTCAGATTCGTTCAAAGGCAGCAATCTAACAGGCCCTGGTAGAGGAGGCGCTGGTGTCCCTCCGCTGCTCTGCGCCTGTGTCTCCAGCATATGGTGCCGTTCTCTTATCAGCCCCAGGAGGCTGATTCTTTGAAAGGAAACAACCAGGGAGATAGTCTTTTGTTGAAAGACATTTTGGGGGGGTAACTATCACTGGGGTCCTTATTCCTGAGTTTCAGGGATCTGACGTGCACATAAGAATGAAGGAAGGTAGAGACAGTCCCTTTTTTGAATGTCCTGTGTCTTTTGTAGCTTACCTGGCAGCTTCTGCTTCTGGGACCCACGCCTCAGAAGCCAGACAGAGAGGAAGTAATCTGTTCATTTTTCATTAATCGATTAATCAAGCAAATGTTCATTTATTAGATAGTCATTGAGTGCCAATGGTATAAAAGCTTTCTGCTGAGCGCTGAGGCCACAATGGAGGCAGAAACCAGCCCAAGTTTCTGCCTCTGTGGAGTTAAAAGTCTGATGATGATGATGATGATGATGTTTAACTTCAGGTGGGAAAAGGAGATACAGCCCATCATATGATGTATATGAAGCTGGCCAGGGATGGGGCAAGGGGCTTCTGGGGTCTGCCCAAGTGCAGGCAGGGCTTTCTCCCAGTCAACACAGCTGGTTGTGAGCTCACTGTGGAGGAGCGCAGACTGCAGTTTTCCCGGGCGACCCACACCCCACCCAAGAGTCAGAGGGTTCCTTTTCCATTGACCTTCCCTTATTGCCATTTTCCTATCGAGAGATCATTCCATTTGTTGACGCTCCCAAGTCTTGGAGTTCCTGACTTAGCACTGTTATCGTTCTATTCTTGGAGCAGAATCAGCTTGGCTGCGATTGTTCAAGCTGTGAGGATAACTGCATCTCTTGTGTGATGGCTTCCTTTGCATCGTGTACACAATGACTGCAGAGCCAGGAAATTTTAACTTGGGATAAATAATAAGCTCTCTTTAGGGCTGATCTTATTTTGAGAGTCAGGGCTGATGGAGGTCAAGAATTCTTTTTTCTTTTATCGCCTTTATCCAACCAAGCTTTTCCTCCCACCTCTGCTCCCATCTTACTTACCTCATCTTTTTACTTGTCTCTTTCCCAAGACATCTCATCCTTCTGCAAGATATTCTCATGAGCAACTTTAAAGGCGTAACAGGACAATGGACAAAGAAACAAGGAGACACTCATCCCAGAATGCCTGGACTCGGGGTGGCAAAGAGGAGAGTTGGAGACGGCTGAGGACACACACACACACACACACACACAGGCATCTGGAGGTGGGGGCTGCTGGCATGGCAGTGGGTGTGCCTGTCAAGCAGGTGGTGTGAGTGGGTGGCCGGGGGTCCTCCAGAGGCACAACCATAGCAGCATGAATGATGTTTGGGAGCTGGTTGGGAAGATACATGTGTGCTCATGGTGACTGCAGACAGTCTTACCAAAGATTCCTAGAGAGAAGGCTGTCCCTGGTGGTGGGGGAAACGTGACACCCAAAGCCATTTTCCTAACTTTTCAGGAGGAATGATACCTTAAGCCTTCATGTACTAAAAAGCAAAGAACTAATTTCTGATGGAAAGGCCATGGAACATGGGAACGAAAGAATATTCCAGCACACAACCAGGATACCAGGAAGAGGTAGTCTCTCCCTTCTGTTTCAGCCCTCTACATCATTAGTTCACATTTGAAGTGTCTCTTGAATCTCTTTCCTCTTTACAGGTCCTTATTTCTGATCCCTCTCATCGTCTACCTCACTTTTTACATTAACCTGATATCTGATCTCACTGCCACAGCAGTGTGAAAAATAAAACCCATCCATTATGAACCGGGACTGCATGGCCCTGGAATTGTAAGAAGGGCCTGTGGTTGCAAGGAAACCATCTCAGACACTTCTCCCCTAGGACAAGGTGTCAGAAGGTTGAGAATTCGGGAAAGATTATGAATTTTTCAAAATCACAAGCCTGCCATTAGTGTCAAATCTGGACATCAGTCCTAGTATCAAGGCCTTGAGCATCATCCACCTACCAGAGACCTAAATTTGGCAATGAGAGCCTGACATAGGTCTGTATTTGAATGCAGGAGCTAACCCTGGGGACCATCCTTCTCTTATGTATTGACTGTCAGTCTCCTCTCTTCCAGAAATTTCCTTACATTGTTTCTTCCGGGTACAGAACTGAGACACTACCCTGGAGACCTGTCCCTTAATCACAGTGAAGGCATCTTGACAAAGTACATAGGCGAGGATACGCTTAACATACGGTCAACTCAACTCCCATGGACAGTGAGAGAAAAATGCTGTGTTGGAATGAATTGCTTTTTCCAGTTTCTGTTTGCTTTCAGGAAAGGTATCCTTTGATTTACAGCATTTTTATGAGAAGGATGGGACCAGCCATGTCCTCTGAGCACCTGTGAACTGGATAGTGAAATTTTGATTAGAAATTTTCACAAATGGGACAACTTACGATGGGAGGGCTTTTCTTTTTATTTTCCCTCGTTTGGCTGGAGAACTGTTCTTTGAGAGCCCTTGGGGATGTTGGGGTTCCACTGGGAGAGTAGACACCCTAGGTGAAGTTTAGAGCACTCTTCTTTTGTGGGGAAAACTAGAATGCGGTTGAGAATGAATCTACTCACATTTGAAACAAATATCCTCTCATTGTAGCAGAGATGATGAAGTTATCACAGAACTAAATGCAGAGGTTAGACACTAAGATGGTAAGTGTTCGATTAAAAATTAATTGGTGTCTTTCTAATTAGAATTAGGGGAAGATTTCACCACCACCTCCCCAGTACAAATTTAATCAGGGCCATTGGTACCCCATATTCTAGGATCTCATAACACCGTGTTTGTCCTGTAGGGCCATGAAGGCCAGACTCCACCTGAGAGAGTAGAGCGTGTTGGGGGAACTTCCCAGCAGGAAATTACTTTTGCCACTGTCCCTCAACTCAGGGTAGGAAAGGAGTTAGTTTCGGACTCTGAACTTGGAGACGTGGGGACATTTGCAGATTTTATTGGGGCACAGACTGGTCCCTGCCATGTGAAATCCCATGCGGAGACAGGGAGGGTCTCATGTTTGGTTTTGGGGTCTCAAAATGTGCACTTCTTTCTCTTCTCACGCATGTAGCCATGCTGTAAATGATCACGGAGCAGGCCATGTCCACACAGACATGGGATCTATTGGGGGCCAGAAGGAGGGGAGAGGAGGCTGGACATGAGCCTCAGGAGATGATCCCAGGTGGCCTGAGGCGGCGCTCTGGTTGAGGGGAATTGTCGAGCCCAATGGGGCCCCAGTGTGGCACAAAATCACCACAAATCCCCCCACGGAGAGAATGGCCCCTCCATATTCTCACATTAGAGACTGCAGTTTCTGTGGGCTGGATATTAAGAAAACAATGTCTGTATTATTTTTTTCATCTACAGCCTGGTGAGGGCTGAGGACACCCGGGTGACATAATGAAGGACTTCCTAAAAGTAAGAGATTGAAATTCTTGAGGTAGTATTTGAAATAACATCTGTACCACGACAACCCTGCTGTAATTAATAACCTGGCTATCCTTAGCTGTCTCCAGGACCAAGAATGCTCAGCGGCTAATTGATGGCTTCAGCTTGAGATGTCATAAGAGCTGGAAAACAGCGGCAAATGTGAAAATGGCCCATTTCAATTGCGCACATGTACACATGCGTGCACGCATCCACTCTTTCAGCAAACCCTTATTGCCAAGCACCGTGTGTGCTGCCAAGAGCTTACACCTGAGTGGGTAGAGCAAGGTAAGGTTCTGCAACTCCTGTTCTAAAACACAGATTGTTCCTGGTTAATGACATGATGAGGTAAGTTTTCCTTTCAACCTCTTTCCCAGGGGATCGGGCCCCCTTGGGAGCCAAATCCACTTTCCATTGAACTGCCTTTTGTTCCTGGGACGCCAGGTGCGGGCAGCTGTTGTAATAGGCCTGGCTGTGTTACTGCTCTCTGGGTGCTCCAGTGGTCCTCGGTTTTGGCTTCCAACCAAAGTCTGCATCCGGCTCTGCCCCGGCCTGATGGGGACAAAGATGGGGGCAGGCTCTTGAAGAGGTTTGGCTGGTCCAGCACTGCCCTCCAGTGGTCAAATATGGGCATTTGAGGAATGACGGATTCCTAGAGTGAGAAGGGTGTTTGTGGATTAATGAGGGTGTCTCAGGACTGGCTCCCCCACCCCCACCCCCCGCCCCCGATGAGGCTGGCTAAGTAGGAACCAGAAGGCATAGCTGAGAAACTAAAGTGAGGACTAAGATTCAGCAATGACTGGGTCCCTGAATGGTATGCATAGAGAGAACCAGAAACAGAAGATCGCGTGGGTTTCTCAATTTGAGTTTTGTCAGAAGTAATTACTGGCTGACAAGACGATGGGATGGCCTCGGGGTTTAGTAAGTGTGGCGGTGGTGATGGTGGGGGTGGTGGCCTTGAGCTGTCCCCCTTGTGCTCTCAATCCACCCTTGTCAAGGTTCTAGGAAGACTTTGATCTCGAATGAATTTCTTGAGATTGATGGGCCATGCAGGAAGGAGCATGAATCATCTAAAAGGAAATCAGATGCAAATTTGTGTGTGATGAACTTGTGAGAAATTCAGTTTGCGAAGGGGTCTAGTCTGTAGACCTGGACAGCTAAGGATAGCCAGGTTATTAATTACAGCAGGGTTGTCATGGTACAGATGTTATTTCAAATACTACCTCAAGAATTTCAATCTCTTACTCTTAGGAGTCCGTAGACCTGGACTCTGCTCTCAGCGCCCTTCTTGAGACTCAAGTGATCTTGCTCCGTCCTCCCATGTCAGTCATATAGGTGGTACAGGAACTCGACTTTGGAGGGAAGTTTCTGGTTCTGAGCATCAGGAAGTCCTCCCCTCAACGCCATGTTGGGTCGATATTCCTGGAAGATGT
Organism: Neogale vison; assembly: GCF_020171115.1. Classification (NCBI taxonomy): domain Eukaryota; kingdom Metazoa; phylum Chordata; class Mammalia; order Carnivora; family Mustelidae; genus Neogale; species Neogale vison. The sequence continues at coordinate 73,844,459 of NC_058103.1, forward strand.
CCAGCACAGCTAGACACCGTGCTGTCTCCCAGATCATGGATCTGTGAGTCAAGGCTGAAGTAGTCTTGGTGACCAAGCTGGTGTTGGCAAAATCTGCAATTAGTTCAACATTCACTTCCTTCTTTCTGCTTCATCCCAGTGTCTTTCACATATGTCAACTCTTCCCTTCGGAGGTCGGAAGCAATGGCATTTCAGCCCACCTGGCTCTATTTCTTTTGGTTGATCTATCGCCTGGCTTCTTGGACCTCCACACTTGAGATCTTCCCTGGCCCTTCCCTATTGCTCCTCTGCCCTGCTTCTCTGCAAATATAGAGGTATGGGTTAGAGAAACCACCCAACCAAGTTAAAAAGCAGTGGCTAGTTCAGGAGCTTAGTAACTGTAGCACAATGCCTCAGTGTTCCAATGGCTTATAAAATGCTTATAAAATTGCTTATAAAGTGCAAGCATCAGAAGCTCTAAGGGAGAAGTCCCTGGTCTTTGTGGAACACACATTCTTCAGACGGTGAATGGAGGGCAGGAGCCAGAGCAGTGTGACAGGCAAAGACAGAATGTGGGCTCCTGGGTTGTCAGAGTCTTGGGGACATAAGCCGCAATACTTCTGTGTGCACTGCTGACTGGTTAAACAGAAGCTTTCTGAGGTCAGGAACTGCACCTTTCTTGCTCTCCCTCAGAACTCCAGAGCCTCAGACACAGTAAGCCCCTGAAGATAAACGGATTGCCCGACAGCACTGGGGTTAGGAGACGATGCATTAAAATCCAGCAATCTTGAATCCAAGTTTTTTAAATTCAGTTTTCCTTTCCTTTCCTTCCCTTCCCTTCTCTTTCCTTTTTTGTTTGTTTGTTTGTTTGAAGTGGGCTCTCTGCCTAGTGTGAAGCCCAGCGTGGGGATTGTACTCATGATCCTGAGATGGAGACCTGAGCTGAGATCAACAGTCGGATGCTTAGTCCACTGAGCCACCCAAGCGCCCCAGTTTTTCCATTTAGGCAAGGGTTCTAGCCTTTCTGAGCCTTGGGTACCTCATCTGTAAAGCAGGGATAATAATATCTGCACCCCCTCCACCCACTGGCCTCTGTGAGGCTCCAAGGAGCTGGTCCATGTGCAGCCCCGGGCATTGCACCTGGCACACGGTCAGTGCTCAGTTGGAGGAGGTGTTTTATTCTCCTACATGTGCATGTGCCAGTCTCTGTGGCTGCGTGAGAGTTTTCCAGTCAGAGCCCAACTTAACTAGCAGAGAAAATCAGCTCCATTTCAGAAAACAACCATGTGCAGGCGTGGGGTTGAGCAGATTCCCTCCCTGGATACCCTTGGCTCCTTCTTTCTATAACTGGAAAGACTTTTCCAAATTTCCAGGAACCACCAGACTCTTGAAGCCTGTCCAGAGTGGGAGGACCCTCGGCTCCTATAGAAGCCCTTGCCTGCAAGAGGCCTGAGGTGGCCATGACTGACCCTCCCCTTTTGCTTTGAGCCCGGACGCTTACTACACAGTCGGCGTGGCTGGGTTTCCTGCTCTGGACAGTTGTGACTGACCTGGGGTCAGGAGCCGCCAACACAAGAGAGACTCGGAGGCTTTGTTTTCAATCATCGTTGAGAACCTATTAGGAGAACAAGGTGCCATGCGGCCACTCGAAAGGCTAAGTGTCTAGAAATGGCCATTACAGAGGCAAATCCTTCCGCTTGGCTGACGGGGGCCAGGTCTATGGCTTTTAAAGCAATCGGCGCAGATGCTGAGTGAGGGGGCCCGTTCATTCTGCGCTCAATAAAACCGGTTTTATTCAGGGAAGTGAATTGTTATCCCCTCGGGAAGGGTGAAGGTATAAAAACAAGTTGTAATTCTTGGAGAATCTAATTCCTCTGTAGCTGGAGACGGAGCGAGGAAGAGTGAGAGAGAGAGTGGGAGAGAGGGCTGGATGAAAGGGAGCTCTGTGGTCTTGAGAAGTCCTGGGGTAATGAGGCAGCTTGGATTTCTCCTGGAGCTTCGCGATGGTGCCAGATGCGCCCAGGCCCTCTGTGCACCACCCCACAGAGCTCACGTCCAGAGTCCTCCTCCTCCCCGCTGTGGCTCTTCCTCATGTCTGGGAATACATCAAAGGAGGCTTGATATTCATAACTGCTGTGAGTCATTTTCACATGGAGCTGTGGGGAGCTGCCTTCAGCACGGCGCACTGCATTCAACCCTTTGTAGGAGCAGCTGAGCTGAACCAATCCCCCATTATGGGCGAGAGTAGCTTCCTCCTGGGAGACCTGGATTTGCCCCCAAACCCCTGGGCGGAATAGAATAGGTCTTTTTTTTGGTTGAGAAATAGTTATTAAAACGTCCTCCAGTCTTGCCTATGCATCTCCACCGCCCGTGGAGACAGCTCGGCAGGATCTCTTCCTCGAGAGTGTGGCCACCTCTAGACCCTGCTGTGAGTGTCAATAACATCGGCAATGTCCCCGACCCTGTTTCTCTTGCTCTGAGGACAGAGAACACCAACAAGACTCCAACCATGACCACATTTCTTCCCAGCCCAAGGAGGAAATTCTACTTGTTCCTGGTGAGCGTGGCTGTCATTGGAAAAAGCATCGTGTGTGACACTCTTCGAGGGCTGGCAGAGGCTTGTGAAATGAAAGTCACAGGATCGTAGAGCTGGAAGGGGCCTTGCTCATCATCCGATTCTAGCCCCTCACATCACAGATGAGAAAATGAGGCACTGAGGTTAAGGGTCTTGTCTGAGGTCACACAGAGAAGTGAGGTTTTCTAGCATAGAGCCTTGTTTTCCAGAACAGGGAGGGAAATAGTGGCGGGTGAATCTTGTTATTACTTTTCCACTGGAGACTGTCACAGATTGGAACCTATCGGCAAGGGATGGGGACCTGGAGACCTAAAGCTGTATCTCAGCTTTATGCCTCAGTTTCTCTGTACGAAAAATGGCGGCATACAACCTTGGGTTGGGAGGGTGGGAGAATTAACTAAAGAATGGTCAGGCTGAGTGGCCAGGGCTAGGGCCAAGTGTGGGGAGTGGGAAAGTGCATGGAATACGGAAACCAAATGGAGTAATATGTGCTTGCTCTCTGTCCTGGTCACAGTCTGTCAGGAGAAACCGCTCCGTCAGTGAAAATATTTCGTGGCTCAGCGGGACTGGACTGCTCACCTTTCTTTGGGGCCACATGGAAAAAGTGTTCCCCTATCTCTGTGCATTTGAATGCATTTTCATGATACCATACATCTTCAGTTCCACCAGAAAAGCAAGCAGGCCTTGCTCTTTAAAATGTCCTGAGTTCCCATTTCCATTTGGGTTTGTGGTGAAAGGTCAGACTCCAGCGCTGTCTGGTGGTAATCGGCTTCTGAATAAATGAGGCCTCTGGGACTGCCAGGAAGACCAGCAAGCTGCCAAATCAGTCCTGGACTGAGTCTGGAGGCCACACAACGTCCCTTGGCAAGGTGGCCCCCGTAGGCTGGGCTGCGGGCGTGTACTGGAAACCGGCCCAGAACCTCCCCCCGCCCCCCGAGGGCTGATGCTGCGAGCCCAGAGGCCCACGTCCCTGCATCAGTCTTCTCAACTGCTTTCTCCTGTTATTACCTTGTCAACAGTGGCATCCAAGACACAAAGGACGACTCTGCATGAGGATGCAGTGAATGACTAGTTAGGTGCCTCCTGTTTAATAACCAGAGAAATATTGCTGTGCGGCATCTCTCCATATGCTCTGGCATCTGTGTCTGGCATGTAAGGGACTCATTTTCTTCACATATCACATTAAAGATGTAAAGCAAAATGGAGGGGCTGCAAACCTCACACCCCATGCCTCCCCCAACACCCCAGCAGCCTGGAACTCACTTTTCTTACCCTCTGCTGCCATCTAGTGGCCACTGCCCCCTTCTCTGCATTGTTGTCTCCTTGGGGCGCTAAAGGTCCTGTGCCTGGGAAGTAGGAGTGAGGTTACATAAGCCACACAGCCATGGGTCTCTTTGGCTCCTTGTTGTTGCAGAGGGTCCCAGGACCACCTGGCACTGTCTCCTGGAGCCTCCCTCTGGCGAGAAGGCGTCTGTTTTTTTTGTGTGTTTTTTACAAATTTATCTTCAAGACACTAAACGTTAAATCTTGAAAATCTGGCACATTAAACATGTCTTGCTGAAAGCCAATGTGAATTCTGGGACTCGGGGCAGACGGAGTCCCACCCCCGCCTTGCTGATATTTCCCCCAACATCTTGAGGAATCCCCAGAGACTGGGATGGAGAAAGTCACAGCGCCCCAGGGGAATTCCATGGGTCTTTTCAGCTGCAAGTCCTTGCAAGTGGAGGCTTGCTCCAGTTTGCGTCCCATGCTCTCAACTCAGGGTCCCAGGTCGCCAAGACCGACCTTGTTTGACATTGGCTGCCTTGCCTGTGATGGCACCGGAGTGGGTTTTTAGCCGTTGCTCCTCAGCTTGGGTCTTGGGCGGGTATGCTAGGATGAGTGTGTATCTGTGATGGGGGACCCAGGGCAACACACCACGACTCACAAGAAGAGTGAGCGGAGAGCAGACAGGGCACACGCCAGCTGCAGGGTTTCTGCACAGGGTGCAGGTGCCTGTGCATCACCGTGGGCTCCCGACATGAGAGGAGGGTGACTGCATCTCCGGGCTGGGGACTGGAACACAAAGAGTGATGTTGCTTTTTGTTGCCAAGCCAAGCAGCTAATGTCCTTTTTCTTTCAGCCTTGGCGCGTGTTCGTTAAGTTCATTAATTGATTCATTCTTCCATACTACTCAGCTCTGGAATATGCAGCGAAGTAGACACAAACAGCAGCGTAGGACACAGTCTCAACCTTTCAGGAGCTTGTTATCTAGAGAAGGAATGAAGGAGTACACCAGTTAGAGCAGTACTGATGGATTCCCTAAATGAGGACAACATCTACCACAGGAAGTAGGGATTCTAAGAAGAGAGGGATGGCTGGTGGTTACCACAGTGGGGGAGTACATCATGGAGGTCATGATTCAAACTGCCCAAGGAATTGGGGCTGATGTGGACATGCTCTCTCAGGTGTGGTCCACCTAGGTCCCCATAGCTAGGGACTCTGCTCGGGTGGCTGGCCACTCTCCCTGGATCAGAAGACACAGGGAGACTAAGGGGAATCTTCCAGGGCCCCCCGTTCATTGATCTGTAACAGATTTCTTCCCTTTCTCGACATTGCTGTTCATTCACTGGGTTTGCGTGTCCTTCATTTATTCATTCAGGAAACATACTGTTCTAGCCTGAGGATTCTGGAAGGAAATCCACAAAAAGTTCTAAGTTTTCACACCAGCTTGCCACTGAACCAGATGAGATGAGCTAAAATCATTGTCACTTTTGTCCCCATCTTAGGTCACCTTGTTGAAGTACCGATTGGTTCTTTCTTGCTTTTACGTATCTGCCCATGTGGTCATCCCCTCTGTTCTGCTCCCCCCAAAGCACTTCAGACAGAGATGCTGCCCAGCTCTGTGGCTGCCTGCTTTCACAATCCCGCCATACTCGGGTCTCTGAGGCTGACTCTGGGCCGGTTCGCAGGACTTCTGGTCAGCAGGATGGACAGCAAGGACACTTGATGTGTCGTGGGGAAAGAAAGTCTAAAAATAAAGAAAGCACCCTTTGATTTAGTCTTGGTGAAGAATAAAAAAGACTCTAGTTTGCACTGGTGTTTGATATGCCTTGTGAGGAAGAAATCCCATTATGTCACATTTTCAAAAGTCTGTGCTGCTATGATAAAGATATTTACATTCCGCGACCAGGGAGCTTGGTGAAAAGCAGCTGTTAAGAGACCAGGCAGTTGGGGGAAAGGTTTTATGTAATTTAAATTTACACAGGTTTAGCCTCTTCTTATGTTTACTGACAAGGAGCAAGAAGCTCTGATACCAACTCTCCAGGAACAGAACTTGTGCTGCAAAGCGTTTGATGACAAGGAGCTCAAACAAGTATTGTATTGTTCATTTAATCCTCAGAATGTTTGTGTAGGAAATATAATTTGTTGAACCGGGTTGTAAATGAACTCACAAAACTTTTAGTACTTTAACTTTCTCTCCCTCTCTCTCTTCCTCTGTGCGTGTGTCTTCCCTTTAGTAGGAAAACCATAGACATCCTTTTCTGTCCCTCTTCCCTCCCCTGAAGCCTTGTTTTTCCTTTTAAGAAACCTCACGAAATGAGGGGGTATATGAGATATACCCTGGAGCCTCGTTTCTTTGCCAGTTGTGTGGTTGGAGTTCTATATTCAGGAGACAGAGACTGCTGGGAGAGAGTAGGCGGCAAGTAATTCATGCCTCCCCGTCGGTGAGGAGCACAGTGGCTCTTTGACTTCATGGAGTCCTGAAGGTGGGCTGAGTTATCTTGGGGGTCTCCCCGCGGCCCTGCACAGGCAAACGGCCCTCCAGATGCCATCATCTCCTGGCTTTGGAACCAAAGTAAAACCAGTATGGGAGTCCCCATACCTCGGGTTCCCTCTTTTCTCATTTATGGAAATACCACAGCTCAGAAGAACAATTTTTTTCAGTTTCATGGAGTTGTGAGGGCAGCGTGTCACGTGACGCCTGGTGAGGATTAGTGGGGACCACGACCCTTACGCTATCCTCTTCCCTTTAGCCTCCATCACGTCTTCTCTGGGATTATGTGAGTTTCACTGCAAAAGCACAAACCAGCAAGTGGACAAGGGAGTTTGTCACTGAGTATTTATTGTGTTTCTTCAACTTTACTATAGCACTGACTCCCTCAGCTCTCACAGCCAGGCGAGGTATGTGTGGTATTCCTATCCGATGAGTGAGGTGACCATGGGCTGTTCGAGGAGTTTCCGAAGGTCTTAGAGTTAATAAGGCAGGTTCTGGAACCACAGGCAGCAAAGAGGAGAGGGTAGGTCCATTCTCCTCCTGCCTGCTCTGCCCACCACTGTCTGTCAGAGGAAGGAGTGGTGTGGACATGGAAGACCCCTCGGCTGTGTCCTGTGGCCCTGGACCCCTACTCCTGAGACGTCAGGCCCCCCCCATCTGGGCAGGGAAGGATGCAGGGGACAGGCCAGTCACTAGCACAGTCCTCAGCAGCCCTCTGTCACGCTGAGTGTCCTTAGAGTCAGAACCAACCGGTGTCACAGCAGTTCCTTTACTCTGAGGAGGAGGGAAGAGGGTGAAGGAGATACCTAGTCTGACTGTGGCACTCTATGCTCTGACAGTCTAGACCTGAGTGAGAAAATCAGTGGTGAGGTGACCACGTAGGTCTTTCCCACAGGGGGCTGGGCGGCTCCAGTCTTTCCTGGGCTCCTCTGAAGTGGATGTAGGAATCCCCACCATCACAGGGGACCGTGATGTGTTGGGGACTTCCATCCCTTTGGAGGAGGGAAGTGACAAAGTTGGCTGTGACCCCAGATTCCTTGGCCTCAGCCATACCCCAGGGACTCAGCAGGGAGTCTGCCCTTTGACAACAGGCTGCTTGGTTTTGGAACATGTCGGAAGAATTGACACGAATGTTTGTGAGGCTGGAAGGGGCCACACAAGTCATACTACAGAGCAAGGCATCACCAGAACTAGGACAAGGGTGAAACCCCCCCCCCCCCCAGCACAGAGGTACAGTGGGCTCCTGGCCTGAAACTGGTTTAAACCTTGCTCAAGGGGCGAAGACCGCCTATGGAGCTAATCAAAGCTGTTTGCTCTGCTTTCTTCTGGAAGCTGGCTGTAGTCACTCAGTCAAATTTGATGTCCCTTGTGTAGAAATGTGGGGGTGAGTGGGTGAGGGGGTCACAGAGAGGTTTCCTCCCAGGCTCTGAAACTTCCAGAATCACCCTGGCTGAGGAAGAGTATTTAGTCGCTATAGCCAATGCCCCCAGGTTCCTTTGTATGGTGGTGGTTGTAGTTTTGTTTTGTTTTCACAGGATATGGGAATTACTAATTCAGTGAGATAAGCAGCTGTCTCTTCGGTGAGAAATCTCCTTTAATATCATGGTGTCACAAGTGTGTTATTGACGATTTAGTCCCTGTTCAAGTGTGGTTCTCTAGTGGGCATCATCTTCCTTCCATTCAATGACAAGAAATCCTGCCTTCTTGACCTTTCCAGTCTGAATCAATGAGATGGTTCAGACTACTGTGAGACTACTGTGAAAGCAACAAAAAATTATCCTTTCCTACCCAGGAAGTAACCTGATCACCAACATTGTAAACCAGCACGTTTCGGATGGGTGAGCAAGAAATTAAGCACAGGAGTGACATGCCTGTTCCATTTCAGAGCCAACAGGGGCTCTGGGAGAGGTCTGCTGAAGGTGGCGGCCGGCACCATCCTCCTACTCCTCTCCCTGGTGGGTGGTGTGAATGGAGGAAAGGGAGAGATTCTCTAGTGAAGAATAGCTGAACAAAAGTTAGATTTATTTACAATGCATTTTCTTTTCCATATCCATATCGGTAGATCAGGAAGCTGAAGCTCACATTGGTTAGGTGGTTTGATAAGGGTCACACACCGTATAAGCAGTAGAGACAGTCAAAACCAGATTGTTCTGCTCTATCATATACCTTGCTTTCACTGAATTACAAACTAAATCTGATCCAGGGGGAATCCGCTCATGTTCTGCTTCTGACATGGGCGGCAGGGGAAGTAGCTCTTCTACTCTCAGAGGTTCAACTGTAACAGCACACTAATTCCCCTGAACAGAATATCAAGTATCTGTCATGAATTCATTGATCCAAAATGATCTTGAATCTATTTATTTCTGGTACTACCTTCTAGTGTTACAAATTAAATATATATTTGTATGGCTAGACCTCATTTATTGGTATGTTGATTTTAACCCAAACTTCCTTGTCTGACATTCCAGCAATACTAGAGCATTATTAACTGAGAAATGTTCTGTAAGATACTTCTTCAGGTAACAAATTTGCATTTTAACCTGCACTCTAAATGACTAAACTCCAAAGGGTGACTGGTGGAGAGATTTTGGGTATTACAGTGAGGGGATGGGGGCTTTTAGTGGAGGAATTTTTATTTTCATTTTTATTTATTTATTTATTTATTTAACCATGTAACTAACTTCTAGGTAAGGCCAGTCCCAACCTAAAATAAGGCATCGTGGAAAATTTGAAATGCAAATCACGCTTAGGTTTTGATGTTAGAGAAAACATCAAACCCGCACAGCGTGTTGTCCCTCTGGCCACTTCCTGGAACAATAGAGAAGCAGCGGAGGTGGGTGATGCTTGCTCTCCCGCCGCAGGCCCTGTGGATGGCGTGACTGTCAGAGCTCAGCATCTTCCCTTGGAGGAGAATTCCCTTCTGTGTAAGAAGTTCTTACAGAATTAATCCTCAAAAACCTTTGCTGGGCTTTACCAGATTGTTCTCTGGTAGATATTTCAGAAGGAGCCAGAGGCCTCTGATGAAACAGGAGACATCCGTGGAGATGAAGAGCCCCCAGGGCAGGAGGATGTCCCATTCAGTGACGTCACTTACTTCAGGCCCAATGACTACGTGTGCTCCCGGCCTCCCATTACGTCATGGCTATTCCAGGGAGATGAGAGCTCAACTCCCTCTACTGAAGGGAAATGAGCCTCTGGACATACTCTAAGCGGAACCATGACCTACTCCATTGGAAATGAATTGGAAGATATCATACATTTACGTGGGGGTTGTTCCTTTTTGGGATACTCATCACAAATGAGGTAGGTCACTAAGAAAATGCGATCTTAAGGGGACCTGGACTTCTGAGGAAGTAGAAGCATGGGAGAGATTTTTGCCCCTGTTGTTTACCCGCCCCTCCCTGCTGTCACCTCCCCCATTCTCCGTGGACATCTCTAGGATGAACCAGGGCAGGCATGCTGGAAGTCATGTACTGGGACCTCACTTTCTCTCTGGAGGTCAGGCGCAAGGACACACTTCTTGAAGACTCCTTGGATCATGCTTTTCAACTGTATTTCCATCTGAAATCCACTTTGGCTAGGCAAATACCCCCTGGGCTTCTCTAGCTCTCTAACTTCTTCTTGCTAATGTAAAATAGGCTCGTTGGAATGAATAAAGAGAATGGTACTGCTTTGGATCAACCACTAATGAGAACTTTCACTTTGTCATAAAGTAAATATTAAAGTTTTAAGAGATAGCTCAGGGACCAATCAATTATTTTAAAGTCCTTGCAGAAGGTCCAAAATTCCACACTGAGGAGCTATGTCCTCATTCAGGGCCAGGACTCTTGGATTCTCTAAACCCCGTCTCCAGGTGCCTCTGGGGGCCACCAAGACCGAGCTCCTCATGGACTCATAAGATGTTAGAGCCAGAAAATTTAGTCTTTGAGTCCCTTCCCTCCTCTTATGGATGGGAGACAGATCACAGAGTGCCAAGATCTCATGAGGAGCTTGGGGGCCTCATGATTAGAATGCAGGTTTGCTGCTGGGGCCAGTCAGGGGGTGACTACCCACTCTCCTCTTGTTGGGGAAAGGGCAGTGATTCTTCGATTGTCTGCACAAGAGGTTTTTTGTTTGGTTTTGTTTTTGTGTTTTTGGTTTGTTTGTTTATTCTAACAGTTTTTTGGATGATTTTTTTTTTTTTTTTAAATCCTGGAGAGTGTCTTTGTCCTTTCTGCTTTTAGGGAGTGTAAAGTGTTTAGCTATTAATAGATTGGTTCCAGTTAAGATTTCCTTATAGAAACATCGGTTAAGTGTCCCATTTCGTTCTGAAATAACTGGTAAAGCACTTCTTCCCTTTTACTGGTCAGTTTTTAGAGGGGGCGGGAACCTAAGGTGAACCCTCATGGCTCTACATTTTGCTCATTTTAGAATTCCCCTGAATTCCCTGTGAATTTCAGGCTTCATGACCTAGCAGGGTGCTTGGTATAAATTGGTGTTCAGAATGACTGAATTCCGTTGAATGTATTGAGGTTGGTGGTCAGACATGATTCTGTGGTCAATTAAGATTGCTCCTTCTGTCCTCAGTGTTAGGCATCCTCTTCTTCCTGGCCCTTTGTTTAGAAACAAAGCATTATTTTACCTTTGAACAAAAATGGTTCACCAAACAGATCCGTGTTTAGCTTGTATTGTTAAATAAAAATAATAGAGAGCTCTAGTTGAAGTTTGGTAACAGTTAAAATTGGGGGGGTGGTAGACAGTTCTAATTTACACAGTAGGCAGTTGATTTTAGGAACTCCTTACTCCAGGGATGGAGTATATTAATGTATGTTCTAGTGAGATCTAGACAATATTATTTATGTTAGGGCACCCACTTTAAGGGAAACTAGGAACATTTTAAAAACATATAATCTAGTATTTGAAAGGTGTTTTTACTAGGTTATTTTTCTGACTATATGTGTTCAGGAAGAAAAAATTATTACTTATTTTAAAGAACATCATGCATAATTCTACTATCCAGAGATATATACTGTAACATTTTGTTATATTTCTTTTTAGTTTTTAGTCTTTAGTATATTTTCTTACGTTGTTGAAGCCATATTATATATTCAATTTTCTGTTTTCCATTTATACTAGAGTAATATCTTAAGATGGCCATCTTAACAGGTCTTAATATCTATGTTATATTGTATCAACTTGTAATCATAGCAGCAACAGATATAGGTGCCCTTCATGTGCCCAGTTTCACCAGCACTGAAGTGCGATTGTTTAAAAAGATCCATATTATTTGGTACAAACGAGAGTTGTTTTCATTTTAATTTTTTGGCTCTAAGTGTGGTTGACTTTTTCAAATATTCATTAGCAATTTATATATAATTTTTGTGTCTAGTTTTTCCCTATATATTTATCAGGCAAATGTTTTCCTTATCCACTTACAGGAACTCTATTTTCTATATTAAGCATATTAGCATTTGGCTGTTATGCAACTCATTTTTTTTAAAAAACTAATTTATTATCAATCTTTTAATTAAAACATTTTTGGACATTTAGAAATCCTTTGACTTTATGCAGTCAAATTTCTGTATTTGTATATATCCTGATAATTTTGTTTACTGCCTTTACTCTAGAAATTCCTTTTTCAGAGGGAGGGGACAAAATTTGGACAGAGGAAGAATAGCCTAAGTTGGGAGGAAAACTTGATTGGGACTTTCTGATCAGAGGTTGATCATATTAACAGACTTCGGAGCCAGGTGTCTCTTTGCTGCAAAGGTGCACAGGAAGTCCCTTTAGGTGGCACATCCGGTACTATTTTTCTCAGTGTGATACGGCTTCTGCCAGGATTGGAAAGGCAGGGAAACTGTAGGCTGATCATGAGAGACTGTGAAAGTTTGCCTAATTAAATTAATGTATAAAGAGAGGAGACAATAATGCCTCCCACTTCTGCAAGGAGAGTGCTTGAAGTTCCCCTTTGACTGTGGCATTATATCTCTAAGGAAATAATAATTCACAGGAGGACAGTTGTCTGCACTGTCCAGAGGAGAGGGATGTTAAGATTGTGAATACCTGGGGCACCTGGGTGGCTCAGTGGGTTAAAATCTCTGCCTTCAGCTCAGGTCATGATCCCAGGGTCATGGGATCAAGCCCCACATCGGGCTCTCTGCTCAGCCGGGAGCCTGCTTCCCCCCACCCCTCTCTGCCTGCCTCTCTGCCTACTTGTGATCTCTGTCTGTCAAATAAATAAATAAATCTTAAAAAAAAAAAAAGATTGTGAATACCTGTGGAATCCATTTGTCGGAGAGACGTTTTTGTTGGGAGGTTGGTTTTTCATGGTGGTTTGTTGGAACTTTGGGGAAAGTTAACATCCCTTCTCCTAAGCCACAGAAACTCCCATGTTCCCAGCAAGCAAATTTGTGATCAATAATTTTGTTTCCAAGGTATCATAATGAGCAAGGGAAGAAGTTCCTTGCATAGAGAATAAAAGTGCAAATCTATTGGCATTTGGGTTTAAGCCTGAATTGCATCTCTAGCTTAAGTTTGCCATTGGTGGGCTAATCACCTCTGGGTCTAAGACCATGCACTTTCTTAATCATATAAATTAAAAATCAATTTCTCAATGGCTATTCTGCCACAGAGAGATTCCTCTAGCCAGCAGCAAACTTATCACTATCTCAAAAAGCCATTTGGAGAACAATTGCTTTCTGCTTCTTTGTTTTGTAAAATAAATATATTACAAAACATAATGTGTTAAGATTGGGAAAAGAGTCAGTAAAATCTGCTAGTTCTAATAAAGTTATCAAAAGGAACAGATATGGATGAAATGTATCTGGGTGTCAACTTTCAAACCTGTATCTTTTTAACTATGCAATATTCAGGGTTTGCATTATGCAAGGATTTTTATTAACATAAATGGCATCATTCTCTATATATTGTTCTGCAACTTCTTTCCCCACTCAGTAATGCATTTTGAAGATCTTTTCCTCTTATGTGTATAGATTCACTTCATTATTTTTAACTGTATGGAATATAGACTGATTATAATTTATTATACCACTTTTGTTATACAATTATGTCATGTCCAGCTTGTTATAACCTCAAATTGCTGCACCAAACTTTTTCATTTTTCCACATAAAATTAATATATATTTATTATATTGAAAATTTAGAAAATATGAAAGAGTGAAAAGAAAATGGATAGTCACCCAATAGGTAAAAAAGAAAAGAAAATAGGTAGCTCACCCTGTGAGCTCAGATATTCAGTACTCACTAAGAGATACTTTTCTAGAGATTAAAAAAATCATAATTTGGTAATAACTAATTTTAACAATTCAGTTACATCATGCTGTTTTGAAATAAACAAGCTAAAAAATTATTCCTTAAATATATTAAGATTTTAAGTTATTTAAATTTCTGATTAAATGATTTAGAAAGCAGAGCACTTATGAATTTTATATGTTAGTGACAGTATTCTATTTTTGTTAAATTTTTAATCCCTTTTTTGAATAGCGTTCCTTTTGTAGAGACAAAATTATCATTACTTTTAAGTCATTTCCAAGACCCATGTGGAAATTATAATAGTAATATGGATTATTCTAAAATTGGACTTTAAAAGTTTTTTTATATTTTGTGTTTATCATTTATGGAATGGTGTATCTCGGAAGTTTTACGAGTCTTCATATTTTTATGAGAATTAAGAATGTGTTTTCAATAGAGTGATAGTTTAAAACATGCAGTTGAACAGCATAAATTATATGTAATTTAAGGAGCATGATATAAAAATTAATAATCCATGGTTTATGAGCAAAATTTGTAATATTGGGTTTTCACACGATTTAAATTAAGATTTGTGTAATTTCAGTTGGCAAGCCAAAAGAATTGTAAATTACTTTTACTCCTGCCACATGGTGGCGTCACTTCGGCTTGTAGTGGAAACACCTGGACATTCTTCGTTAGCATGCTGTGTTCGACCTTTTGCTTCATGATGATATCTATAAGAGAGACTGGTTACTTTTTTGCTGTTATTTTTAATAGTCACAGAAAATTTCTAAAGGTACTTTATGTCTCATTATATTAGCGTTGGTACCAAAATTCATCCTGCAAAGTGTGCATCTAAACACATTAACTTTTTTTTTTGGTGGGGGGAGAGGGAGAGGGAGAGAGAAAATCTTAGGCAGGTTCCATGCCCGTCCATGAGGGCTCCATCTCAGGACACTGAGATCATGACCTGAGCTGAAATCAAGAGTTGGTCACTTAACCATCTGAGCCACCCAGGTGCCCCATAATTTTTTTTTAATCCATAACTTTTAAACAGATTTTTAAATCTGCTTAAATAATTTGGCGCCACGAGGAAGGCCAAATGACTGCTTTGATATGTTTTATTATTAATTTAAAGAAGACCAATTGCTGGGGCGCCTGGGTGGCTCTGTGGGTTGAGGCCTCTGCCTTCAGCTCAGGTCATGATTCCAGGGTCCTGGGATGGAGACCCGCATCAGGCTCCCTGCTCAGCGGTGAGCCTGCTTCCCCGTCTCACTCTCTGCCTGACTCTCTGCCTACTTGTGATCTCTGTCAAATAAATAAATAAAATCTTAAAAAAAATAGTAAAAAATAAAGAAGATCAATTGCTATTATAGATAATGCTAAGAAAATAAAGAGCAGCATCAAAACAGAAACGTGTTATGAATTTGTATATATATGGGCTCCGTAAACCAATTCCTCATTTTCCCCGATTGGGAAATCAATCCTGAATTATGCAAGACTGTAAGGAATATATATTTCTTATAAAATACAACTGATCTAAGTTGGGGCTTATCTTGATAATGATTTTATAAGCAAATACTGCCACAAGACTCCAATGCCGTCCATTGCTTTTTTAGTAATATTAACACAAAATGAAGGTCAAATGATGTCTGGTGATTTCAATAGAAAATAATTACAAGAGAATGGGATCCTCACAAGCTGCATGCCGTAAACATGCAAAACTCGATGTATGATCAATAGTGTATTCACTATTCGTGTGGCTGTGCGGTGTGGAACTCATCTATTGTGTAAGCCTTTTTACTACAATTGATTAACTATAGGTATAGTAGTAGTAATTTAGTAAGGAATGTTTCATTAAAAGTTAAAAATATTTCTTTCAAGGGGCGCCTGGGTGGCTCAGTGGGTTAAGCCGCTGCCTTCGGCTCAGGTCATGATCGCAGGGTCCTGGGATCGAGCCCCGCATCGGGCTCTCTGCTCGGCCGGGAGCCTGCTTCCTTCTCTCTCTCTGCCTGCCTCTCTGCCTGCTTGTGATCTCTCTCTCTGTCAAATAAATTAAAAATATATATATTTCTTTCAATATTGTGCTGTTTATGCAGAATAAATTAATTGGATCATCCAGTGACTGGAGTAACGATTCAATATGAATTTATTTTTGGACAAAGAAAAAATAACAATGATGAAAATCATGCACAAAATCAGAAGAACCAAGTTGATAAGACCCAATACCACATATATATACTTTTTAAAATCTATTCAGTTCAAAATTGAAGATTTAGTTTTATTTAAAAAATTTTTTTTAAAAGATTATGTATTTGAAGGAGAGAATGAGAGTGAGAGAGAGAGAGAGAGAAGGAGTAGGGGGAGGGGCAGAAGCAGACTCCCCACTGAGCAGGGAGCTGGATGTGGGATTTGAGCCCTGGACCCTGGGATCATGACCTGAGCAAAAGGCAGATGCTTAACCGGCTGAGCCACCAAGCACCCCCATGATTTAGTTTTAGTAAAACGTAATACTGTATATTAAAATAAAATAAAATCTTTAAAGTTTTATTGGTTTTGAAGTTTTGTACATGTTTAACTTATTTTTTTTATTATTGGCGTAAGACCGACGAGCACGTAGAGTTTAAACACCATTTTATGTTTCTACGTGTTTAAATAACATGTTCAAAGTAGTGTAGTTAACACTGGGGTCTGTGAAAACGATTTCTTCTTTAAAGGAGATATATCTGCCTCCAGTTCAGAGACATCACTGGCAGGTTGGGAACTCTGAGGCTCCTTTTGCAGATATTTTCGTCTCTGTTCTCTGGTGCTACCACTGCAGCCAGAGCACCTGGCAGGGGATGAGGCTGGAGCTTGCATCATAGCCCTTACTTGCAGGAGGCAAGTGCTGGGGAGCACTGGGTAACTGTTACACACAGGTAGGGAGCCAATACTCTGAGCTGGGAATCATGATGTGCAAGGAGAGGTCAGCATTTTTCCTGAGCTGTGTTAGAAATCTTCTGCTTCATTTCTCTCTTTCTGCCTTTTGACGAGGTCCTGCCTGAATCACTGATAAGCAGACACTGCCTGTGGAAAACAGTTTAGAGCAAAGTTCTTTATAATTTAGAATTTATGGGACCCAAGGACCCTGTTTGCTCTGCCTTTGGTATTCCCCTCCATTTGGAAGACCGAGTCTGAGACAAGAAATGAGCCTTTTGTTCATATCATCTAGTGTACATTTTAGTTTCATGGTCTCCAAAAAGAATCCCAGTAGATCCAGATGGGCGTTCTCATCTTTGAGAGGAAAGCTCCCTGTGTGCCTTGACTGCTGTCTCCAGGCATATCCCAAATCACACAGGCTAGCTGCAATCACAAGATCACCAATGAGTTCCAGGGTCTTCTCTACTGTTCCTTCTGCACATATTCCCTGACTTCTAAGATCTGGGAAAAGACACACACTTTAAGACTGCTGGACTGTGCTGGTCAACTTGGTTAAGCTGACAACTCTGTTTCCCAGAATCCCTTTCCGCATGTAGTCCTGCAGTAGAGATGCCCAAAAGATGAAATCACACATGATCTGGAAGGCAGAAGTGAAAGGGTTATAATTCTTCTTGTAGGGTCACTGTGTTCAGGTGCAGACAAGGATAGATGTAGAGCTACTCAGCAGGTCCCTTGTTGTCTTTGTTCTCCTCCATTCTACGTCCAGCTACTCTTTTTGTCTCTTGGCTCAGCTGACCAACAGGCCCATCACCAGAGGCTGGCAGTGGGTCCATAGAAGAGGACACAGTGGTAGCCGACTCCACTAGCAGTGGTTCTGCTAACCTGGCCGACCTCTAAGTGATAACAATAATTTGTCCTCAAACTGATTCAGGGGAACAGAACCTTAAAGATGGGAACTTAGCTTTGATTCTCTGATTTGACAAGGATTAGCAATCCCATTGCCAATGGTAAATGGGACACTAGTCATCTCTGACATCAGATACCTGTAGAAAAAAGGACTAAGTTTACCAGGTAGCTGTTGCCATAGAACAATTTAGTGCAGATAAAGAGTATAAAGACTATTGGTTGCTTCTAAGTGCCATAGAGAAATTGGAGAAGGAAAATAATGAATTTAGGGCAATACCTTTTCAGCTCAAGTTCCAAGCAAGGAGCTGGAAACTTTCTGTGACTACCCTAATGGAAATTCTTCTTTCTTCTAGCTGCATATTTCTGAAAACCAAACTCAAAGGCTAATCTTTTGTGTAGCTGGATAATTCTAATTTGATTCAAGGCCTCTTGTGGTTTAAATTAGGGCATTGAGGGCGCCTGGGTGGCTCAGTGGGTTAAGCCGCTGCCTTCGGCTCAGGTCATGATCTCAGGGTCCTGGGATCGAGGCCCGTGTCGGGCTCTCTGCTCAGCGGGGAGCCTGCTCCCTCCTCTCTCTCTGCCTGCCTCTCTGCCTGCTTGTGATCTCTCTCTGTCAAATAAATAAATAAAATCTTTAAAACAAAAAAAAAAATTAGGGCATTGATTGGGATTGACTTAGGTCCCTGAAAATTGAGATAGCAATGGTGGGTCAACTCTGAAGAAACTGAGGCCTCGCAGCCCCTCAGTGTCCTTTCTGCAGAAGCAAACCTCCTTCCTCATCTGAGGAGTTTAGTTCCTCCTTGCTTGAAGAATCTGTGATAACCTATCGTCTGGATAAATGTTGAGACTCCTTGAGACACACCCTCAACATCTTTCATTTTTCTTGTGTCTAAAGCCAGACATGGCGCAAGCCCAAAGGGGACAAGTACAAAATAATGAGGTGTCATATGTGCCAATAGAATTGTAAGATTTTCTAATTTATATTTATATGGCCAAAGGTTTATATGATTAAAAATTTTAAGTTTATATAATTTAAAAATATTTAAAATTTTACATAATTATAAATTTTCCTTCTTTCCTCCCCCCAAAAGACCTGCAGCCATTTACCAAGGTGATAGTGCATTGAGGAAGGGAAAATACCTAGACTTTTGGGGGATTTCTGGACACTGGCTCTGAAATAATATTAAGTCTTGGAAACCCAATATGCTCCTCTGTCTATTAATCAGAGTAGGGATTTATTAAAACTGAATGATTAATGGTATTTTGGCTCAGGTCCATCTGA